>NW_024349519.1:13759076-14027565 GCF_902729225.1 Pteropus medius | reverse complement strand
AAAGTCGTTTTGATATCTTTATTCCATTTTCTTGCAGTTTTTTCTGGAAAACTATAACATGACTTACAGAAATAGAGAACTATAAAAATTCATTTTCCGAACAGTCGGAAATAATAATGAATTCCATAAGCATAAATCTTCTCTACCTTTCATTAGTTATTTAAAAAGAAGACTATTTCAAACAGCAATTGACATAAAATATTAATATAATGGACTTTTGACTAGAAGATTTTAATTTTATATGAAGGTAATACAATAATTAAGTTAGAAAAAATATATATGGACTTAAAAAACACACGGATTGTCTTCAGCCATGTCACCCTGAACAAGCCCGATCCCGTCTGGTCTCAGAAGCTAAGTAGGGTCGGGCCTGTTTAGTACTTGGATGGGTGACTACCTAGGAAGACCAGGTGCTGTAGGCGTAAAAAATAAAAAATAAGGGATTGTAAGCTGACAGGGTCCTTGCAATCTGTGAGGTCAACCAAGGGTTGCATCATCTAAAATAAATAAATAAATAAATAAATAAATAAATAAATAAAATAAAAATTGAAAACATACAGATTGTTTTGAGATTAGTTTTCCCCTACGGTAACAATCTATTAATGTGATAGTCAGACTATAGTATATTTTCCAATTTGCCAAACATCTGTCAGTATATTGTAACTAAAATTTTGATTTTTTTTCTGTGTAATCAAAACAATTCAACATCTTCCTCTAGACTGAAATCAATCTCCCAAACTCTGTTAATCTTGTTTTCTACAATGAACCTGTCGTCTATCCTGGGCCTAAGCTGACAACGCTTCCCAACAGTGTGGCCATTCCCCACCCAATAAACTGACATCACCATCTTGAATCATGAATGTATCTCAATTGTCCTAGGTAGAGATAAAACTAAAACGCTTTGAAAAATGAATGCACTGTAGCAACTGGGTTTAATTAAAACAAACGACACGTTTCTAATAAGCAGAAAAAGAAAGAAAACACCAAATGAAAGATGAGGCAGGAGTAGTACGTCACCACTAAGAAATTATGAGTTCAGAGAATCTTGCATATCATGTACAAATAAAGGCAGAGATATTCGTTTTTTCAAATATGTGCATATGCATGCATGTATCATAATAACTACAGTGTCACAGAATTTCTGAGAGTACTGCCATGGTTTATGCTGAAAAACTCTTAGAAAGGCAATGCTCTTATACTACTTTATAGGTAACACAGCAATATGGGTAACAGCACAGGTTCAGGGAACTGACTACTTGGGTCCAATGACCAATTTACCATGAACTGCGTGGCTTAAGGTATATTACTTATCCTCTCTGTACTTCAGCTTTGTCACTTTTAAAATGCAACTATTTAGCTCTGAGACGTAATAATAGCATTGTCTTCCCAGGTTTTCATGAAGAATTTTTTGACATAGTACTTAATGAATAAACTAGGCAAGTGCTTGGTGCATAGTTACCGAAGAAAATGTTCACATCACACTGACATTCTAAACCACTGTTTCCAGGTTGAAAATTTTTTTACCAACACAATATTTGGGATCTGTGATGAAGACTGCTCATTGTCCAGTCCATTGTCCATTGATTCCTTTCTCCTTAATAGTGGGACACATCCTCACCTGGAGTAAGAAACTGCACTTCCAATCTCTTTTGCTGCTGGAGTGGGCATGCACCTATGTTCTAGTCAATGAGAATCTACTAGAAGTGATGTGTGGGAATTCCAAATAATTTTCTTGAAGGAGGTGAAGCTGTCTTTCCTTCTTTCCCTCCACCACGCCTCTTGGAACATGGATGTGATGGCTGAAGCTAGGATAATCCACTTGGACTGTGAGGCTGCACACTGAAGATGGCAGGTAGCTGGACAATAGGAGTTCAAAATTGTGTTAACTATGGAGCTGCCTTACTAGCCTGGCCTTCTTACTTCCAGACATTTTAATGTGGGAGAGATAAAGAAAGTTCTGGCTGATTTTAACCACAAGGTTTTTCTTTTTATTTGTTTTATTATTGTTGTTATTTTGTTATGTTTGTTACATGCAGCCAATCAAGCCCTTTGAATCTAGTCAGAGAAAATAAACATTGGTTGAAAGACACATTTCATTTGTCAATATCTGTACCAGTCCATGTGCAGGTGAAAGGAGAAATTTGGACTTGTAGAAAATGCTTATCTGAGATTGTGGACAGGTTTAAAAAACATATAAGCCAAGTAAAGGAACAAAGGCACACAATTTTGAGAGGTTCATGTAAATCAATATATGGCTATGAACCATTGTTAATATGTTATGAATAGAATACAGAAATTCTTAGGAAACTTAAGACAAAAGAAGTAAATAAAATGAGAAAGAAAGACATCTAGAGATATTGCAAATGGCTCTGAGGAGGAGAGAAAAAATTACGCAATTCTTGGGGCTTGCGAATGAGCCAAAGTATTTTGGCAACAGAGCACTGAAGGTTGATAATCTATAATAAATGAGAGCCACTATACCAAAATTATTCCTAGAATGAATCCACTCTGAATTTAATAAGGGCAGCATTCCCATCCAAACTGAGAATTATTAATTTAATGACAACTCTTTTTATTTGTTTGTTTCATGGGTTATGGGTCAACACATGCACATTGATTTATGTTTTAAGAAATTGTTGGTTGTCTCTTTCATAACAGCAAATGCAAAGCCAATGCAATCAGCACTAAAAATCCCATCAGTCTGGCTGACCTGGAATTGTCTGTTAGAAGTTGACTGATAGGTTTCATGTTATGCTCTGTATAACAGCCAGAGCATGCTGAAACACTCACCTCTGCATTGTGACTGACCCACATCTTTGATAATTGATCATTTAACAGATTTTTAATTGTGTAACATATCTTGTCTATACAGTCCCTTGCTATTTATATGGGAAACGATCTTTTCTTCAAAATTCCTATTAGTTAGGTACTTATCAAATCAATGTGTCCAGTCCGGGTCATCAGACTTTTAAAAGAATGTGGAGAAACTAGAACAGATGTAGAGAATGAAATCACATATACAAATGTTATATAAAAAAACAAACAAAAAAAAGAATTGAAACTATTCAGTTTTAAGGTCAAGGATAGCTTGGTACGTTTATGTATTTTAGTATTATTTTTCATCACTGACACTCATATGTGTGTGCATACATACACACACCATATTGTTGATGATAAGCCAAATTTGTTTTCTACTACACTTCTATCTAGATGGTGGTTTCTGACCCATATCTGTGTTGCTGGGGTCTAAGAATACAATTGAGATCTCAGCCCTTTTAACCACCATTCTGCTTTTGTATATGACTATTTGGGTATATTGTAATAAGAAGGTTGTGAGCAGTAGCTGTGGTTTAGAAGTATTCAAACCAGTGTGGAAATTATTTCCAGCGAAAACTAGGGAGCACATAATGTAAAATTGGCTCTGTTAAAAGTCTGATAAATTATAATGAAGAACTACGTGATAATTGCCAGTTTACTTATGCCAAGCACAATGCTCACCTAAGCCTTGTGACAAGTATGAAGTAGATATTTTGCTCTTATAACCATTACATTAAAGTACCTACAAATACGAATATGTCTAAAGAAAGGATAATTTCAGTGAGATTTCCCATATTTAAAAATTTAGAAAAGCTAGAAAATCTATGAGAATCAAGCAATGATAGTTTCTTAGTCAATACAAGAGTTTCCATCGAATGCTTGCCCTTAGCTTGAAATGGTTTTAGTATTAATTCTAGAAGGATAGTGCTCAGAGGCCACTTGGGTATAGTTTCATTTCTGACAGCAACTGGTTTTTTGAAATGAGACTTGAAGTCCTTTTGTAATTATATTATGCATGTGCACTTAGAACTAGCCTAGATTCCAGGCAAGAGTGGGGGAATTAACACTACATAATAACAAATGGGAAAAGTAGTTTCAAGCACTAGTTAAGAAAGAAAAAGAAAGAAAGAAACAGAGAGAGAGATGAAGGGAAGGAAGGGAAGGAAGGAAGGAAGGGAAGGGAAAGGAAGGGAAGGGAAGGGAAGGGAAGGGAAGGAAGAAAAAAAGAAAAAGCCAATGCAGATGAGTCTGCTTCAAATACACATACAAACCTATTCGGAATTTTATTTTTCAAATGTTATCCAGATGGTTTGGCAAAGAACTATATTTGAAAGAAGAATGGAACAAGTAAGAACAGATGTTAACAGTAAGTTAGGGCTTTCAGATTTGCCAAATAAAAACAGGATACCCAGTTAAATGAATTTTAGATAGACAATACATAATTTTTTTAGTATAAGTATGTCCCAAATATTGCATGCATACTCATACTTAAAAATTATTCATAATGTATTTGAAATTCAAGTTTAACTGGGAATCCTGTATTTTATCTGGCAACTCTACAGTGGTTGAATCCAGATAGGGGTGGATGAGTGTTTATTGTTCTTCATTCAACTTTTCTGTTATTTTGAAAAAATTTTTATGGAAAATAGTAAGTGTTTTCTATATGTTTGTTTCTTTAATTATACTGTCAGTCTTCTTTGTATTAATTATAAATTTTGTTGTATAGGAAAAGGAGAACGATTTACATTCTAAAACTGTAGTCACCGCCTGAAGACATCAGGATAGGAATAGGAGGGACGAAACTGGCAAGAGGGACTCAGCTACAATAAGTGGCCTAACTTGGGAAGGCTCTTTTTCCCAAGGTTCTCCTTCCCTGTTCAGATGCCAAGGCAGCTTGGCGGCACCAATGGGGAAAATGCCACTATACTCCTCCCAGACTAAGAGACATTCAGTGCCCTGGCCAGGAGACAGCTTTTGACTCCCTCAAGTAGCACCAGCAGGGACAAGTGAGAATGCCATCAGCATCAGATAAACCAAGGAGACAAAAATAAGGCTCTGAAAAGTAAACTGCTGATGGAATCACAACACATAATAGTAGGCCAAGACATATGTGCTAAATCTAAACTTGCTAGAATAAAAGATTTAAACAGTATCCAGAGACTCCTAACATAATAGACAAAATGTCCAAGGCAATAAAAACAATCACCTGTCATACCAAGAACCAAGAAAATCACAACTTGAATGAGAAGATGATTGACATCAACGCCTACATAAACCAGATGTCGTAATTATGTGATGAGGCTTTAAAGCAGCCATAATAAAAATGCTTCAAGAATCAAGTACAAATGCTCTTGAAACAAAATCTCAGCAAAGAGATAATGTCAATTTTGTTCAGGAATGTATTCAGTGTATTATTACATTGAATATTATTATTCAGTAGATAATTTCGATTTTTTCAAAGCAAAGTCTTTGAAGCAAATGTTACAACATTAAATATAGCCAAAGTAATGTGATATAGACTACTTAATCAAGTGCAATTAATGTCCAGAATAAAAGAAATGATGTTTGAAAGGTCAAGCAAGGCATACAGCTATCTCCGTTTGTTTGGAGTTCCTAGTTTTATAATACTAGCGTTAGAAACAGAGGAATAACTTCAAAGTCATACTAATCTAAGCAACTTGATTCCTACTTGCCTTAAGGCCATTGCCAAGAATTTAGCAAAAAGATCAAATATCAGAAGTTTCTAACAAACTAAAGGAGCTAAGCTTTCCAACTGTTGCTCCACAGTGAGAACTGAAGTATTGTAGAGTTGTATAAATGATTCTCCAAGCTATTTTTTTCAGGCTTATGCCTGAAATGAAATGTTGCAAAGGCAACATAGACATAGTCTCTAGGTCCCCACCTAGTAAAAAGATATGTGCTAAGAAAGTTGAATCAAACTGCAATTAGCTAATAGAAGCATGTGGTAACTATAGACATGATTACAACAGATATTTCCACTTTGGAAATTGTCCTAATCCTAACAGATGTTAAGAAAGCAACAATTCTAGGAGAAGTTTATTGTGCACTTACTGCATACCAGACACTGATAGGCATTTATATCTGTTATCTCATTTGACATACATAGCAACCCTCATGGTATTTTCCCCATTTTAAACAGCTGGCTTAATAAAACCTCAGCTCCTTGCCGAATGCAACTCTCTGCTTACTCCATAACTACATCCCTTGACCTGAACATGATTACATTTTAAATTCATGATAGTGAACCTTTAGGTATTTCTTGATGTTGCCAGCATTCATACTACATTTCCTTTGGTCACTAACTTTTACTCTCGTAGGCAACCATTTGCAACTTCTCAAAATTTCAACATCTCTCTCCTACTCTCACTCTCAGCCGATTACTTTGCTTCCTATTTTACTGAACAAATACAATCAAAAGAGAAATTCTGAATGTACAGTCTGCCTTCTGGCTTGTTACTGCAGATGACCTGTGTGCTCTGTATTCCTATCTCAGACAATCCCTCTCTTTGTGCCTTAGACTCCACCCTCTCCTATTCAAGGGAATCCTCCAGCAATTCTCTCATTTCCTGTCTGCATTATTTTTTCACTTTCTACTGAATCATGCTTATCACCATACAAACATGCTGTAATTCTCCCATTTTAATAAAACTAAATGAATGAACATGAAAGCAAAATTTCTCTTCCCTCCCTAGCCACTGATCATATGCTATTCCTTTTGCAGCAAAATTCATGATTTGTTTATATTTGCTCTCTCTAGTCCTTCTCATTACCTTTAAAACACACTCTAAACAGACTTTTACTACCTCACTCCACTAAAAATATTCTTGCCAAGGTCAAAGATGACCTTTGCATTGCTAAATTCAATGGTCAATTCTTAGTCCTGTTTGTACCTGGCCTTTCAGCAACATTTGACACAGTGGATCCCTCCACCTCCTTGATGCAAGTTCCTCTCAACTGGCTTCTCCAACACACTCCCTTATTTTTTCTCCTATCTCCCTTGCTGCTTCTCTTCAATCTCCTTTACTGATTCCCTCTCACATAGCCAACTTCTTAACATTAGAGTGTCCACGACTCAGATCTCTGTCCTCTTTCTATCTTCTCTCACTCCTTCAGTGATCTCATCTAGTCTCCTTAGTTCTAAATATCTTCTTTTTGCTAATGACTTTCAAATTCATATCTCTGGGCTCCGTCACTCTCCTGAATTCCTGACTCAAATATCTACTCTCACCTCCCCTTCGATATCTCAGACTTAGTATGTCCAAAACCAAATTTCAGATCTTCCTCTCATATCAGTCATAGTTCTGGCAAGAAACAGACAGCACACTTAATTTAGGTAATTTGAGGACAGTTTAATAAAGGAGCTATTTACAGGGTGTAAGGAAACCACAAAGGATAATGCAATATTCCAGTGCTAACAAAGGCGACTACTGTCTCACCAAAGCTGAAAGGTAAAGGAGTAAAGGGAGGAAACGGTTGTTACGAGAGGAGAGAGAGAACCAGAGTGAGAGTGAGAGAAAGAGAGAAAGAGAGAAAGAGAGAGAGGTAGAGGTAGCTAGAGGTGTATGGAGAAGGTTAACCGACAGGAGCTGTACCCTTGGTGGAGGAGTACAACCAGTTTAAAGCAACTCCTCTTTCCCTTGAATCATTAACGTTCCACATTAACTAAACATATCTGGAAAGCCAGAGACTAAGAGATCAGTCGACATATTCTGCCTCCTAGGGAACAGAATAAAATAAAGAAGGGTATACAGTGGAGGGCAGACATCCTGCCCACTCCCAAAACAATTCCACCTAGGGTTTTTGCCCTATCAGTTAATGAAAGAGCCATCCTGCTTGTTGCTCCAGGCAAAAACAAGGAGTCATCTTTGATTTTCTCTCACATCCAATCTACCAAGAGATCTCATTGGCCTTACCATCCAAATGTACCCAGACCCTGACCACTTCTCATCACTTCCACTGCTACCACTCTTATTAAGTCACCATCATCTCTTGTCGTTCACAACTAACAGGTCTCTCTACTTCCACCCTTGACTATACATGAAATTTTAATCAGTTAACAGAGTAAGTTTTTATGTCTTTTCAGGAATTTATCCATTTTGCCTAAATTGTCTAATTTATTGGCATACAATTGTTCATAGTATTCATGCATAATTGTTTTCATTTCTTTAAGGTCGGTAGAAATGTCCCCTCCTTCATTTCTGATTCTAGTAATTTCAATCTTCTCTTTTTTTTTCTTGGTCAATCTAGCTAAAGATTTGTTAATTTTATTAATCTTTTCAAAGAATTAGCTTTTATTTCCATAGATTTTGCTCTGTTTTTTTTTTCTACTACTTAGTTTATTAATTTTCTCTTTCTTATTTCCTTTCTTCTGTTACTTCAGGTTTAGTCTGATCTTTTTCCAGAATATTAGGAAGGTTAGGTTATCGATTTAAAATTTCTTCTATGTTAGTATAGGCATTTATAGCTACAAATCTCCCTCTAAGCACTATTTTAGCTGCATAAAATTTTGGTATGTTTGTCTTCACTTTCATTCATTCTAAAGTATTTTATAATTTTTTCCTGATTTCTTCTTTGACCCAGTAGTTATTTGAATGTTTTTTTGCCTCGTGTATTTTAGTGTTCTGTTGTTAAATGCATGTTTATAATTGTTATATCTTCTTGATAGATTCTTTTATCACTACACAATGTCCTTTTTATCTCCAGTAACATTTTGTTTTGAAATCTATTTTGTCTGACACTCCAGATTTCTTCTGATTAATGTTTGCATGATATATTTTTCTTTTAACTTTCAATCTATTGTATCTTCGAATCTAAAGTTGTCCCATATAAATAGAATATCGATGTATTTTTTGTTTTTTATCCAATCTCACAATCTCTGCTTTTTGATAGGATTGTTTTATTTCATTTGCATTTAATTGTTAATTAATTAATAATTATTAATTTAGTAATTATTAATATAGTTGGATTTACGTTTTGATTTAACATTTTGTTTTCTATTTATCTCATGGTTTTTTTTTTTGTTACTCTATTCCTCCTTCAATCTACTGAAACAGTTTCAGATGTATACTAATTTTAATTCCAATAAGTGATAGGCATATTACTCCTATAGAGTTCTAGTCTCTATTCCCCCTTTTTATATTATTGTTATATATATTAATTTTATAAACCTAAAATTACATTGTTATAATTATTACTTTATATAATTTTATATATTTTAAAGAGGCCGAGAGTAAAAAAGGATAGCAACTATATACTTTAAGTTTTTTTACATTAATCTTATTTATAATCATCATTTTTTTCATTTTTTCTGTAAATCTGAGTTACCACATGGAGTCTTTTTTTAGCCCAATATACCTTTGCTACTATCAACCTACTTTGTGCTATTATTGGCAATATTACACTTTTATATGTTATAGGCCCCAAAATACATTATGTTCATATTATTTTAAACAACTAATTTTTAAATCAGTTAAGAAAAGGAGAAAAAAATAGGCATTTGTACTGTTTTATATATATATATACACACACACACACACACACACATATATATGTGTATATATAACAGTTATATAACTGTTATATATATGTGTGTGTGTGTGTGTGTGTGTTGGTGTATATATATAATTATATAACTATCTTTATCAGTGCATTTCGTTTTCTTTTCATGTGGATTTTAATTACTATTTGGGGTCATTTGCTTTTAACCTGAAGAACTTCTTTAGTATTTCTTGTAATGCAAGTCTGCTAGTAATAAATTCACTCAGACGTTGTTTATTTGGGAATGTCCTTATTTCACTTTCATTTAAGAAAATAACTGCTGGATACAGGATTCTTGATGGATAATTTTTTTTTCTTTGAATACTTCAAACATATTATTCCACTGCCTTCTAGCCTTCATTGTTTCTAAGACAGCTGTTAATCTTATTGCAGTTCCCTTATAAGTGACAAATCATTTTTCTCTTACTGCTTTCAAGATTTTCTCCTTGTCTTTGGCTTTCAGCATTTTTATTATGATGTGTCTATTTGTATATTTCTTTGTATTTATTGTACTTGGTGATCATTAAGCTTTATGAATGCATAAATTAATGTTTTAAAATAAATTTCATTATTTTTCAACCATTAATTCTTCAAACATTTTCATTTTCCTTTCTCTCTCTCCTCTCCTACTGATACTACCATTACCTCTATGTTGGAGCACTTAGTGGTGTTCCACATTTCTCTGAGGCCCACAGTTACTCTGGGATGACAATAGTTTGGGCAGGGCTCTCTCTGACTGTCTGCTGCCCTGACTACAACTAGCTGTCAAGCTCTACTAATTCTAGGCTGATTGCTTTATTGTTTTCAAAAATGCTTTAGGGCATAAATTATTTCACAGACAAATTTAATCAAACTTTGGCTCTTTTGAAAGGGATAGTTCCCAGTCAGTGTGTGAGATTTGTTCTGACCCCCAGAAGGGCTCTTCCCAGCTGTTTCTTTTCTCATTTTTCTCTGGAAAGCTAGTTGGCCTGCAGCTTAGCTTTTATCTCCAAAGAATCTATCAATCTTCTGATTGCCTTTCACTACAACTTCCACTGTTTTTGAGAGTGACCTTAGGCTTGAACTTCTCTACCTGTTGCAAATGAAGTCAGTCCTTTGGGGAGGGAGTTTGGTCTATTTTATGGACTGCTTCTCCAATGGGCCATGGCATTGATGCTAGAGATGGGGACGATGGCTCAGTCCTCTCAGAGTAACACTCTACTTTAGGAGCTAAGCATTCAGTGCTTGAGGAGAGAGCAGCGCTAGGTTTCCTCAGCTTGCCTCTCCTAGCATGGAACTCTTATCCTACAAGCCAAGGAAAGAGCATTCGGGGCCCCAGTATCTCCATGGCGCCATGCCTAAGGTATAGCCTCCATCCTATGAGTATGAGCAAGACAGAAGAAAAAGCCTCCATTTCTCAACCACACTCACTTGGAATTTAGCCTCAGCAACAGGTAACTGGAGGCAGGGAGAGTAATACTTACATACTGTCCTTCCTGAAAAAAATAGCCCTTCCAATTGAAAGCTTGGCAAAGAGAGCTATCTGTCCATGGCTGTACAATTCTAGAGTAGCGTTTCCATCTCACTCAGCTGGAAGAGAGGGCAGGGGCCTTGGTTCAAATATCATAGGCTCTTGTTTGTTCTTACCAAGTTTTAGTGTATTTTTTGCATAAATATTTTTTATTTATTTTTTATTTGTTGTATGCTCTTTGGGCCATTTCCAGAGACCTTAAATGACTTGACTTATTTTTTAAAATAATTTTTACCAGCTTCCATCTGGAGTGGATCTATAGAGTTCTTCACACTGTCATGCCAGAAGTAAAACTCCAGAGCAAGCTTTTAAAACAGAAGCCAAATCATGCCACTCTTCTGCTCAGATTCCTCCACTGACTCCCACTTTCCCTAAGAAGAAAAGCCAGAGTCTCAACAGTGTTCCATAAGACCTTGAGACTTGCCTCCTTTGCCAAATTCTCTGACCTTATTTCATAGTTCTCTATCCCTTACCCACCTTGTTCCAGCTACTCTGGCTGCCTTGCTGTCATCAAACACATCAGAGAACTGCTACCAGCTTTTGCACTTGCTGTTCCCTCTTCCCGGAACACTCTTCTTCTAGATATTCACAAACCTAATCCCCTCATCTCCTTCAAGCAATTACTCAACTATCTCCTTCTCAGTGAAATCTCCTCTAACCACTCTACTTAATAATATAATCCATTCCTGACCCTCCCAGTATTCTCTATCCCTCTATTTAAAATATATATATATATAAATGTATACATATAAAAATATATATAAATACATTTTATATAATACATAGATTTATATTTATATCTTTATATTAAATAAATAGCATGTATTACCTTCTAACATGTTACGCAACTTGGAACAAAATTAGTGCATAGTTTTTATTGTCAGTCTCCTTCAGTACTGTGTAAGCTTCAAAAGGGCCAGGATTTTTATCTCTTTTTTATTAACAGATAAGTTTCAATCACCTAAAACAGTGCCTGTCTCTAGCAAGTACTGAATAATTATTAGTTGAATAAGTATTGATTTCATGAAATAGTAGAGCCAGGATTTGATCAAGAGATCATGATTTTAATCACAAACCTATGCTGAGATCACTTTCAGGCATTAGGTCCTATTTAAATAAAATTTGTGGGCTACGACATATATAAATATTATATATATATTTTACAAATATTATATATAATATTTAGGAAACAGAAGAGAATTTGAGGGCAGACTTTATATTCATGTAACAGAATGCTAGGCTATACAACCATGGAAGATTAGACTTGAATCTATTTTGATTTTTAATTGATATTTGAATTTGTTCCCAAAAAACTTCTTCGGTGATAAACTCACTGAAGATAAGGCTTCCAGCTGAGGAGAATTCATTTAGACAGCTTTCGTGAATCATAACCATTTGTTAGCTTAAAACTTCATGGCAGGTATTGGGTCCAGTACCTTCTTTTGAAATCTAAGAATCTGGACCCGAGAATGGAAAGGAAGATTGTCTCATTTGCTCCATGAAGTTAAGCCTTACTTTGGATGTCTGTTAAAATAAAACTCATGAGATGAAATAATATTTTGTGAATATTTGTCAGCATTATAATTACTGCAGAAAAAATGAAGCATAATTTTCCAGGTCACCTTTTTTTAAGAATGCCCTCTACTTCTCTCTTTTTTATTTCTCAGATATTATGGTTTTATTTTTGCAAAGATGCCTGCCAGTGGTTTTGGTCACCTGAATTATCTAAGCACTGTATAAATGAACACAAAAGAACTCATTATGCTGTAATACCAATCTGCCTTTTTCCCTCTTGGCCACACATGTCTCGGATCTCTGTCAAAAATCTTCTCTGCCCCAATTTTTCTACATGGATGTCCCTGAAGCCGAGACCATTGTGAACCTTTTTTTCATGGACAATTTAACTTTCCTAGATCCATGCAAGTTTTGATAGCTGCCCTTCACATTTTCCATAGACACCAGCCAGGTGCATTAACCTTTACTATGTGAGCCTTTTAGTCCAGATCTGTGTTTCTCAATCTCAGCTGCGTATTAGAATAACCTAGAGAAATTTTTTTAAATGCTAATACCCAGGTTCTACCCTTAGGTTCTGACCCAGTTGATTGGAATGATGATTGGTATTGACATATTTTAAAAGCTCCCTGGTTGATTTTAATGTGCAGCCCAGAATGATACCCATAAGTCTAAGAAATTAAGCCTTGCTGTGTCCTGAGGGACTAAAATATTAGAAATTACTTTTATCTTTCATATCTATACTAAGATATATATCTTTCATATTATCTTAGTATGAATTCATAATTTTCATTCTGAAGTCATTAACAGAACACCTGCAGTCTGCCAAACACTGCATTTTGCTAGTAATGTAGAGCTGGACATCTTCTGCCCTCATGTAGCTTTGAGTGTAATTATAATATAAAGGACAAGACGGACATTGAACAAGAAATCACAAGTGCAAAGAGTGATCACAGCAGTCATTTACACCTATAAAAAAAGTAATTCCTTTTCATTCCACCCCTAGAACCTGGGTGTATGAGAGGTATATTTGATAAGTGTGTTTTGGGTGTTTGAATGATATCAAGACACAACAATTATTGAGTGTGATTGATTTTTAAAAATTGCTTCAGTTAATAAGTCCCCCTTTCAATACAAATGCAGTAGCGAAGATTCTTCTATACCTTAGTGTGAACTACTTTAATGAGACCTTCAATTCTTCTCATCATTTATCTAGTTATACAAGTGCATACTTGTATAAAAGAGGTGTTGGGACATTTGACTTCCACAGAGATATTTGCCTTTAGGAATCTGTGGGTTATCAGAGATCAATGTTTGTCTGGATGGTAGAGGAAATGAAGTAGGAGGTGAGAGGAGTGTTTACTCCAGGCATACATACCTCCTGCGTGGTCCTCAATCTCACCAAGCTTAGAGGCTCTACACCTTTACTTAGAATGCTCTCATCTTGATCTTTTGCGGGTGGTTTCTTCTTGTCATTTAGATCTTAGCTTAAGTGCCACTATATTAAAAATGCACCTAGAATGTGTTTTAATCAAGTATGATAAGGAACACAGACAGAAATGACTATCATGAAGAAAGATTTTTATATTCACAGGTCCCTAGAAATAGGAGACATAGCACACAGGGCCTCAAGGAGGAATCACCAAGGTCAGTCAGGAGGCAGAAGGGGCACGGGGAAAGCAAAGGCCCAAGCTTTTTATTGTGGTTTTCACAGGAAGAAATGGGCAAGGAAGTGTAGGCAGCTGTGTAAATTTTGTATTGGGTAGTTGAAATAATTTGGGCAGGTGTCGGGCTATAAAGGTGTTTCCTAATTGTCTGGTACCTAACCCTGGGATAATTTAGGGCTGTGGGACAGTGTCTTGGACTGCAGAAGCCTGATAAGGAGGTGGTGGGAGTGTGAACTCTGGATTGGTTGATTTGCTTATCAAAAATATGCTTGCTGGGAAGTCATAGGCTATCTCTAGGGATTAGCTCGCCCTCCCCCACCCCACCCGCCCCGGGAGGGGCGGTTTCACCAGGATTAGCAAGGCTTAAAGTCAAAACATCATAAAGCACAGAAAATAAAAAGCATGAATATTACAACCACTCCTCAAAGAGTCTCCCTGATCTCCCAAACTGAAATGATTAGCAGTCGTGCTTTATCACATCACTCTATTTTAATTCCCCCAAAATATGTTGTCTCTGTTATATCTCAGATGGTTCGTTTACGCTTCTCCTATGATAAGAAAAACATGCTCATCCTGTTTACTGTTTTACCTTCAGTATTCAGAACAAGGATACATGTAAAACATTCAATAAACATTTATTCAATTAAATGTATGTTTTTCTCTCTTCTTAGACTTCTCAACATCTACTTGCTCTTCATTATGGGTGTTGTGAAAATCACCACAAATTTAATACTGTGATCATGGGGTTTCTCTATTTCTAGAACCTTCAGAACAATGCTTCTAGAGAGCCATAAAGGTCAGTGGTATAAAAGGCACGAGGAGAGAAACAGAACAGAAAGTTTCTCAGCTCACAGAGCAGGCAGAGAGACTGATGGGTTTGTTAATGGCAAAGGGAAATAAGGGATAGTAATGAGAGAAAGATAGGCAGCCCGTGCTGCATCACTTGAAAATTTTTATTTTATTTGAGTTTAACTTCACCTGTTCATTTTTATTCGAAAACTCCCTGATTACTTTCTAAGTGCCAGGAAACAAAATGTTCTCCAATTTCTATGCACTCTGTACTGTTAATGGAAGAATACTATTTGGGTCTCACATTTAAAGAAAGAAATGGAGGACTAAAGATAGTCCCAGAGAGCACAGAATGTACTCAAAAACACTTAGAAAACTGCATATGATGAAAGATACTTAAATGGACTCAATATTCAAATATTGAGGCTTTCGTGTTTACTTCCTGCCACATAGGACAATCAATATATGTTTGTTAAATGAATGAATTTGAGAGAAGGAACAAAGATTTGACCAGCACAAAATTCTTGTGCAGTTAAACACTTTTTACTTAGTTAATGATTATTAAAGTTAATGCTGTAAAAAAAACAAACAAACCAAACCAAACCAAAACAAAACATAGTAGTTCAATTTCTCTTGTTTGTTTTCAGTGGTAAAAAAGCTGAGGACTAAAAAATCATAGAACTTGTTTAAGGCTTCCAACACATTCACAGTTAATTTTAGAATAATATAAATGCTATAAATCACAGTGTCTTCACATTCAACAGCTATATAAATAAGTCTCAATTCCCTGGGGAGTGAGAGAGGTGGTGGTGTTGTTGTTGATATGTTTAGGTTATGTTTTTCTTTTCTTTTTACTTTTTTTTTAATGATTGGCTGCATAACAGATATCCAAAAAAATGAGACTTGAACAATGATTGTACAAACATCAGTAATACAAAAAAAAGTAAAAGGGGAGAAGGAAAAAGCCTGAGCTTATAAAACACAGCCAGCCTAGATGAATGGCCTCAAAGGGACTTGCTTTTAGTCAAGATACACAAGTACGCTTCTAATAGGCTCCTTGGATGCCAGGGACAGGCCTCTGATGTGCAGCTGTGCCTCTCTATTTGCATATTAAATATATAAATAACCAGCAGTGCATAAGAGATAGGAGAACAAATGGGAACATGACATTGAAAGGGCATATTCAGCTAGTTAAACACTAGATGGTACACAACCAGATCTTGCCAATACAGGCAAGACTCATCTTTTTGTAGCAGGTTCAAAATCCAAAACAAGGGCAATGCACAGTTCTCACCTAACCAATACAGTATACAGAGATGGAAAACAGCCTGCAGATCATTTGTGTGACTCTCAGTGAGGTAAACTAAGGCAGGTAAGACTGATGCAGCTAACATGAGTCAGCATATGTTATTAATCATGCCATGATGTAAGGATGGTAATGTTAAAAGACTTTATTATTTGGAGGAGATGAGAAACAGAGGAATAGTGAATTTCTACATAAGGTGTTGAATGAAGAAATCCAGATTTGTAGAGAATGCTGTGGGAGCCCAGATTAGGTGTAGTAAAGAAGTAGACTATGAGGGATGAAGGTCCCTAGTACTCAGCAGCACATAGTAGAAATTCAATCCAAGACAGCTTAACTTTCCATGCCTACCCCTGATGGTGGGGAAGGTGTGAGAGGATTTCTTAGTTCATGCTATGCTTTGTTTTTATGTCTGTATTTTGTTCCCTTTAGAGTTAATAACCTGGTGCCAGATTGCCTATTTTATGACTAACTCAGAAACCCCATGGAAAACATCCCTAGAAATTTCTCACGACTCTGTGCAGGATCTGCTATAATGCATGCACTTTTGCCCCATTCATATTTCTGGGGCAGCCCTGGCTGAGCAACTGCCTCCAGCTCCTCTTGAAACAAGAGATCAGGCTCCAGAGTCTCTAGTAGGTAGATAAGTGAAAAATAATTTATGAAAAATAAAATAGGGTTGTAGTTTTATAACAACACCTATTCACTCAAAGTTTAACAAACATTAGTCGAGCCAAGTCCTATTAGGTTAAAGGTGTTCTGATCACCAAATGTGGGGGAGTGAGGGGATGGGAGTTCACCATAGCAACAAGCAATTCTCGCACACTAGTTGCAATTCAATTCAGTTCTGACACTGTCTACCTAGAGATAACATCAGATTCAACAGGTTAAGGTTTCAGTCTGACAAGTCTGCTCTGCCCCCTCCACTTCGAACACCAATCACAAACCCAGGTTGTCATCTGAGCTTCTGACCAACCAACTATAGATCAGAGGTCCCAAAGACCCCCGCCTCAAGCTCAATTGGTTTGCCAGAGTTGCTCATAGAGCTCAGAGAAGCATTTTACTTACTAGATTACCAGTTTATTATAAAAGGATCTAACTCAGGAACAGACAGTTGGAAGAGATACATAGGACAAGGTATCTGGGAAGAGGTGCAGAGTTTCCATGCTCTCTCCAAGTGCTTCACTCTCCTCAAATCTCCACCAACCTGGAAGCTCTCCAAACCCTGTACTTTTGGATTTTTATGGAAGCTTTGTTCTATAGTCATGATTGATTTAATCAATGTCTATTGGCGATTAAACTCAACCTCCGGCCACTCTTCCCTACCCCTGAAGGTCAGGGAGGTGGGACTGCAAGTTCCAATCTTCTAATCACATTGACTCCTCTGGCTGGTTGACTGTTGACTCAGGCTGTGCTGGAGAGATGGCCTACTCCATGAAGAAGCAGGGGGCTCAGAGGCAGAGCTGCCCACATATGAATTAACTCAGAAGTTCTTTCAAAGTTACCACTAAAAGCCAAACTAAATTCAAACTTCAGTAGTATACTCAAATTGTTTCAAGCATTATATTTTTGTAGCCAGTTTAATCAGGCAAATTACATGTTCTGATTTATATTTTCAAAAGATCACTCTGACTTCTGTTTGGAGATTTGAATGCAGGGGGCACAAGGAGAAGCAGGCAACCTTTTAGGTTTTTGCAGTGCTTTAGGCAAGAGATGACAGAGTCTTGAACTAGGGTGGAGTGGGGAAGATGGAAACAACTAAATATAGTAAATACATTGGAGATAGTGCTGACAGGACTTACCGATGGATTAGAGTTTCGGGATAAGGAAGGCCAGAGTCTAATAGCATGAGTTATTGAGCAGATGAAGTTGCCATTTACTAAGATGACAGTTTGCTTTATGTGTCAACAAAAACATATGTCATGCCTTTAGCTTGATCAGGTGCAAATAAATAATAATAACAATAAAAATTAACCTTTTTGGATTGCTTATATGTCAGATACTATTTCAAGCACTTTCATGTGTTAATTTAATCCCCATAACAACCCATGGTGTACATATTATCTTTTCCAACGTTTTACACATTAGTAAACTATAGCACAGCTAGTGGCAAAACCAGGGCTGGATTTTATAGATTTGAGAGCTCTGATTCCAGACTCGGCTTCTTAACTCCATGCTCTACTGTCTGTTTGACTCCTAATTCTAATCATTTGACTCATCAGTTGCATTCTGTTGGAAACAAGGGTCTCAGGTGATAGAATGCAAGTTGGCTCACCCTAAAATACTGAGATTGAAACACATTCCCTTTTCTCCAAAGATGTTCAGGAGGAGAGCTACTGAAGCCAGAGGGTCATATGCTTATCCTGAATGGAACTGCAATTCCATGGAGTAAGCAAACATTAACCCTGTGTCTGTTGCATTTTATCAACCAGAAGGAGGCATGTCATCTTTCTCTGTCTCATTTTAGTCATTCGAAGTAATGAAGTTCCATGTATTAATTATCTGGGAAATAGTCCATGGTTTATAAGGCTGTTCTGGAGTCAGATTCCTGTTAGCTAGGTGTCTGTGGTATATTTCTTAACCCCTTTATGTCACAGTTTCCCCATCAGTAAAGTGAGGATAAAAACACTATGCCAGAGACTGGCTAGTTTTTCATCAAATCCAGTTCTCTTTCTTCCTGGCCACAGAGCTATACTGTATTTTCCAGCCTGTCATGCATTTTAGTAAGGCCAGATGGTGTTGGCCATTAGGATAAGGACAGAAGTGATGGATGCAGCTATCAGATCTGGCCCATACAAATCTTCCAAGTAGACATTCCATGCTTCCTCTTCTTTGTCTGCTGCATGAATACAGAGGATCTAGCATAAATGTGCTCTCAGAACACAGAAGAAAAAGTATCTCCATGATTATCTTTTTCCAAATTCTTTGCTGCAGCTAGAGGATAATGTAAATCTCATCAGAAATCATAGTTCTCCATTTAAGGCATCTTATTGTAATTGACAATACAGCCTATTTACATATAAAAATGGGTGTCACCGAATTATATAAAGTGAGCAGAACAGCAGGGAGGTCAGCAAATATGAACTGGAGAAGTTCCAAATGCTGTGTTCTGAAGGCTTTTCTCATCCTGTCCTTTCCAGGGTCCCCTAGCCTTAGTCTGCAGTTAGAGCTATAGGATGTGTGTGGCTTGGTCTTCCCAACATGATTGCACAGCCTCGCTGAAGATTTAAACCAATGGGTTTATTACAATCCACTCTCTTTCTTTTGAGTAGATTCAAGCTCATCAGTAGTACCCTGTGACTCCTACAGCAAATGGGCAGAAGAGAAGACTTTAAAAATTAGAAGATTGTATCATATAGAATCAGAGATGCATGTTTAGAAATGTAAATCATCCTTGAGGGATGCTTAGATTTTCATTTGAAAATATTTTATTATTGGTGTAAAGCTCCAGAAAGCTTCAGAGATTCAAGAGAACATTCAGCAAGGGGTCAATTAAGAGTTCTACCTAATAGGAAGATTCTGAATAAAAAGGAAGAGGTAAGGGACTTGATAGCTCACTTGCATATTTACCTGTCTCGACACACCCTGAGAAGTTTTCCCTAGACTTATATTGGCAAATAAACCTCTTGAAACTTGATTTTAATTTTTTCATTTTACCTTCAGGCTCTTAGGATGTTGTGCTCCATTCTCATCACCCACCATCTTGTATCTAATAGTATCACAAATCTTATTTTATGATTTAATATTGTCAGCAGATATCTTACTGCTGTGTGACATAGAGAATACTTCATGGATGTCTAAAATGACCTTGTAGATAAATAAGCCAATTGGTTCAAAGATATTTGTATACCCACATTCATTATTTCTAATAATGAATTTCATCATTAGAAATTTTTCAATGTACCAAAATGTTTCTAAAGTAGGAAGCATCCAAAGTAAAAGCCCATTATCAAAGTTTATAACTATCATATAGATAAAATCCCAAGGAAGCCATAGTCACTTGGCTTAGACCAGACAGCTGTTACATTCAGACAAGTATAATCCAGACAGTATATCTATGGTTATGTACATTTTTCAACATCTTTAAAGAAGCTGCAAGTACATAAACAACAAAACTTATTAAAATCGAATCTCCCTATTTTAAAATGCCCCATGCCCCTGGAAGCCTCTCGCTTTCCTTCCCTAGAGAACTGCTTATGCTTCTGTATCACTTTGTCGTCCCAATTTCTTTCTGAAAAAAAAATTCATCTCTCCAGAGCCTTTTAGCAAAGGATATGCCTTACCTACAGACCCCTGGACACTAGTTCTCTCTTGTGCTCTGCTTTTCTGTCAAAAATCCCTCTGCTTTGCTTTGGGCCTTTCTATCTCATCTTCATTTTATCAATTCTGCATCATAAAAGCCCAAGGAATTGCCTGTAATTGGAGCCTTCCTTTGTATGTGTTGGAAGGGTAGGGAACTGTGCTGGCCAAGCCAGAACCTTCCTCATATTTTAATTACCTTTGTCCCGTCACACCTATAAAGAGTAAGGCCAGTCAAATAATGCCCTAAATGTGTACATGTTGCCTGTATAGGCTTATTTTCAAAGAGCATTACAATTTAAAAACAATGCTTTGTGAAAAATAGAGACAGCCATTTGCCTCTGGTAAATGATTCAAGAAAGTCCAAGATGATAGCACCATCTCTCAAAGGCTTCACACAGCTGAGCTTTGGGTAACATAAAAAGTGCCCGTCTGTCACCTAGTAAAAGAAGAATAGCTTATTCTACTGGGACTAAATTAAAAGATGTGCTGTTCCATCATATTTCGAAGCTCTCCTACAATGCACAAAAGCTTCTATGGTGCTGATTAAAAGGAGAAAATATCATCTGGCTAGCAGAAAGGATCTGTAACTAAAATAAAAGTGTTCTCACCCTTGACTAAACATTTACCGTCAACAATCTGTCTTCTGTATGTGCCTGGGAAAACAACACTCCCAAACACACATACACAAACACAAATGTTCAATGCACAATAAATCTGCTCTAAGAAACAATTACCTAGGAAAAATTTTTCTTTACCTTTTAAACTAAATGCTTTACATCAGAATTAAATGTGCTTCCTTCTGTAGGGGATATCCACAGGCCACATAATGCTGCTTGATTTTCAAAGGGGGGAAAAAAGAGGGATTATTTTCTTAGCCCTTATTATGTTCATTATGTGGCTCATTATTTCCACAAATAGGTTTCATTAATCCAAAATTAACTATCTAGGATCTTTACCCTAGAGGAGGCCTGATTTTCCTTATGCATGTGTAACATCCTTGCATAGGACAAGGAATTGCTCTGTATTTTGATTGTCAAAAACTGAAACAAGTTCATCTAATATATAATTTACAACAATACAGCTTCTCTTTCTTGGATTTTAAATCTTATTTAAGGGAGATCCAAATACTGTGTCACCTTGGGTAAATAACTTCTGTCTTCCTTGTGACAATATAAATAAAATATTTCTTTGAACAATAGATAAAAACATTTCTTGTTTTACTTCCTAAACTTTTAATTCCTCCAAAAGGGAGAAACTCTATTCTGAAATATGTTAACATTACTTGCATACTGTTGTTATATGCTAATTATATCTCAATAAAGCTGGAAAATATGTTAATTTCTTTAATATTTAGGAAATTATTTTAATTTATAATTATAATCATTTAAACCTAATTTATAATTATAATTAATTAAATCAGTTTAAATCTTTATTATACATTATTGAAATGTTTTCTTTGTGAAAAAAATTATGAAAGAAACAGAAAAGGCTGTGACAAACCCATTTCATAAACATTGCTCTAATTTTATTTTCCAATGGCTTGATTCCAAATTGCATCCATTCCTATTAATAATATTTATCCCTATATAAACTGCGAAAATTGTTTTTTACAAGTAAAAAAGAAAACTAGTTATACTTAATAATTTCTTAATTTTGAAGTTTGCTATGCTATAATCTTCCATTTCATATACTATTTAAAATTTCTCATTATTTTTTGCGCATCTTTTAAATCACATCTGATTTATTTTTGCTTCTTAGAAAGGAGGGCTTTTATCCATTTAATTTATGTGTTGCCCCAGCATGGCAAAATCACACCCACAGATGCTTAATAAAATTATCTGAAGATAAATCACAAACCATATATGCTGCTCGCATTGTAATGATATAAATATAGAAATAAAATTGGGTTATCCTTCCATGCCTTGTATTTGGAATTGAGTGAGGCTCCCATTAGAATAATGGAGACAGCCTGGAGCCTCACATGCAAAGGAGGTTTGGAAACAATCCCAAAGGAAAATGATAAACCAATTCAATTATTGGAAAATGGATCAGATGGGGAAAGCAACTGCTCTTGCTTAGTTTAGAGAGTTTGTTTACACATGGTTCTCAAGCATATCAAGTGTAGTTGTCAAGAGGAAGATAATTAGCTATTCTCTTTCTTTCTCTCTCTCTCTCTCTCTCTCTCTCTCTCTCTCATAGACTCAAGAAATATTTGTAGAAAATAATTGCATATAAATTTTTTATAAATATCTTGACCAGAGGCTGAGTCAGGTCAGATATATAATGAAGAACAGCGGGAGATAAAGCTGGTCCTATGGAAATCATCAAACAGGAGGTTGGTTGAATTCCTTGGCTTTTTGTGCTCTTTACCCCATCTCTTCCCATTCTATAAGGCACCAAAGACCCTTGTTATTTTTTGCCTTCTATACCGACTCCATCTCAATAAAAGATCTGATAAAGTAATCTACATTATAGCAAGTAACTTACATTGTTAACACAAACATATTACTCCTCAATTCAACACAATAAATATTCTTAGTGCTCCCACTGAGACTCGGCTTTGTTTGTGCTTATTATCCCAAAGCTTCCAGGACAAATGAGCATGGTTTTTTGGAGGTAGGCTTACTTACCTTTGAAAAAGTGGGAGAAAGTTTTGAGTCAAAAGAACATAATCTTGGTTGTTAGGGAGCGTATATATAGGTTTTATGAAACTGCTGAATATTAACATGTGTTTCCTCATCTATAAAAACAGTATTCTTGACCTCATAGATTAAATAATTAAATGAAATTATGCATGTGAAATGTTGATTTTGTTGTTACTATTATTTTTATCTTTACACCATTTTCTGAGTTCAGAAACACTTAGAATCTGTGGATCTTTTCTGCCCAAAAAATCAACACAAGAGAAGGGAAAGATAATGATGCAAGCATAGGTAATTTTTCCTAACAGGCAAAGTAGGAATATAAAAATAAATATAGCGTTAACATTAATAGTAAAAACCACTTAAACACTGGCTATGCATCAGGCACTATGCTAGCTGCTTATCTTCCTTAATCTGCACAAATTCTGGGAAATGGAAATTATTATCATACCAATGAGGTTACTGAGGCTCAGAGAGATGAATTCCTCAGAGTGACACAGTTAGTAACTGATGAAACTGGGACTGAACTCAATCTGTCTGGCTGCATAGTCTATACTTAAGTATACAGTTTCCTTTCCCTGGATTTACTGCTCAGTAAGCATATATCACTCTCTATGCTCTCTGATCCTACTCATCTCTGACGTGATTTAATTGCATTAAGATACATAAATTTTCTGAGCATTGGGCTTTGAAAACTCTGGACAAAATTAATTAAAATAAGATTGTTTTGATTTTATTTATGTTGCCTCTTTGAATGTGTAGCTTTTTTTAGTAATTATTTTTGAAACAATTTGAAACACAGAAAAGTTGCAGAAACTATATAAAAACTGCTCTTTTCCTGAAACAATTTGAAAGTTAGCTGCTGACAGAATGTCTAATAATCCTCAAATACTTTATCGGTAATTTCTTCAAGTAAGGTTATTCTCCTATATATAACCACAATTACCCATCAAAATGAGGAAATTAACATTGACACATTACTAACAATTAATCCTCAGGCCCCACTGGAGTTTTGCAAATTACCCCAATATTACTTTCATAGAAGAAGGATCTAGTTCAGAATCGCATGCTACATTTAGTTGTCATGTCATCTAGGAAGTTCCTCAGTCTTTCCTGGACTTTCAAACTCTTGACACTTTTGAAGATTACAGGAAGTCAGTTATTTTGTGAAATGTTCCTCAATTTGGATTTTATCTAATGTTTCCTCCTGAATAGATTCAGATTATTGGGAACATCACAGAGATGATGTGTTCTTCTCATTGCATCCTATCGATTTCTATTTGCCCCATTACTGGTGATGTTAAATCACTAGATTGAAGAGTTTGGCACAATTCTCTACTATGAAGCTATTCTTTTTCCCTTTGAAATTCCTGAGTATTTTGTGGGAAAATGCTTTGAAACTATTTAAACATGCCATTCTTCATGAAACTATTGGCTTCATTTACTTATATAGGCAGACCTCATTTTATTGCACTTTGCTTTATTATGCTGCATTTTTTTTTTTAACAAATTGAAGAAAAAGCCTCATACCAGCAAAAAAGTATGGTTTACTTTATATTAATACTGACTTTATTGTCGTCGTCTGGAATCGAATTCACATTATCTCCAACATATGCTTGTATCATGGATTCATACTTTATTCATCAGTTTTAATTCATTCCTGTAAATATTTATTTTGGTGCTCAAATTGTCACAGATTTGGCCAGTGATATCCCCTTTAATCTGTTGTCTATGTGTGTTTTTTTAACAAGATTTTTTTTAGAGCAGTTTAAGATTCACAGTAAAATTAAAGGAAAGGTACAGAGATTTTGTATACACCCCTGCCCCCATTCATACATATTCTCCTCCATTATCAACATTGCCCACCAGAATGGTACATTATTTTCTATGTTCTTTTGACATGCCTCCATTATTCTATCAGCACATCCTTGTTTCTGGCACAAAAGTGTATTTTAGACTCATCTTAGAATTTTTCTGCCTTGGGATAGGGCATTTTTTTCAAGGAGCCCTGGTTCCTTTTAGTGGAGAATTACTATTCTTAGAGATCTTTGCGCTAGGTATGCTCCTTATGAATATACAGACACATATTTACATAGATATGTTTCTATATGTATCTCTATACATTGAAAAGCACTTTCAAATAAATATTTCCATTTCCAACTCAATACCATAGATTTCTTATAGTTTTCTCTCTTCACCTTTCTACTCTTCTTCGACAGTAAGGAAACTAGATGCCCTTATGTTGAATATATGTACTTATCTTGGTCAATCCCCTATATGTAGCCATTTCTCATTACTACCATAACTCTTCCCCTCTGCCGGCACAGATGCTCTCCTCACCCCAAAACCCAAATTCAGACTGTCATCCTATGCGGAGTCCCTTCTCACTCTATTTGGACTGTAAAAACATGCTCTAGTCATTCTAGTACCATTTGCCTACCCTAATTCTCAGAAACCTACCTTGCTCAGAACAATTTAATGAAATTTGGACTGAACTTGTTCAGGAAGAAGAAGAAAGTGAATGCACAGCCCTTGAACATTTGTACCAAACCAAGCGATTCTTTTTATATGTGGGTCTATTGAAAAATAATTAGTAGTTCTAAGATAATTCATTCTAAACTACAATAATTAATGTTGGGTCCAGAGTAAGAGAAACTGGTTTTATTCTCTCTCTTTGCTAATTGCGACAGGTAAAAACTTCTGTATCCCTTAACTTTTCCTATGAAAAGAACCCTTAAAACCAGTCAGGAGGTAAACTTGTTATTCACAATGTCAGTGGGAACTCCTTACATACTATTTGTAAGAGCATAAATTGGTACAACCACTTATGAAAACTATTTGGCATTTTCAGTAAAGGTGAAGATATATAAACTATAAACCAGTAATTCTAATTCTATACATATGTCCTAAAGAAAAATCACAAGAATATACAAGAATATATGTAGCAGCATTGTTTGCATTACCAAAACAATGGAAACAAACCAAATGTCCACCACTGAAAGAATGGTGGTATATTTACATGACAAAATAACAGAGTAGTGAAAATGACTGATCTGCAGCTAAACAACAGAGACAAATCTTATAAACATAATGTTGAGTCAAAAAAGTCAGAGAAGCGTTCATACAGTAAAAATCTATTAATATACAATTTTTAAAAACTAAAATATTTTGTTCAAGAATACTTGCATATGTGGTAAAAAGAGAAGCCCAAAATTCAGGATTGTAGTTACTTTGAGAGAAAGGGATCAGATGGGATTAAGAAGAGGTCCACGAGAGACCTTAAAGATATTTGTAAAGTAATTTGTATTTCTTAAATTCATGGCCAATACACAGATGTCAATTTTATTGTTATCCTTAATATTTTATACACATGTGAAATATTCTTTCCTTATTATGAAGTACTTAATATTTTAAAACGTTTTTATTTTCATTAGTTTCAAGTATACAGTACATTGGTTAGACATTTATATAGTTTATAAAACGATCCCCCTCCTTCTCTCCTCTGATTTTCCACCTAGCCAATATATTAATGCTAACTGCATTCCCTATGCGGCGCTCCCCATGCCCGGGACCCTCTATCAACTACTAATTTGTACTTCTTTAACCTTTCATTCCATTCTCCCAGCCCTCCCAATCCCCCTCCCCTCTGTCCATCTCCAAATTGTCCACTTTTATTTGTGAGTCTGTTTTTGATTAGTTTGTTCATTTCCTTAGATTCCACATATAAGTGAAATCATAGGGTATTTATTTTTCTCTGACTTATTTCACTCAGCATAATAACCCCTAGGCCCATCCACATCGTTGCAAATGGTAGGATTTCACTTATTTAATGGCTGAGTAATATTCCATTGTATATATGAACCATAACTTCTTTATCCTACCATCCATTGATGGGCATTTAGGTTGCTTCCATATCTTGGCTATTGTAAATTGTGCTGCCATGAATATTAAGGTGCATAGATCTTTACAAATTATTGTTTTGGTTTTCTTTAGATAAATACCCAGAAGTGCAATTGCTAGGTCAAAAGGTATATCCATTTTTAATTTTTTGAGAAACCTCCAGACTATTGTCCATACACATGTGAAATATTCTTTCCTTGTTATGAAATATTTAATATTTTAAAAGCTCTTTTTTTAAGGAGCTAGCTTCTTGCGGTTTCTTGCACCATTATAATTTCTACAGGTGATTATTTTATGGTTTGAAAGAATGAGTTTTCTGAAGCCAAATATATACCAGAAATTTTCAGACATTATTCTTCTTACTTTACTTTTAAGTTAAATAGTTTACCCACTTCTATAGGTGAAGAAACAGATTCACAATGTGTACATTATGGTCCTTGGGGTTTTCAGAATGGGTAGTTGTGGGGTGAGAATTTGAAACAAGGTCTCTGATTCCAGATTCTGGGCTCTTCCTCCACCAAAAGCTATAAAATGTTCCCACACAAATTACCTCATTTAATCCATTATAGCTCTCTAGTGGAGGCACTGATATCTTGATTTTTAAGATGAGGAAACTCGGAAGGATTAAATGTCTTTCCTACAGTCTAGGCGTAGAAAAACTTAAATCCAAGTCTTTGTCTCCAAAATTTGGTGATTTGCTAAGAACATCATCATCTTCCCAATGTTAAATCCTAGAAAAATTGGGGGAGGTGGGTATTTAAATTAACTTACAGTATGTAACAGAACCAGCGTTATCTGATTAAAATCTGATTAAAATCTTCTGATTAAAATCTTCTGCATCTTTTTAGTTTTCTTTCTTCTAATATAAATAAACCAAGTAACATTTACCAAGAATTATTTTATATTCTGATAGTTTCATAAGTCCTGACTAATGTTTCTAGTTCCCAGATTCCTGGCTCACATGTCCTGGTTCCTAGAAATGGAAAATTCAGGCAAAGAGGTTAAATAATTTGCTAAAGATCATGGAGAGAGTTCACAGTAGTCATACCTTCTGACGGCCGGGTCCATTACCTAATAACCTAAATTGACTTTGATTAGCAGTGAAAGAAAATTCCTACTTATTTCTTCATACCCACCTCAATCTCTATCTGATTCATTTCATCCCACATGACCTCCAGTACTTTGTTCTGTCACCTTAAGAAACTCTTAATCTCTGACAGCCAGAGAGTCAAGAGTACAGAGTGCGTGCTCTACCCCAGAGTGCTATTTTGGTTCCACTTGAACACTGAGATCTTGCAAAGGTTGTCACTGCTGTGACACTAAATAATTCATTACAAAACAACCCCCACCCTGATATTGAGGTATAGCAATAGGAATTATTATTATTTTTTCCTCTGGAACTCTGGTAGCTTCAACTCAGTGAATAATGAGAAAGTGACACCGGTCACTTCAAGTCAAAAAATGATCGACTTTAAAACATAAGAGATTTCAATTAGTGGGTCTCTTTTAATTTTACTTAATTTGTATAAATGTGAAGGAAATCATGATTCCTGTCTCTACTGCTTTAGGAAGCAGGAAAGGCATCTTATGGAGGAGGAGGTCTGGAAATATATGAGATCCAGATGCAGAAAGCTCATGAGATTTTTTTTTTTTTTTTTTTTTTTTGCTTAAGTGAGGGAAGTAGAATATAAACTGCTATCAATTGGTCAGCTGATCAGTTTATTGATGTATATGTAGACATACAGACATGCAAATATTCACATACAAGGAGTAGACATGTGCTGACATACAGCAGTGAAAAAGTAACACAAATCTCTCATTTTTAATACTGCAATTTAAATCTAAATGAACATGCTGTTTGAGTTAATCTGAAATCCATTATGCTTTATTCTAAATGTCTAATATTAAGAATTCTGAGATGTTGTTTTAATGTTAATAATAGCAAAAGTTTTGAATGAGATATGTACCAAATACAAGTGTATTTTACATATACTCTCTTACTTGACACTCAAAACTTTCATAGGAGATAAGTACTACTATTAACCTCAGCATTTGTTCAGCACGGGAAACTGAAACTTGGAGAGGTTAGATACCCAAAGTCACAGAGCTGGCAAGTGGTGGAAGCTGGATTCAAATATGTGTTCTTCTGGCCTCTCAGCTGGTTTTCTCTATTAATGCTATGCTGCCCCAGTAGCACCAACCTTCTATTTTAACTTTCAACTGTCTGATTCTATCCTAATCAGTCTAATGGTTTCCTGTTTCCAAGTGAAATAATTTGTATTCTGTAATTTTTAGGGAAGGGTTGGTGCTGTTGGGGAAGAGAAGTGACTTTGCCTTCTGAGAAACAGCTTAGAAATTTTCCAGACCATGTCATGGGAATAGCTTAACCCCAGACTGAAGACATTTAGGTGAGCCAGGAGGGAGTATTCTGGGAGAGGATGGGGTAGGACAAATTTTTTATCCTTTAGAGACAGCTATTGTCCTTTATGTGTCCTGTGGCCTGAGAGAACACAGAACAATAAAGTCAGCCAAACAGATGTGGAAGCAGAGCTCATCGTGTGCTAGCTTTCTTCAGACACTAAAATGAAAGATCAAAGACAGCTTGGAAGTCAAAAGAAGTCATAAAGATAACCTGAGGATCTGTGAACTTGTGAAGGGCATTGTTTCCTTGGCAGTAGTACTATGTTGGAAGGGTAGAATAAAAGAGAGGTTATTGAGAAAACTAAATATCTTAGGTATCACTTGATCACCTCATAAAATAGTAAACTCCATGAAGACAGCCAGGATCTAGAATTTCTGGTTCCTTACTATCTACCTAAGGCTTAGTTCAGAACAGATACTATATAAATAATAATCCATCCATATATTCAGTTATATTTATTAATATTGATTGAGCACCTATTATATACACTTCTAAATGTTAAGTATATAAAAGCGGATGAACCAAAGTCCTTGTTCTCATGGAATAAACAAATCAATATATGTTATGTTAGGTTGCTTAAGTGCAAATAAGACAAATAAAAGAGTAAGGAGAAAAAGAATGAATAAGGGAATCAGAAGCTAGATAGAGATAGAGACAGAGTGTGACCAAGAAAGACTTCTCTACTATGGGGCATATAAGCAGAGAAGTCTGAAGGAACTGAAGGAGTGACAGTGCAGATTTGAAACAACCTAGCATAATTAATTAATAATTGATTTATTTTCTAATTCCAAGGCCTCCAGCCCCTACATTCCTCACTACAGGAAATACACAGAGTCCCTCTCAGGAATATCCAGAAACTGCAAGATGCATTGTCATGTGTTCTCGAATTGGCCTGTAACCACATTTTATCATTTTTCATTATCAACTAGCCAGTACATTTTCTTGCCTGCTGTTGGTCATTTTCCTAAAATGTCAATGGGGGCAACTATTTCCCATTCCCTACATCTAAGGGAGCTTCAATACTATTCCATACACCCGAAAAGAAATTATAGTTTCTACTACAACTTGAACTGTGTCAAGCTGTCCTAGTGAGATATTAGAGGTTTTAAGTTACAGATTTAATCATGAAGATAATTCAAGTATTGGACACCACTCACTGGCTGTCACTGACCAGACATTTAACTTATGTGCTGATTTTTGACACACTTTCTCTCAGGGTAAAAAGTATAATGCCCAAGGGCATGAGAATAATAGCTATTCAGTGGAGCCAACATGGGAGCAGCCAACCTGGAATATCAGTAAGCATGCAGTCGAGTTCTCCATAACTTTTCCAGAAACAATGTATTCACGGGTATGATAACCTTTGCATAATTCAGACCTAGAAAACATTTATCTAGTACTTTCTCTATGTCTGAAGGATTTGTAATTTTAAAAAATGAAATGTTGCTCTCACTGCACCTCTGGCTGTGTCTACTGTCCTTTCACAAAATGTACTCATGCCATGGATTTTATAGTGCAAATGTTATGCATATGTGTTGTCTGAATTATGTAAATAGTTGTATTTATAAATCTGGAATGTTGTTGAGAGACTATTGGCCTTTAGACTAATTCTCAGTTTTCTTCTTCAATGTTGAATGTTTCCACAATATATTTGACCTAAATTCCATATTCAATAACTTTTCACCCAAAGTGGCAAGTTTTTAAGTGCCAGATGTAGAAGCATTCAACTATTAGACAATGTATAAAAGTCAGTGTAAAAATTGACCGGCTCATAGATATCTTTGTTCATTTATTTAAATATTCAAGAAAGACTTTGTTCACCTAGGAGGAATTTACTAGAACTTATTTGATAGGTACACATTATCAACAGCTCATCTCATTGTTTCTCATCTTCACATGAAAAGCAGATAAGAGCAAACTTAAATTTAAGAACTCTCATTTCAATAGTGAGAGGAGATGACTCCCAGGCTTTGCCTCATTTGTGAAAAGTATATAGGAGGACAAAGGGGATATAGATAATGCTTCATAGGATGATGATAGAGCAGAATCACTTTCTGGTGAGGAAATAGGCCACGAGAAAGGCTAAAAGGGAATAGAGAAAATACTGGTATTCTGTGGTTACTCAGCAGCTTGGCTGCACATTCCAGGGGGTCAAAATCCTGTGTCAGCCCTGTAAGTGTGAGTACAGTTACTCTGATAAAGGAGATTTATTTAAAGAAAATAAAAAGATGCTCTCATCATCAAACCTAGAAACTGAATCCAGAAATTATTTTGGAACAGTCATAATTCTGCTATCTTTTTCTAAAACATTTATCATGCCAATTTTAAATTCTAATAAGAAATGCACATTAGTAACTTCCAAATTTTAGCAATTATGAATAAAATCCTGCAAATGTTTGTGTTTTTGTGTGGACATGTTTTCAACTCATTTGGGTAGATACCAAGGAGTGTGATTGCTAGATTGTATAGTAAGAGCATAAGTTTAGTTTTGTAAGAAACTAACAAAGTGTCTTCCAAAGTGGTGGTACCATTTTGCAGTCCCACCAGCAGTGAATGAGAGTTCCTGTTGCTGTACATCAGACAGATGATGTAGAACATCTTTTCATATGCTTATTTGTCATCTGTACATATTCTTTGGTGAGGTGTCTTTTCAGGTCTTTTGACCATATTTTAATTGGGTTGCTTTCTTATGGTTGAGTTGTAAGAATTCTTTGTATATTTTGGATACTACTACTTTGTCAGATGTGTATTTTGCAAATATTTTCTCCCAGTCTTGGCTTGTTTTCATTCTCTTAATAGTGTCTTTTACAGAGCAGAAGTTTTTAATTTTAATGAATTCCAACTTATGAACTTTTTCTTTCATGGATTTTGCTTTTTGTGTTTTATCTAAAATATTCAGTTATTCCAGTACCACTTGTTGAAAAAACTATGTTTGCTCCATTTCATTTCTTTACTCCTTTGTCTAAAACAAGTTGACTATATATTTGTGGGTCTGTTTTAGGCTCTCTATTCTGTTCCACTGATCTATTTATTCTTTCATCACATTGTCTTGATTATTGAAGCTTTAGAGTAAGCTTAAAGTTGGGTAGTGTCAGTCCTTTAACTTTGTTCTTCAATATTCTTTTGGCTATTCTGGACCTTTTATCTTTCTGCATTACCTTTAGAATAAGTTTGTCAATGTTCACAAAATAACTTTCTGAGATTTTGATTGGGGTTGCACTGAACCTATAGATCAAGATGGAATAACTTATATCTTGACCATATTGTGTCTTTATACATAGTATCCTTTAATATATTAATAAAGCTAACAGCCATAACTTCCTTCTTGTAGTTTTATTATCTTAGTTTTTCTTTTTACTGCCAACATATCCTCTTTTTCCTCCATTTGCCTTTTTGCACTATAAAACATAATATCTGCCCAGAGCTTACTACCTAAACTAGAGAAATGAGAAACTCGAGGAGAAAATGGAGGTAGAAAGAATAAGAAGGAATGCTATGGAATAAATAATACGCACTTTGTCACGTACACAAAGCCTTAGCACCTTGCACAATGCCTTCCTTGCCAAGGCACTTAATATTAGTTAAATAAACAAATGGATGAATGATTTGCAAATATCAGTAGTAGAATCCAGTGTGACATCACTACAGCTTCTTTCTAGGTGTGTTTAGATTATTGACAATTCCTCATATATCTGGTTCTGTAAGTACACAGTATGCTACTATGTGTCCATCAAAAAATACAAATATTCATTCTAGACTAGTATACATCTATCCTTAAACACTATAAACAAGAGCAAAAATAAATTCTACAAGGTACATTTCTCCATGTGCTGCAATTCATGAAACTATCAGTGACAAAATGGATAGTCGCTTGATAACAGCATTTCAATTTGATAACTGTGGGTAGATTAAATTTTTTTTCAATCAAGGAGTTTTTGATGAAATCTCTTAAAATATTGCAATAATTTTCTCATTTTGACTAATTTTTTTCTCTGTAATGTACTAAGAATCCACTCTTTTCTCCTACTAAGTATTAAAGTTGGACCAGCCAGTATAATATTCTTGAAAAAAATCTTAAAGAAAATTTGGAAGAGAAAAAAGTGCAAAATAGAAAAGGACTTTCCAGCACTATTAAATGGTGCCAACCTTTCAGCAGGCACATTTAATAAGTTAATAACAATAATACCATTTTATAATTGTATACTGTCATCTATTTTCCAAGGCACTTTCACACAATGGGTCTCACCTGATTGTCATACAAAAAGTTAACTTCTATGAACACTTCCAATGTGTCAAGCACTATGTATGTATGCACTTTTATTTTCACATTTACTTTTAACAGTACCCCCTAGAATCATTATCCCTATTATAGATGGAGAATCTGAGGATAAGATAAGGCAACTTGTCCAAAGACAATTGAACCCAGGTGTACTTGTGCCCTCTATTACCAAGCTTTCCAAAAAGAAAGTGCCCTTGGCAAAAAGAAAAAAAAAAAAGAGAGTTTGTTACAAGAACACTGACTAATCATCAACAAAAGATATATTTAAATTTGCACCTCAACCACCAACCACTGAAAGTCCCTAAGTAAATTGGATATCCACTCTGAGACATTCTCCTGACCTTATTATGATAATAATGGATTATTCCTTTAGGTGTCGTATTTCAGGAAGAAGTCATGTTCTACAAAGAAAAGCATTATTGAAATGATATACAGTACTAAGTTTTTTCAATTCAAATTTTGCTCCTATAAGAACTAAAATGGAGAAGATAGCCTAAGCTCTGAGGCTCTGCATGGAGACTCATATTATGGGTTTGTTGAAAAAAACATCATTGCACTCAGAACAAAAGATATTTAAGATACAAGATAAAACAATAAATTTCATGGGTGTAGGGAGAGAATGCATTAGACACACAACCCACCACAATCCTAAAATGCTAGCCCCATAACAGGTTCAAGCAAAATTTTGTAGAAGTTCAAAGAAGGAAGGGAAATACTGTTTGAGTGGGTGTCCTTCAATCTTCAAGCACCCTGCTTAGAACTCCCTTTAATATTGTGCTCCTCAGCTCCAAGTTTATCTAGGAATAGCAATTAAAGCCAAGCTCCTCCGTGAAAATAGGGTTGGGGATGAGAGCAGCTGAGGCCCTCCATCCCATGGGTGAAGACTGGGCAATGAAGCCTCAGCTGTTTCACCAAATCGTGCAATCAGGGTTATTTTAATGATTAATGACACCATTCCAATCTCCATCAAAGGCAGACTAAAATGAATTTTAAACTGCAAGAGAGATGATTAGGTGCCCAAGTGAAAAGAAAAATTCTGATATTAGTAACTGGTGGAAATAGTCACCATTTAGCCAGACTTGCCACCCAAGTTGACATGACTCAAAAAGTCATGTTCTTTTTATCACAGAATATTTCTCAAGCTGTAGACTTTTAGAACACTGGTTTTATAGAACAATAAGAGTTACGATGTTTAGAATAAATATGTTTGAGAAATGCCAAGTTAAACAAAGATTAAACAATTTTCTTTATTATCGATGTTGTCAGAATGTGCTAGTAATATGCATTATGAATCTTCAACAGAGGGTTCTAGTGTCTAATGTATAGCATTTTCCAAACATGTTTTGTCACAAAACTCCTTTATTTCTGGCATAACTAGTATCACCAAGAGCTCACACTGCATGTGACAGAATTTAGGAAAATCTGCACTACACTTACATGCTTTGAAGTCTCCTTCAGTAGAAACCTTTCAAAAGATGAGAGTTAGTTCACGGATTCATAGAAACAGAGACAGTTCAAATACTCCGTGGCAACTCGACTTCCCTTATCTCCAAAATATGTCACCACATTCCTGGTTTGTCTGTGCTGATGAATACCAAATGGCTGACCAATTCCGCCTTTACACAACTCTTAACTGTTAGGAAATTCTCCACCCTCTAATATATCTCCTTTCCCTTCTAAATTACTCCCTGAAGCCAATTCTTGCCACCAAAGAATTGTAAAACAGTCTTTCACTATAATCCAGTGTAGTCACAACACATTTCACTTATTCACTGTGTAGACTATAGCCAGCCTTCACTGACTAAAGGTTATAGTCTAACAATACCCAAATTTTGATGCAGTTCAGCATGAAAAATATGGGGGCAGGGGAATCCTAGATTAGGGATTCTTCATCCACGCCCCAAGGGTATAGCAAAATGACTCTTGTCCAGTGTTGCAGCATCTCAGACCCTCCGCCCTTTGATATTTCTCGCACCCCTAGTCTTTGTATGCATGGAAAGAAGACTTACAGTCAGTCACCAGAAAGTCAGATAGCAGTGCTCCTCACATGAACGCAAATGTTCCCTTAAGGTGCTTTGCGATGCCTAACAGCAGCCTTCAGAAGCAGCGCTGACATCAATGTCAGGCACACCCTGATGCCCAAGGATCAGGGCTGGTTCTCTTTCAAAACAGACGTGGTCTGTACTGTATCAACCCTAACATTACCAGACAAAAGATGACTACAGCCTTTTCTCTGCACCACAAAAACTTTCTCCCTAGTGATAAAGCATTTATCTATAAGTATAGTCTTACAAAAATGATATATGTTTCTTCTTCCCTCTTTGAGATAAGGTGAGTGAAGAAAGAAAAAAGAAAAGAAATATAAAATGGAAATAATTGACATAGTTCTTTGAATGTTTGAATCCTGTCAGTATGTAAGTATAATCCTATACTTTTCTATTACAAATTCCCAGTGGGCATTTCTAATCCCCACAGTTCTTAGCACAGTGATCTGCATTTAGTAGGCACTCAGACATAGTGAAATGTATTAATGAATTAGTTTATTCCAATAGTTTGATTAGAAAGAAAAAAGTAGAAAACTTGTTTTTTAAGAAATAGACTTTCATCAATTTCAAATGAATCTTCTTCTTAGATAAAATTCAGGAATACTGTATGAAATCCTGTGAGATCATTAGTTCCTTGGAAATAAAGATATCCCATTTAGGATTTTAAGTAGGGATTTAGTAAAAGGGACTTTGTGCCTTAAATACAGAACCTGCCCAAACGATCCTACAATATTTTCTTTCTTAGAATTAAAAATATATTACTACTCTTTAATGCATGATTATAAATAAGCAAGTCAAAAAAAACTAGATGTGCACACACTTTATAATTTCCTAATATACTTACATGAGAATGTGAGACATATTTCCAATTAATTTTAAATAATATTTCTGACTTTGGTATTCAGGAAATTTCAAGTACAATTTCAAGTGAGACGGTGGCATTTTAGGCTGGCAACTGCCATGGAGATCTGCTAATAAGCTCTCTTCTTCCTCATCTAATAAACATAGAGGGGTACAGTAACATGGCCCACAATGGCACAACGTGTTAGTGGAAAACTCAGGACTAGAAACCAAGTTTTCCTAGTTTCCAGATCAATATTCCAAGTTGCCTCTTTCCAGAGTTATCGTCCAGCTTTTCCAGACTAGATCAACTCCACCCCTGTTGACCTGGGGGCCTCTCTCATGGATTAGAGAATCAGCCTCATTAGAAACAGAGTTGTTTGTTTTGTTTGTTTGTTTGTTTGTTTCTTGAAAACCCTTGTTTCACACCATTTCTCCTTAGGGCTTTTGTTTTAACATTTTTCTCCCTAGCAAATAGAGATCCTATTTGTGCTGACAATATACTTCAAGAGCTAAGCAGTCGCATGGTTGCACTTTAAGCAAGACAGAAAGGAAGATTTGTCTGATAACCACATGTGGATAATCAACAGAGTAGTAGCTTTAGTAGTGAATTAATCCTTCAAGACTCTCACATGAACTTGAAGTTTATCAGCTATTTCTTCTTTTAGTTAGAGAACTTTCACAAGGCTAGCTAAATTACTTGTAGGACATATTCCTTAATCTTTCAGCATCATGAAAATTCTCAAACAGGCAATCCTAGTAAAGAAAAATCCAACTCTACAGAGTTAACCAAATCTGATTTTCTTGCAATGTGGAACAATGAAGTTACGGAGAGAAGGAAAACAAAATAGTTGATCAGGACCCAGACTCCAGTTATAAGTGTATCCTTAATAATGATTCACTTGGTGGTGACTTTAATAACGTAGTAACTTACAGAGAATGGTAAGTTGATGCATCATAGGAACATTAAGTTTAAAGTACCCTTTAGCCAGGCTTTACTTATTTTATTTATATATTTATTTGTTTTATTTACTTTTTTCCACATAATGTAGCAAGTATTTTTATTGCAATTGTGTTTGTCAGAATAAAAAGAGCCCTACAACTAGCTAAATAACATCCACTCCTTAATGAAGAAAGAACAATTTTTCTTGAGTTACACTGTCCCCTGGCATGAAAGAGGTTAGTTCTATTTCTTCAGGGGTATTTTCCAGTTTTCCAGACTTAAAGGAATCAACAGATGGAGGGAAAAGAGAAGTGCATGCCAGAAGTCCCTGTGTCACAATGGGTCTGCATTTTCTGCCTTGGAGCCCCTTCCGGTCTGGGAAAGGAGGGTGAGCCAGGCTGATGCAGGGGGAAGGATCTGCTCCATGTCGGGGCACTTAATGTCAACTGCCTGGGGCAGGACTCCAGAGGTGAGCAGTGTATCAGCCTCAGACCTCTTGGGAAAACTCGCTGCTGAAGAATGGGCCACGTGAGAGCAGAACACGATCAACTCGACCATCTGAGTTCTGCTTCCTATTTACAACTCCTTTTAAGAGGAGAAATGATTTCCAAGTGGCTGGGCATGTTTAAATTTATTGCTTTATTTGCTGGCTATTGAATTAAGGGGAAATTCACTACATAAATTCCTTAGCAATGCTGAAAAGTCATTTGTCACATCAAATTCTGTCCTTCCTAGCACTCTTCCTCTATAGAATTCCTCTAATAGTTACTTAATAATTCTAGCATTTGGTCTCAGCAGCCTTCTCTGCATGAAACATCTGTTTTGGCAAAGTTCGAAAGGCCTCTGGACTCACTAAAAATGATCTGTTCAGGGGAGTACATTTCTAATAATTGCGAACTTTTTATTTCTGTTGTCAACACACCCACATTCTAGCAATTGTGAAATAGTCACATACATTTTAAGTCTCTAGATCCTCAAGGGTTATTTTGAAGAAATTCTTCCACAGATCTGCATAATTGGCATTGAGGCAGAAGAATTCCTTTTTAATAATATAGTATATCAAACATTATTTGCATTACATCCTTCCAAGGAATAATGTTTATTTTAATTACTATCCATGATAATGAATAGTGTTATGATTATTATCTGTATAAGGCTACATTAATTTAAAAATATGGTTCTAAACAAAAGTCGATATTTTAGTTGCACAATAGATTATATGTATTCAGATATATTTCTTAATGTTCATTTAATTCCTAGACACTCCAGTACATATATGATATTCTCATTATTATTAATAATAACATGTCTAGTTTGACTTTTTTACTCAAATCTACTGCCCATGATTTATGGTTATTTATACATTTTAGCTCATTTTGAGATTATATAGTATTCTATATTATGTCAATTCTGTATTATATTAGATATAGGTCCCATGAGGGGGCCACCATGGCATGATGTTAACATGACAGATTCTGACTATGGCTGAACAAGTCGCATGGACTTTTAGGTAGGGGTTCTCCTCTGGCCCCTGTAAATACATTAGCACCTTATGAGAGGCTTTGATCAGATACTATCAGCCCAATAGACTGCAGGTACCAGTATGAGACACAAGTATTTGGCAACATCTCAAATGAAAGGCAGCAAAGCACAGTGGAAGATGGTTTTGGAATTAGATTGAGTTTAAATCCTGCTCTGACATTTAATCTGTGAAATAACCTTGGGCAGGTTATTTTTCAGTTCTCTGACTTCCAGAGATAAAATTAATCATAAAGAGTTATAGTTGGGTTTAATATGGTTGGCCACATAGAGCAGTGGTTAAAAGCATAGTTTCCTAAGTAAGTTCCAGTCCTGCATTGCCATTTTCTAGTTATTTGATTTTGGGTAAGTTAACTTAAATCATTCTACATCTTAATTTCTTCCCCAACATGGGGATAATAATTACAACTTCTTATAGGGTTTGAGAAGGATTAAATTTTAAAAATAAATGAAAACCATTTTTCACAAAACTTGGCACATAATAAGCACTCAATATTAGCTATTTATTTTGGTAAAATTTATCTCAAGTTCCTAGCATTAGTATGTGTGCAGTACCCTAAGCCCAGTGTCTCTTTCATCCATGCTCCTGTCCTGACCTCTGTTCTCTGTGTTCTAATACCATAAGGACATAGTTACAAGAATGAGAATAACAGCAGAGCTAGTTAAAGAAACTTATAAAATGTCCTAGAAAATATATTCTATTATTTAACTTCGTAGGTCTTATTTTAAACCCTTAAAAATATTTGAATCTTTGAAATATCTACTGCTTAAGCCACATCTTTTCAAGAAAAAGCATACTTCAATTATCCTCTCTCCCGAAATATCTGTGTTTATTTTTTACTGAAACAGTTGTAGCTGATGTAAACACTTAGCAATCAAGATACTTTGGAAATGTTTTTCTATTTTCATTAAACGGTGTTTATCCCAAAGGGAAATGCTTCATGCCTTCAGCATTACTTTTAGAATGATACATATTTATGACATGATAGTATGCCACTTTTGGAACTTTTCTGCATTTAAGTTTCTAAAAATTGATATTTACATAAATTTTCCTCAAGCATTTATGTAATTCTCTCAAGTACATTCTTTGATGATTTTACATATACATGTTCCTTTCATCTTCTAATAGCAGATTTGTTTATCTCCTCATTCAATGAGGATATTTTAGATGAATACTGAAAAAACTATTGGCTTTTTAAAAACCATGTAATCACAGGTGGGTTCGGCTGTAAATGATATACATATTTCATCAATTTTAAAATGTACTCGTTTTGTAGCAAATTTCATAGAGATGGATTTTTTAATTACTTTCAGAATATAGTTTATAAATAAAAATGGCTTAACTTTGCTATCATCCAAAGAAAGCTTATTATCAATTTCAAAACTTTGGAAATGTGGAGGACATTTCTATTTACTATTGGTGCACAATTTATGCATATATTGTTTGTGTATATGTGTGTATACATGTCAATGCATTACATATAAATACATAGTATTATATATTAAATTAGCAGCAGAATATGTTATTGATGCACTCAGGGTACCATCTTTCTCCAACCCAATCATCTTCTTTTTTAATTCTCTCCCTTTTACTTCTGTTACTACTGGTCGAAATTATTGTGCCATCCATTCAATAATTATGATAGGAGATAACAAGGAATTCTGTGTTTCGGTGCTCTGCATTCCTTCTCATTGCCTCTCCATTCTCCCCTAGCCTCCATGACTATCCCAATACACCCACATGTGTCCATGCACACATATGCACACACATACAAACACACGCACACGATTATACTTCTTCAAGTTCATGCTTACGGTGAGAGCTGCCTTAACCATATTTAAAAACTTAGGTTACTTTCTACTGAGTTTTTACATATGTAAATTATAAATATATAATAAAAGTATATATTAACTTACATATATATATATCTTTAGGTATATCCATATAAAGATATGTAATCATGAATATTGCTGCACACAATTTTGTTTCCCTTTCTGTGGTCAAAAAGTGGTTATCCTTCCGGATATTGATATGGTGCATACAGGAAGCTAAATACTCTTCTCCCAAAGACCCCACAACCTGAAAGCCAAATGAAACTGTTCACAGACACTCCTTTTTTGTGTACAGTATTCTAGGGAATAACTTTGAGTAGATGGGAATTGGAAATAAGGGACCGGCACACACTCTTTTGGATATTTCTTTATATGTGTAGCTACAGCCTCCATGGATGTTAGGTTTATACATTTTTCCACACTACATTTAGATTATGTCCAAAAGGAGTCAGGGTTAATAAGCACAAGCTGTGAGGAAGTTGGACTTTTTAAAAACATAAGTCCAAAGACCATTTTATCCAAGCTCCTAACTTACCTTGCACATACTAGGCACTCAAAAAATATAGATTAAGTGACTGACTGAATGGATATAATGCAGTTTGTTCAAATAAAAATAAAAGTGAGGAGGAAGAAATTTCTCTTCATTTTCAGGGATGTATCACTATGTATTCTGAAAATAGAGAAAAGAATCTGATAGCCTAGACTATATGTGCTGTTTCCAGTCATGCCGAAGGAACATAATAAGTTCTTCATTAGAGGGTCAATAACGATCTCATTACAGAACCCTACACATGAACTGAGATCAAACAAAGAAGAAGTTGAGGAAACATCACTTAGTCTAAATATAGTCATATTCCTTAATCAATAAGTTTGTGTACCACTGAAAACCTTGTTCTCTCCATGTGGCCTCAGTCAGTCTGTATGGAAAGCTCCAGACTTAACAGAAAAGCAGGACCAGTAACAGCAGTCTGGTATTATCAATAGTCTACCAATCATAGTGCAGCTACCTTGTATTAATGATTGCTTAGGTAAATTACATACTAAAGTCCAATAAAAACATCTTCCATGTATAGCATAAACATTCTACACACTCCTTAAATTTAATGTTGATACTTAAAACAAAACTTGGCCACTGCCACCTTTAAAGAAAATGTCATCCAGCAATCTCACCTTCTTCAAAGTCTTGCTGGAAGTGAATGGCCACTTAAGAACAGCCCTACAAAGGATAAATTGACCAGGCTCTTTTTTTTGGAAAATAGAAATCCAACTGCCCTTCCTGATGGCCCCTGACTCAGCATTTGCTTAAGCTGGCGCATTCATAACATTCCTTGCAGCCTAATGCATTCTAACTTAGTAATGAAAACATGGCAAGATGGGATACATACCATGTTTCATGCATTTTAATGTTCTAATATTTGTTAACTTGGAATAAAATATAAAATATATCCAATTTTAGCACCCTAGTAAACTGAATGCCTGGACATCTGTTCATTTCTAGCTTTGATACTTCTTAGTCATTTCGCTTCTGCTTTTAATTGTAACTGCCACTTTTATGCTGATGGCACAAATCCTGAGACCCTTTTTAATGCCACTTACAGTCCTCCTTCTGACCCTTGACTCATTTAAAATGATGGCTTAATCTCAATTGCTTTTAAATTCACATTTATAGTCAAGAAGTGTTTTCTTGAATAATACAATTTCATTTTGTTAATCTTAGTTTTTGTTTCATTTTCCACATTGGCTAACCAAGTCCATGGTCCTTTCCTTTCATGTCTCACTCTATCTCATCACAGCTAAAGTTCTCAATCACACCATCCTATTGTGTATTATGATTTTGCTTTCACATTGCTACCTACTCTACTTAATTAAATAATTTGTTGACATATTTCATTTGCTCTAGCCCAGGCACTCCAGCCAAGATAATTACATCTAAGGCTTCAGGATCTGCCTGTGGTAAAATGTTGAAGTTGGGAAAGTTAGTCATTGAGCTTTCTCCCGTATGATTTATCAACTCTGTTTCCTCTCTTTTCTCTCTCCTTTCCCTCCTGCCTCTTTCTTCCAAGTATGTGAAGTGGTCATCCATTCTGATTTTAAATATCCCCCCTCCTCCACATTGTCCTTAAAACTAATTGTAAGTTCATTGTCTCTATATGGTTAAAAATTTAGTGAAATTAGCAAAATCTCAATCCTACTACTCCCACTAAACTATTAATAAGTAAGAAGCCTATCAGTCCTTAAGCACTTAAGTTAGTTTAACTCTGTTGGGGAAAAAAAGTACTTATTGAATGTCATCTGTGTTCAAGGCACCATGGTAGATGCCTGAAGTATAAAGAGGAATAAGACACCAGTCCATGAATTCCTAAAGCATGGGGTCTAGTGAAAAAAACAGAGCCAGACATAGAAAATTACAATGTCTCATGATGAGTTCCATGTATATGGACCATCGGAACAGAGATAATAGGCAACTACTGTGAGCAACCGTCCCTTCATCTATGTATTACTTTTCCTTTATGAAATAACAAATCATTTCATATGGTTTTTGATTAATAGTAATTACAATTGCTGAGAAAATACCATGTGTTATTTAAGGGTTACTCTAAATATATTACATATATTAATGCATCTAATTTTCATAAATGATCCCAGTAAGTTGATACTTATATTCTCAAGGCACAGAAAGATGGAATTACCTGCTTGAAGTCACACAGACAGTAAGCGTTAAAGATATAATTTAAATCTAGTCAGCTTGACTCTAGAGCAACACTAAATAAATTCCTGTGATGATCAAAACATTCTATGTCTGTGTTGTCAGTACAGCAGTCACTAGCCATATATGACTATTGACCACTTGAAATGTGACCGATGCTACCGAGAAACTGAATTTGTAATTTTATATAACTTTAATTTCAATAGCCATAGTTCCTTATCTACAGGTCTGCTCTACTGCTCTACAGCAGGCTCTACTGCTTTCCAGGGTAAGGTGATAGTAAGATGAAAAAGAGGGACCAGTCTAAATAAAGTTATTTGGTGTGACCTTCTATCAGAGATGCTGACTGTTTAATTGGCTACTCTAAAAATACTTTAAGAGCTGAAGGAATAAAAGTTCTCTAGGTGGAATAACTAGTATGGACCTGGTGAAAAACCTTGTAAGAGAGAAGATTTAGCTGACTCTGAAGTGCACATAGAACAATGTTTGCACTCTCCAGTATTCATGCCCATTTTGAATTTATATAAATTTCTTTAATACTACATCTTAAATTAGCTCCTTTTTCTCAAAACATTACATAACATTAGAATAATTTTTTTTTCAGGTTTCAATCCACAAATTCATTCAAGTATTTGCTATCTCCCACATGCCAAACACTGTATGTACTAAAAGGTGAGGAAACCTTCATTCTAGTTATAGCCTAAAAATACAGACCATGGGAAAGCATTTAATTCTTTCCATCTCTGTGTTCAGATCAACAAAATAAGAGTAAATTATGGCTCTCAAATACTTACAGGGCCAAGCAAATAACATAAATGAACTTGAAGTTGAAATATTTCAATTGCATATTAACCAAAAAGGTACATTTCTCCCTTCCACAAAGAAATTTGTTCTCTTCTATTTTTTTAAACATGAAGCACTCTCAGATTATATTTTGTTTTCCTATTTCTGACAGAGTCAAAAATATTTTCTTTCTTCTTAACTCTTCTACAATAAAATAATAATACAAGCACAATGATCAATGTCAACAGACCATCGACTACCATGTTCTAACCCATCAGGGAATACCAGGATGGAGCCACACTGGAGAGATCAGCCCCATTTATTATTCGCTACAGCTGGTGTGGCCCCCATATAGGAATGTAGGCCCAGTGCTACCTAATATTCCAAACTTTCAAGAGAAGCCTAACATATAGATTTTTATTGCAAATACACTCACTTAAAAATTTTGGCAACTAGTTCAAAAAATTGTAAGAACTCAACTAGAGCCTTCACTGTGGAGAACAAACAACAAACACTTGGGGCCAGCTGCAGCCTGGGGCTGTCAGTTTGAGACACTGGGACTAGTTAGTTGATTTTTAAAGTTTTTTGCTGCTCAAACAGTTCTATGATTTTCATTATGAGCCCCTGAGGTTTGGATCACAGTGGTATGAATCCAATTAAAATCACAGCTACAACTGCCAGAGAGCAGGAGAGTCTCAATGCTACCTGCATTCTGAAAAAAAAAAAATAATAATAATTGTCCTGAGAGAAGCCATTCATTACATTTAATAAAGTAGCTAGTAAAAAGAAGCTAGGAGGAAGTTCATTAAATTCTAAATTAGGAAATGTGTATGTTTAGGTGCTGCTTATAATTCTCCTGAGATTTTTGGAATAATAGACCTTTGATACCTGATGTCATTAATAGTGATTGAAAATTGCACGTTTTCTGAAATGGAAAGATAAGTTTGGTGTGTTATTAATCAAATTTTTATATGATTGGCACCCACAGAATCAAATGTCGGAGAGAAAGTGCAAATCAGTTCCTTAAAAGCAGTCACTGGGCCATATTACATTACTAGTCCCATGGGTTCACAAGACATATGGCTTCCGTTGTGTTATGCATCCACTGAGTCAGCTAAAGGTTTTTCAAAGTGATCAAGAGTATCTAAAAATAGTTCCAGAGAACATGAATTGACATCTTGGCATGTCATTTATTTGTTGTGTATCTTTGGCAAGTTACTTAAACTCTCTGGACTCATTTTTTTTTTTATCTGCAAAATAGGAATTTTTGTGAGGATTAATCAAAAATATTATATATAAAAGGATGGCATAAAGTAAGTATACTCAGTAAATATTCACTGACATGAAAGAATGTGGGTAACCAATTGGCTCTGTCTAAATGATTCTAGAATACCTAGGACAGGGTTCTCATGAGAATATCCTAACATACTAGGGGAGTTGCACTAGTGGTGGGAAAAGATGAGAGTTAGAGTGTGTGCATAGGAAATTACACATAGTTCAATGCTTATCAGCAGCCAGACCATCAAAATCTGAACTAACCCTGGAGTGGGGGAGGGTTAAACATATGAACATATACCCTCACAATAAAAGAGATGGAGAAAATCTAAAGATGCTTTACACATTTAAAAAAAACAACCTCCTTTTTTAATTATGCGCAGTTCGTTACATCTCAAATCATTACTAAACTTCGAAAAAAAAAATGGTCCACTTTATTTTATTCCTTTATCAGTGCAGAAATTAAAGCAGAATTGAAACAGCTAAGGGAGAACAGGGCTGAAAACTCATGCTATCCAAGATCCAAATGTCCCAAGAATTCAATTTAGTTTATGAAAATGTCAGAGACTGTCTCTGTCATATCCACTCTGACTTCACGAGTCTCTGTCCATCCACAACTCCATGAAATCATCCCAGGTGGCCAGCTTCTAGGCCATCACAATCCTTTATATAATAGCTAAAACAAGACCAACGAACATTTATCAAGCGTAGAACTGAAGGTTGGAAGAAAACTTGGCTGGTGGATGCCTGTGACTTTTTGGAGAGATGACGGAGTCCTTTGGAAATGAGCAATTTAAATAAACAATTTAAAACTTCTGACATTCTGAGTTAGTGTTACTATTTGGGACTTATACAGGTTTTTGATTTGGGGTAGGTGACCCACCAGTACTGCATTTTCTTCTTCTAAAACTTGTATCTAACCTTAGTAATCTCTTCTGCTTAAAAGATAGTATACAGATTGCCTGAGATATAGACTAACCAGATATTTTTCTGGCCCATATTTCACCAATGTTTTAAGCTGTGTTTTATCTGGCAATTCAAACACTTTGAATATAGGTCTTGGCAGTTGAAATGCTAGCCTGCAAATTCTGCACTGAAATCTTTGAGAATTTATCAATTTGTGTTTAGGGACTTTTCAATGGAAAAATAAAGTTATTCATGTTTTCACAGGCAGTTCCAAATTCCAAATTGTGTCAAGGGTGAAATGTTTCTCTGTTTGAAAGGCCAAGGCAGACTTACATAACCCAGAAGAGGACAACATAATGCTACAGGGTTTTAAAAATTTGCTATTCTATAACTTTATACAATAGGAAGTGGTTCTTTCTTACCCCTTAGGAGAACTGAATTTGGTTTTCATGATAAACCTGTAAGGCCCAGAGAATTAGAAATTCAAATAGTTATCATAAATAAAGAAGGTTTTGTTTTATATTTTCCACATTTGGGAAGCCAGCTCTCTGAGGAGTTTTGCTGGTGGCACGCTCTATGGGTTTTTCCATGCTGTCACTGCTAATTGTGATTTGTGTACTTTTCTTTCCTTTTGTTAAATAATTGGGACTTCAGTCATTGTAAAGCCTGACTGCCACATAGGTTCACAGAATTCATTAACCAGATATTTTTCTGGCCCAAATTTCACCAATGTTTTAAGCTATAAAATGGGATGTGAGCTATATTGTATTAAAACTCAGAAAAGTGTAAAGTACACTGTAATTATTAAGAAGTTGAGAAGTATGCAGATTTTCTATTTGTAATAAGGGTTTATTTTCTTGAGTTTGTATGCAAGTAAGAGTTTCTACAAAGACAACAAGCTGGCTAAACCAGCAATAATGAAGAAACCAATACCAAGTCTTTGGGTGGTTTGGAACTGAGGGATTCAAAAGGTAAATTCTAGATAAGAAATTGAAGAGAGATGAAAATATGAATAAACAGGAGTGGGGGCGTGTATCAAGCCATTGAGAAAAATATCCTGGCCTAGTGGCTTTTAATTCTAAAGCCCATGATTTTCCTATAACACTTGTGCTGCATTCGGTCCGCAACTATTTCCATTTGGGAATCCAGCAACTGATTGATTGCAAACTATAGATATCTACATTAGAATATATGTGCAAGCAATGAGCTGGGCGAGGAATGGTAGTGAGTAAAAAAACACTATTCATCTTTAAGGGAGCTTGATAAGACAGCTATTCTTGTAGATTCCATGTGCCAAAAACCTTTCGAAAGCTAATATTTCTAACAGAAACTCTGATACACATCTTAAACCACCACAGCAAAAATGTGGGATTTTGTAAGAAAAGGTTTAAGAAGGAAATAACAAAGGACTTAGAACTCAGTCTCCCATAAGTTTCTTTTATCCATAACAGGATAAAATAGTGACAATTATGTAACCAAATACATTGTTTTAAGGGTGGAACAAATAAATTTCTTTAAAGCATATAAAAGCCAATCGAAACCTTTATTCAAGCTGATATTTCTTGTGATTGGCTTGGCTTTATGGTGAGCACAGGTAGACAAAATGTTCTGCACAGAGCCTGAAGATAGAAGAGAGTATGGTCATTTCATTTCTCTTTAGAAGGATGTAACACTATTCTATTAATCCTTGCAAGGACTAAAATTTGATATAAAGGATTAATAGGTATTTACCTTTGGAAAGGTAAATATATTGAACAAACAGAAAGTATTAACATAGCAGTGCCTAAAATGATTATGCATATCCCACCCACTTTTAATTACAGAGCATATTTTTCTATCTCACAATTTTCTGAAGTTCTTCCTCAATTTGGCTCTCTCAGCAAATGAGAAGAAAAAGTAAGAAATCAGTAATATGTAGTATTTTTGTTATCTGTAGGAATTTAGCGATTTGGAGTACACAGAGTTAATTAATTTATGTGTTTGAAACTTATCATAGTTGACGTAAGTCTGCAAATATCTGAAGTTATAAACTACAGAAGGTCTATATTTTTTATTTACATCCAATTTTTTATTTCATCATATATATTTTACTTTCATCCAATGAGATAAGATCTTATCGGTCACTTCATACTGAGGAAGTAACATTCATTTATTTCAGGGGTCCCCAACCCCTGGACTGGGGACTTGTACCAGTCTATGGCCTGTTAGGAATCAGGCTGCACAGCAGGAGGTGAGTGGCATGAAGCCAGCTAAGCTTCCTCTGTATTTGCAGCCGCTTCCCAGAGCTAGTAGCACTGCCTCAGCTCCACCTCAGACCATCAGGCATTAGATTCTCATAGGAGCACTGGTCCCTGGTGCCAAAAAAGGTTTGGAACCACTGATTTATTTCACAAATATTAAACATCTGACATATGCCAAGCAATAATTAGGCATTGGAATATGATAGTAATATCTAGAACAAGTCCTTGCCCTCACCAAATCATAATGATCCAGTATAGAAGGCAGATAAACAAGAAATAAAGTAATAAAGAGATGCTAAATTATAATGACAAAATGTTTATAGAAGCATCTAACTTAGTTTAGGTGGGATGGGAAAATGTATAGGAGTCATTTTCACAAATATCTCCCTTCCGGTTATTTGTATGTATCTAAAATTTTTCATGTGTTTGTTTCCATGATTATTGTCTATCTGTTCCCAATAGCACGAAAGTTTCAAAGGACAGGGACTGTTTTGTTCATTGCTGTATGTTTAGAGCCTAATAACAAGGCACTCAATAAATATTTGCTGACTAAATGACTAACTTGTAGGATGTGATGCTGGGGAGGTAGATAACAGCTTTCTAAGTTATGCTGAGATGTTAGATTTCATTTCCTAAATAGTTAAAAACATGAAATGGTTTTCAGCAGATGAATGGCATGATTTAATGTAGAGCTCCATGGAGAAAGAGGATGGGGCAGAAAAGGGAAGGCTGATGGTCTTCAGTGAAGGAGCTATGCCCAAGTGCGGGTCAGAGTCGATGGTGGCCTAAAGTTCATTTTGGTAATGAGGATGGAGAGAAGTGGACAGATTCAGGAGACATTTAAGAAGTAGAATCCACAGGCATTGGTGATTGAATATGATGCAGGAAAGGGATTAGTCATGAATGATCCCAGGTCTGAATCATTTAATGGTTGGATAATGCTATTATTAAGGTACGAAGCACTGGAGCAAAGAGATTTCTTAGGGAATATCAAGAACTCAGTTTTGAGAATGTGTACTTTGAGGTATCTTCATGATATCCAAGTAAAAATGTCCAACAAATACTTAAATAAATGCGTCCAAAGCTAAAAAGGGTGTCTGGACTGGAGATATAAGTTGAACTAGAAGTTCAACACAGAAATTCAGTTGAATCCCAAACTTGTTAGGGAGTTACAATCAGAACAGAATGTTTTTTTTCCATTTTCATGACACTTGGCATGTCACACTTGCTAAGCATTAGCTGATGATGATGACAACTTCCCGGTGTCAGACTAGTCTTCAAATTGACGTGCAGAACTGCACTGACAGGGGCCTGGCCTCGTGCAGTTTCCAAATTGCTTGGCAGCTGAAGGAGGTGAAAAGCTCATTACCAAGCCATCTGTCCTGAGATTCTGCCCTCATTTCTAGGCCAGAGAAATTTGAATAATTTCAAGAAAGTTTAAATAGCACATACAGATTGGTAAATTTATTTGCTATTAGTTTTATATCCTAATTTCTTGGGCACTAACAAAAACATCAGAAAGTTGAGCAAGGTGGCAGTATTAGCAAGTAAATACCCTAGATGTAGCCTTCATCTCAGAAGAACACATAATTTAACAGAGGGCCAGCAGTCTTCCCATGAAACATATTACATTTCTGTTACTAACGTTGGTTTTTCTTTCCCTATTTCTATGATCCACTTTTAGTCATATATTAAGGCATTCTTGTACAATAAAATTAAAAGATAATAGTAACAATGAAATTAATCTATTAGTCAATTTGAATCTCTTGCTTGTTACAGATAAACTTACCTGGATTCATATCTTTCTTCCCCTACTTCCCTCCATTCCTTTCCTCCTCTTAATTTTTCCATTCTTCCTTACTCTCTCTTACCTCCCTCTATTTCTTTCTTTCCTTGTATAAGCAAAGAGTACAGGATTTTGAGTCAGATAGAACTGGGTTTGAATCAGATTCTGAATCTGTTTCCTATGTTTTAAATAATAATAATAATAATAATAATAATAATAATTTAGGTTTAAAATATCATACAGTTACTATGAGGGCAGATGAGAAAATATATATAAAATCTACTGCATAAAGATGGCTCACAGTAGATAGTCCATAAATATAGATTGTATTCCCTTTTCATGTTCCTCCATTAAGAGGGCTATTGGACCTCAGCCAATGAAACCTGTTAAGCATGGTTGAATTAAATTCAGTGAGTGGTAGAAGAGAAAACCAGACGATAATGAGTTCAGAAGTGAGTGAAAAATAATAATTTATAGACAGTAAGTGATACAGCCACTCTTTCAAGAAGCAAGAGAGGATTAAGAAATGTAGAATAATGGAGCAATAGTATGAAGGAGAATAAGTCATGGAAAAATTTTTTTGGTGACAGTTGGTTGTGTTTTTAGGATAGGAGGTTTGAGCAGCCCATAACAAGGAAAGAAGGGGACTGATGAAGATGAGAAATAAAAAAATGAGAGGGACAAATAATAGAGAAAATACCTAAGGACAGAATGTAAGAGCAGCGCAAATAAATGTTACTGCAGCTATAATAGCAAATTGCCAAATGAATGCAAACTTCCTATGGGGAGTATAGGCATGGCCTTTGGAGACCTGAGCCCCGCTATGACCCAGGACTTTAATAGACTTATTATCAGCAGCACCAAGTTCAGGGTTCAGGATTCAGTGTTGAGGGCTGAGAAGTATTATAGGAGCTCCTTTCCCTAATGCCTAAAACGTCAATTAATCATTATACATCAAATGGTTAAGAGCTATGTACCTTAGTTAAGAGGCTATCCATGGGAAGTACAGCCTTCAGTTTGAATATGAGATCCATCACTTATTTTTTTGTATAATTTTGGGAAAGTTTTTAAATTTCCCTGTACAGCTTTCAGTTTGAATATGAGTTTCATCACTTATTTTTTTGTATAATTTTGGGAAAGTTTTTAAATTTCCCTGAGCATTAGTTTAACTCTAAAATAAGAATAATGGCTCTTTCATAATAGAAATGTAGATAATGCACTCTAAATAATTAATAGTGATTAGTATACAGGAAACAATTTCTATTGTGAAGTGTTAGAGTACTATAATTTGCCTATTTGTTTATTATTTAATATTTTTTTGTTTTATTTTCATAAAACATTGAGCACATCTAATAGAATGTGCTTGCAGAAATTTAAGCTGATATCACTGTGACTGATGTTGTCCTAAGGTGGTCAAATGAAGAGGTTGTCACAAGATTCTGAATGTGGCTCAAGCCAATAGAATGCTGAGAATCCCCCAAAGAAGCCCAAGCATTTTGTGTGCAAAAATTACCCATGATATCCAGACTCATCAAGAGAAAAAAGGAACATTTTCATTAAAAGTTTCAAATGCTGAGGACACTATCTTTAAGAACTTCCCTAAGACTTTGGCATCTATTTATCTATTTTTTTCAGGTTTAAATCAATATGATTCTTTCCCAGTGTGATGGCAACTATAACATCAACAAAAGCACAAAATAGAGAAATTCATAGGTAAAAGAGTGTCTCATTCTACTATTTCATTTATGAACATTATTACTATAATTATCGTTACTTAATAAGTATTGTATTTAGCCAGTAGTTTTGACTAGACCAATTCATGAAGAATTCATTTTTAATGTGACAAACGCAGAATGTCTAAGACTTAATTATGAACAGCCCAGTTTTTGTCTTGCCTTTCCTCAACTCTGACTCCATATTCCACTAGAAAAGGCAAAATATAACATGTAAGTCCAGTCTATTATGTAATTGAATTGAATAATAAAGACCGTTTAGAATGACTTAAAGAGGTAGAGCAAAGAGAGGGTTTCAAAAGGGCCAAATGGAATGAATCTTTGATACAATAGAGAAGTGCTTCTCAAACTTTCATGTGCCTATAAATCAGCTGTGGATTTTGTTAAATGCAGATTCTTATTCAGCAGACCTAGTGTGGGATCTGAAGTTTTGCATTTCTAACAAACTTCCAGTTACCAAGGATGTTACTGGTCCCCCACCACACTCTGAGTAGTGAGGAAGACACTACCAATAATGAGTGAGGAGGAACAGTGATATGTGTCCTCTAACTCAGCATCATAGAAAATGTCTGAAAACGCAACCACCGAATACCTGCCATTGGAAATCTCTCATCTTTTAACACAACAGCTCTCTGACATATTGATGCTAATAACTGACATCTACAAGCAGAAGGCATAACCTCTGGAAACAATTCTTTACCTAGAAACCTGATGGACAATGTAACAATTAACAATTAACAATATGACATCATGTGCCAAGGTAAAAGAACAAAAAACGAGGCCAGGAATCTAATCAATTCTCTTTATCAGAATTGGGCCATTCCATATACCCGAAACTAATACAGTATTCTACGTCAATTATATCTCAATAAATAAAGAATTAGGCCATTTCTTCACATATTCCAATGGTGAGTCTCAAGGTAGATCCTTTGGTAAAACTGTAACAAATCTTTCTATTAAGACTTTTTTTTTCTGGTGGACCTGTCAATATGGAGTAGTTCCTCTCCACATTTTCTAGTGTAAAACAAACAAATTCAGATTCACGTTCAACTTCAGTAGGTTATAACTCCATACTTAGCAAATATTTTAGAAGGAAGCACATGAAAAAAATACTTGAATATATGGAAATCCTAAAGAAGTGCTATGTCCTAAGTACTTTTAGAATTATTTGCTTTGCTAAACACAACACACAAAAAAAATTGTAGTGGAAATCAATACTCTGATTTGTCTCTTTTTAAGAGTATTTATTTTTATTAGAGGATTGCTTTTCCTAAAAGCAGTCACCCTCCATAGGCAATGAAGGCTAAGTGCATCCAATTGCTTTCAATTGTGGTCAGAGGTAGTACACATTCTCTAACAACCTCAGAAAAGATGGTCAAAGGTATACTGTGCATGAAGATATTTACTCAGCAGTGAGCTATCACATATATTTAAGCATTTTATCTTTAACAGACAAAGAGAATGTCAGAAGCTTCATTTCCTAGCTAGATAATAAGCATCCTTCCCTAAGCTTGGATGAGTACATAGCACATCATTTCAATTGTTGCATGAGTGATGGCTGTAAGTATAACAGCTGACACCTTCACTAACCATTATTCTTGGAAACAAGGCAATCTGTAAACTCTGAGAAGAAGATTTTGCTAGCTGGGTGTTTCTATCTATATTTGCCACCTGAGGAGAATAATAGCTTTATTTCAGAACAAGTTGTATAAGTAGAGATATATCCTAAATTTTACAATGGAGTAGCAGATGCTTTTTTTCTCCCCAATCATTTCAGTTTTCTTTTCTGGGCATCTTAATGTAAACTGACTCTTGAAAGGGCTTTACAAATTTATCTTCTTAAACTGTACCCATCCTCTCGGCTAAAGAGTTGCTGTAATTGTTTCTGAAATGCAAACCCTGATTTATATTTCACTGGGATTTTCAAAAGGGTTGCATGCAGCACAATGGGACCTGTGTCCACTTGTCTTCGTTCCCTTGATAAGTAGGAAATTATCCTGGGGAAAGGCAAGCACAGGCTGTCACTGAGAAGCTGGGGTTTGTATTCTCTATGAGAACCATTCATCCTGTCACTAATATGATGCCTTACTTAAACTACCAAGACAAAAATAGATCTTCACTTGAGCTAGAGAAGCAATAGGGTGAGAAGTACAGGACTACAAGTTTAAATATTTCAGCTCTGTGAAAATGACTCCCTGAATGTAGGTAATCTTGGTTAGGCTAGTTCACTTAAGCTGCAAAGAACTGGTCCACCTAGACTGTCAATCAAGTGAGCAACCACTTTTTAATTAAAATAACAAAGAACATAGACAAAGAAAATTCAGCAAATTAACTTGAAGCTGATACATTATGTTGAATCATCACCGATGACATTTGGATAGGAAACAAAATATTGAATTAAAAGCACATTTGCCTTTTTTAATAATTGGTAAATTTGGAAACAAATAGTCAATTTCAATTAATAAAATTTGGGGACAGGTGGGTGTTGGCCCTGGTACCGTAGCACCAACTAATTTGTCCTACTGCTCGTAGGTCTGAGATCTGACTGGAATAAGTTTTACCTTCTCTGGAGTTTTAATTTCAACTCCTTTGTTTTAATAAAATTGAAGTATCTCTGTACGTGATTCTTGATATAGCCATTTATTTTATAGTTATAATGCCACTAACAATGACCATTTATTAAGCATGTGTTAAATAATGAATACTCTAAGTAGAGTATCTAATTAAATCTACTCAAAAACTCTATGACATAGCCATAGCTATTATTAGTACCAAAATAGAGATAAGGAAATTGAAGCCTAGAAATCTTTATCACTCAATTAAATTTTTTGAAGAATTTCCATATTGTTTTCCTACATTCCCTCCACCAGTACATAAGGGTTGCCTTTTCTCCACATTCTTGTAAACACTTATTATTTCTTATCTTTTTGATAATAGCCATTGTAACAGGTGTGAGGTGATATCTCATTGTGGTTTCAATTTGTATTTCCCTGATGATTAGTGATGTTGAGCACTTTTTCATGTGTCTGTTCTTTAGGAAAATGTCTACTCACATCCTCTGCTCATTTTTAATCAGATTGTTAGTTTTGCTATTGAGTAGTATGGATTCTTTTTATATTTTGGATATTAACTCCTTATCAGATATATGATTCTGCAAATGTATGAATTGTAAATATTCAGTAGGTTTTCATTTTGTTGATGATTTCCATTGCTGTGTAGGAGAATTATTCTTTTTGTCTAATAATATTTGATTCAAAGAGTTTGTAAAACGTTTGGTGATAATTATATCACTTCATATCCTTGGCAAATTTTAGCCAGCTCATGGTCATAATAAAAGTCTCTCATTTTGGTAAGTTATTGCAATGAGAAACTTGTTTTTTTGTTGCCAAGAAGAATATATTGAGGTAGTCTGGGAGAAACTGGTATAATTGTGGAGGAAGGTTAAGATGTTTGATCCCTGAAGTAAATAAAAAAGCAGCAACATATTTTCAGTGGAATCTGAAGGTTCAATAATGCATAGAATTTAAGGAGTTCTATTTATTACCTGTTGGGTCAATAGAAAAACAAATTTAAATCAGATAGTTGTTTTATTGAATTAATTAGATTTCATCTCTCTCTCCAATTATTTTATAGCCTAGTAGTTAAAAAAACAATGTATGACTCAGTTGCATCTGGATACATTCCAAGTATTACATAATTACAAATGGCAAGTAATTGTTTTATAATGCTTTCCACAATACCAACCGTTCATGCTGGATAAAATAGCAGGTATGAAACCCTGTGGAGTTATTTCAAATTTTCCATCAACTCACACTTTTGAGCATTACTGATCTCATGTTTTTCTCCAATGCTAAGATTTTAGACCCAAGCTTAGCCATTTCTTATTGCAGTTGTTCATTTGTTTCCTGAGCCTGTTGCAGCATGACTTGACCATTGTTTAAATGCATTTGTAACTCCAATAACTGAGGGCAAAAAAAGAGGGGTGGGGGTGGGGGGAACGAGGCTGTGTTAGACAAGAATTCTGTTTTATAATAAAAGAAGCCATTGAACGCCAAAGCTGATTACGAAACAAACCCCATCAAGATCTAAAAATTCCACCAGAGAATGAAGCATAATGAGAATCTTCAAGTCAGTTCTAATTTCTTTTCTGTCTGCAGAAATTCATTGTTAAAAAGCAATATATGAACTCATTTAAAGAAATCTGGCAAGACTTAAAAATAGTAGCTTAATCTGCTACATTTTATGACATTTTATAGCCAATTCATGTTTTAATAAGTTTGTTCATTTAAAAATTACAATAGATTATCTGATACATTTCCCTTTTATAAACTAGATTTTTCCTCATGAAGTACATCTCGTTTAGATATTTTTAAAAATCTCAGTTTCTTTACAGGATGGTTCTATAAATATTCACAATGTATAATTTTGGATTACACATTTATTATAAAGACCTTAGCCAACAATGCACCATGAATAATAATGATAACATGCTTTGCTAATTCTGCTTCTTTAGGATTTTAATGAAAAATCAGCACATAGCACTAAGAAGGTGGCATATAAATGATTTGTGAGTAACAACATGGCAAAGTAAATTAAAATTGTAAAAAATGGTTTCATTGTCCAAATATTTGAGTTTCATTCAATTCTGAGAGGCAACAGGGTACAGTGGAATTCCTTGGATAATGTATCCAGATGTGTTTTCTCAGTTGTAAATTGGCAATATCATCAATTAATTAACTTTATTGCAGAAAGAAATGAAACACTAAATGTACTATCTAAACCTAATTGTAATTTGTTGGGGGCATTAACTTCAGCATTTTCTGAAACTTTGTATCTAGAGTAATATATACAGACCCAAAATGATAATGCTGTAGATAGTGCTGATTAATATTAAATTTCTATAAATCTCTGAAATATTTTCCTTTAAAAATTAGTATATATGTATATATGTAAGATACATATATACTATATATCTATATCTATATATTCTCTTCCACTCCATTCCACCCATGCTCTAGATGTGATACCTAGTGATCTAGCCTCTAGCCAACGTACTATACTGTACATGTATCCCTGGCTAAAGAGTATTAATGAACCATATTGCAAAAGGCCCCCTGCCAAAAAGTACTCTACCTCATTTTCCTAAGTCGATTGGGTTCTAAAACATGTATTGTTTGCTCTGGTAGGGCTGTTCTTTCTACTATTTATTTTGTGTTATGGTGAACAGTTTTAAACCTTAATGTATGACAAAAAGTCAAAAAATACGCAAGTGATATTTACACCCCCCCCCAAAAAAGGTGGTGAGGTGGGTAAACAGACTACAAGTTCTCTTCAAGAAAATCACAGGAATCAAAGTAAAGTTCATGAAGCACTTACTAATTTTTAAAGATTCTTTAACCTTCATAAAGATAATAAACATTACTGCAAGCTGGAGGATTGACCAGCAAAGAAATTATCCATGTTGACTGTCTGGAGAGCATCTCCTTGGGGCTGTCCTCCAAAGAACTCACACAGAAATGATCCTGCTGTTTCTGGAACTTTATCCCCTGAATTAAACCTGGTATGCTATACCCAAAAGTTTTTTTGAGAGATGATCTCTTTGGGAAGGTAATTTAAAAGATATGGCTTTTTGATGGGACAAAAGATGTTCAAGAGACTGGCTGAATCACATTAGGCACATTATAGACTAAAGAAATGAAACAATCTGGTGAAAGAATTAAAAGCATGAAAGTATGTCGAGAAAATAAATAATAAGCTGATCTAAGTTTAAATCTCATACCTAACCTGGTACACACAAGACAAATGGAAGACACTCTTTCTAGGATGTGAGAGGCTTAGAACTGCAGGAGACAATGGGTAAATCAGTCCATAATGGTTAATCTTATTCAACTAACAGTGACTGGTTACTGAATAAATCCACAAATAGCCCATATCACCCAAGTAAAATTAGCCTTTAACCAGAAAGTGAAGGCAAGTCGTGTTTTCCAGATAGAAGACAAAATGTTACAAAAATTGTACCAGCAGGAAGATTCCACAGCAAGTATACACCTTACCACTTTTGATATCAAATGAAGATAATTCTAAGATATCATAGTTGAGTTTATATATATAATCAGAAGAGAAGGGGTTTTCTTGTAGCTACTTACTCAGGGGAAAACTTTATGAGAAACCATAAAGGGTCTTTATTTATGTTATTTTTTAACCAAGTTTTTAACCCTTATATGTCTTATTTTAGGCCCACTTTATACAAAATAGGTCTATGGCAGCTGGGATTAAGATGGGGCAGAGGAGATGGAGAGAAGTGTAGAGATGCAGCTTGCTGATGGAGTGGGTATGGGGATGCAAAGAAAAGGTAAGAATCAACAATGACTCCAAGGTTTCCACTTTGAGCATTTGGGTGGCCAGTGGTGGTATGCACTGCCATGGATAAAACCAGAGACTGAGAAACAGATTTGGGGGGAAGGATAGGGTGACAGAAATCAAGAATTCCATTTAATACTCTTTTAATGGATTGACCCTGTAGATTGCAGCCTCAGAAGTGGCAATAAGCAGAAATTTACCTACATATACCCTTGTCACTGATCCTATTTGAGCCATGAAATATCTGCTTTATAAAATGAGGAGATTACGAAACTAAATAATATAATTATTCTTCTCAATTTGGTATACTAGTAACCATTTGGGAACTATAATGAGTCTCACTTAATGCACATCACATTTTAAGCTTTTCAGAGGAGAGTAATGAATATGTGTGGAAGGCTCATTAATTTAGTATCCAGGAATGTGTTGTTGCATGCAGCAGTGCTAAAAATAAGAGTAGAGGTCTAAAAATAGCAGCACAGTTTCCTCCCCATAAAATACTTTCTCTAACAGATGAACAAGTTGCATTGCTCCTGTTCATGACTCCTGGCCTACTTTGAGGGTCTGTAAGCACCAAAATAAGTAATTTGACAAAGCTCACAACTTGGAAAGTTATCATTGCCTTATTTAGAGTAAAGTCCATTATATTTAGGGATGACTTTCTCCCTATTTTCCTTGGATCTCTGTGTTATTAGAGTTGAGTAGACTCCCAGAGGTTACACATGGATTTACTTAAAGTCCTAAACTAGAAGACACATTATTAATTGTACAAAATCATTCATAGAAAGCTAAACATGGCTTTTTGTGCCATATCGGTTATTTCATTGCATTGATATTGCACTGTTTTATATGGAGAAACAGTTATTGCCCAAATTTCATTGTCCCCTAATGCATCCATCAGTCAAAATTTAGAGATCTGAAGTAAAGAGATATGTAGTTCATAGCTGATATCTCTAGAGAATGAGATTTCCCAGTCAGATCAATTTAATAAACGTTAAGAGAATGTTTACCATGTGTCAGAAACTGTGCGAGGGGCCGAGGACACAGAATTAATGTTGCATCGTGTTTTTATAAACTGCCTCAAACTCCCGCTTCTATTTTTTTAATAGTAGCTAATATTTATTGAACACTTAATGTATTCCATTAAGTGTTTTTAAGTAGTTTCAAGAATAACTCAGAGCCAGTTATTTTTCATACAAATGTTCTCATATATGAGGAATAGGATGACCAATTCATCCCAGTTTGCCTGAGACTACCTCAGTTATTCTTTTCATTGAAGCAAAATTCATATGACATAAAATTAACCATTTTAAAGTTTATAATTCAGTGACATTTAATATATTCACAATGTTGTTCAATCATACACAACCTCTATTTAGTTCCAAAACATTTCCATCACCCAAAAGAAACTCCCTAACACATTAAGTAGTCACTATTCCCGCCTCTCCCAGCTGCCATCAACCACCAATCTGCCTTCTGTTCCAATGCATTGACCTATTCCTGATAATTCACATAAATAGAATCATACCATATGTAACCTTTTGTGTCTGTCTTTTTTGACTTAGCGTAAAGTTTTTGACACTCATCAACATTGTGGCATTATCAATACTGCATTCCTTATTATAGCTGAATAATATTCCATTGTACATATACCCCGCATTTGTTTATTCATTGTCAGTGGACGGACATTTGGAGTGTTTCCACCTTTTGGCTATTGTGAATAGTGTTTCTATGAAAATTCATGTATTTTCAAGTATTTAGGTAACTGTTTTCAATTATCTGGGGTATTTACCCAAGAGTGAAATTGCTGAATCATATGGGTAATTCTATGTTTAACTTTTTGAGGAACTACCAACTGTTTTCCACAATGGCAGCATCATTTTACATTGCCATTAGCAATGTGAAAGAGTTCCAGTTTCTCCACATCCTTGTAAACACTTGCTATTCTCCATTTTTGTAGCTTTTTAATTATAGCCATCCTATTGCTTTTGAAGTGGTATCTCTTTGTGGTTTTGACTTTCATTTCCCTAATGCCTAATGATGTTGAGCAGCTCTTTAGGTGCTTATTGGTCATTTGTCTATCTTCTTTGGAGAAATAGCTAGTCAAGTGCTTTATACATGTTTTAATTGGGTTGTCTTTTTATTGTTGAATTGTAAAAATTTTTATATATTCTGAATATTAGACCTTTATCTGAATAAGATAACTAATGATTCTTAGGACTCATATCTAAAGGTTCTAATTCAAATGGATGGGAGTGAGGCCCATGTATTTATATTTTTTTAAAGCTTCCAAGTTATTCTAATTTGTTACCAGTGTTGAGGACCCCTGGTCTAAAAGGAGAGTCCTTATTGTCATATAGTGATATAGTCTATTACATATTATATAAATAATTGCAATGTGGTGTGATAAATGCCAAATACAGAAATTTATAATAAGCGATCTCTTTTCCCCAAGATCTTACAAGTTATAATCTGGATATTTCTGACATCGTATAATCAATGACTGAGAGAAAATTTAAGAGAACTTATAACCCAAATCCCTGTATTTTTTTTTATTGGCTCTATCTATTTGTTTATGAAAGCTGCCTTGGTGCTAAGGCAAGTTTGACTGCAACCATATGAGAAACCATGAGCCAGGGCCATCAGCTAAACCACTCCAGAGTTCCTAACTCTCAGAAATTGGGTGAGATAATAGATGGATATTGTTACTAGTGACAAATTGACAAAGTTCGGAGGTTATATATTATGCAGCAATAGATAACAACACAAATGGTAAGTAAATATCCAAACACTTTATCAAAAATAAGCAACCTCACCATGGTTGTTCCCATGTGTACAGGAAAGACAATGGTTGGCCTTGGGATCAGGAACCTGGGTTCTAGTTGAGCCCCATCACTTGTTCCATGAAATGAGACTAATATTACTTGTTTCCTTAGCTGGAATTGCATCACATGTCCATACCTAAACGAACCATGATTCATCCCTTTTGGCTTAGGCTGGGGCCTTCCATAAAGTGTATGACTAGATAGAAGAAACCGGATATATACACAGCATTAAGGTCTATTTGGAGACAAGTTAAATGTCTTTTGAGTAATCAACAGAAACCATTTCCTACCATCACATACTAACACAAATGACCTTTAAACAGGTAGTCTATCCAAGCCTCCCAGAACAAAACAACTACAGACTTGAGTTCTTACAGTGGGACAAGTAAAAAGAAGAAACAAACAAGTTAAAAAAATGTTACATGTCAAAGAAGGTATGGACAGATCACACTGACGTAGCCTCCAAAAGTAATCTGTGTTTGTCATACAAAATTTAGACTAGAAGATTTGGCCATTCTTCTTGTAGCTGTCTATGGCAACAGCAAGGATAAAACATAATATAAATGTGGTATGTACTACAGAAAATTAATAGTACCTAAAATATCTTCCATTCTGTAAAAAAAACGAAATATATTTTTCAGAAGTTGAAAAGTTGTCTGCTTAGGACAGCTAGGAGTAACGTAGAGGCTGAACTGGTATTTTTTGATTCCTATTCAGTGGGTAACGTGGTACAAATAGAGAATGATTTCTTTATTCTAAGAAATAGACACTTAAAAAAAAGATAGAATGATAAATTTTCACTTTCTTCAGCAAATAAACAAATAGTGAAATAGCAGATAGAAATTTCCTATAGATAGAACTAAAAAAAATAGGAGAGTTTTATCAAGCATAAAATCAATTTCTATAGATGCCGAAGTTTGCTGAGTAAGTACTTGGGGCTCATATTTTTTAAACAACATTTTTTTCTGTACTCAAAATAATTTTCCATCAATCTTTTTTCCAAAGCTAAATTTTACTGTCTCTTTGTAATATGGGTTAAAACAACAACAATAATAATAATACTTCATAGACTTTATATTATATAGTAGAAGAGAGATCATCTATACAGTTTTATTTTATAACTTCTTTTAGGTATTTGGCAGCTCCTCACAGGCAATGTACTACAGAAGCAAGAGTTTGTTTTAACCTTTTATAGTAGCTTCCCCACTGAATCCTGGTTTGGATATTCAAATTAGTGTTCACGCTAATTATATGTGTGGCGAAGAGTTGTGGGGAATACAAGAGTAGGTGAGACTCTTGCAAGTATCAGAGTATCACAGTACTAGGTTCTAGAAGTTTATCATTCTAAGTACTAAATATGTTTTCTTGCTAGGCAAATTGAATAATATGCTTAGGTTAGCTTCTGGTAAACTGTTCATTAACCTTAAATCTTTATTCCATTAACCTTATATCTTTGGTTGCTGTGGGATTTAAATGAGTTAATATGTGTAAAGCACTAGAATAATTCAAGGCATAAATATTAACCATATTTCTGAGAAAAAAGTAAACATGTATGCATTATTTCCTCATGCATAACTTTTTTGTGAAAAAGGTTTTATTTGTTTGTTTGTTTGTTTGTTTGTTTTTAAGAATTGACTGCTGTGGTTTCTAAACTTAGCAGGGACAGTTCATTTACCTGGATGTGAGAAGTTCATGGATTAATTGGGTTCTGATCCTTGCATATGTGGACCTCTGGTTTACAGTCTAACTTATTAGGACGATGACTCTAAATCACTGCCATCCAACTTCCCTAGCTGCTTCTAAGAAATGACTTAGTTTTTTTGTGTCCAGCTCATGAGAAACAGATGTTGAAGTGAAAAAATAACACCATAACAATTTCTCCTAATTAGCACCTTGTGAGTAAACTGAACAAGAAGACTGAACCATCCTAGAAACTAAATTACCTTCTCATTTGTCAGCAAACCATCCAGCTCAGCGGGATGAGTCAGTAGTGAGCAGAGATAACTCCTCTGTGCCTCTTCTGTGAATAAATGGGGCCATCACAATTCCAGGCTATAAATCTGGCCATTTTTAAGAACACTTAAATCATTCTCCATGTTTTAAAAATTGATGTTTTCATACTTTCTTTCTTCTTTCTTTTTCCTCTTGCCTTTCATAAACACAAAGTGAGGTAACTATACCTTTTCACACTATAACTTACTCAGCAATTCCACAATTTTTTGTGAGCTCCTACAAGGGGCAGTATAAAATTATTACCAAAGTAAGAGCTAATGAGATAAGCTCTGGGGTAAAAAAGGAAGGGGGATGGGGGAGAAAAAAAAAACAACCCTTGTTTTATCTCAAGAAATTCCCAGTCAAAATCAAATGAAATCGATGATGTTTTTTATTGTTCTAATATAAAATCCAATATTTGCTTGAGAATGTTTTTTCCTGACTTAACATTTAGCATCCCTCCTCTGATTAGATTAATATTAATATCATGAGAATAAGCTCCAGCATCTCAACTACTTCCTTTGCATACTATAATTTCTATATGATTCGGTTCCATTTCAATTTGAAGTCCAGGAGCCTAAAATAAATGCATCATTATCAACAAATTGCAACATTTTCTCTCTTTATAAAGATGAATTTATTCTTGAATTAAATTTATTCCAGTCCAACTTGAGGATGGAAAGAAAACTTAAGGAGTACCCTGGTCTAAGCCAAACCACTTTTAGAAATCCATCAAGTAGAGGGGTTTCCAACCTAGTCTTGGAATTCTCCAAGGAAAGAAACCGTATAACATCTCCCAATAACTTTTCCTGCAGCTTTGACTATACAGGATGTGACTATACAACAATGAAACATCTTTCCATAAACCACTCTTGAAAATCTTTCATTTCATAGTCATATTTCACAATGGGAATTTCTCAGGTCATTAGACTAACAATTTTTTGCATAATTTTAAACAAGTTGATAGGAGGAAATTTTTAATGAGTTCACTGTCTTATTTAGGCTCTTTTTTATTTTCTCATCCCTTTACTGCATTTTTAGTAATCTTTACTAAACAGTCTTTGTTTTGAGGTAAGGAATTTATCATCAAGCAGCCTTTATGATGATCACAGATAACATTGCTATCTATGATATCCTATATAAAAACTATATTCACTCTCTGAATTAAAAACAAAACAAAACAGCATATGCAAATACTCAAAAGTGATTGGTCTAAGGTCACAGATAACTGAAATATTTTTGGTAAAGGAACACTAACCAAATCAATCCTTTTAAGAATTAAGTACAAATGTAAGTTTATGAAAGTTTATCAATTTTTATAGCTTATGAGATGAACATTTCCTTTTCAAAAGAACTCATAAATGTTTTTGTTTCACAAAGAATGTTTATCTTCTGGGTTCTTACATGTGGTCCTAAAGAGCAATGTGGTTTTGTTTACTAGGTATTTATTAATACCCACTATCTACCAGACATTGTTCAAGGATGGGGATATGAAGATGAATAAAATCAGATCCATACCTGATACAGGCTGCAGTCTTGCAGGAACCACCAACACACAATACATCTTTTCTGTACAACTAGCAAGTGCTGTGAGGAAACTATCTACTGGGGTATGGGAGGCCAGAGAAATGTGAAGTCAGGTAGGACTTCCTGGAAAAGTTGCTATAATTAACAAAAGTCCTAATTTCATTTTTAAGAAAATAGTATGTATAATTTTTTTTAAATACTCTGTTTATGGCAGATAATCTGGGAGGGCATGTATTGGAGGATGGGAATGGGAAGGAGGCAAAGTATTAATCAACTGTGTTACTGACAAAAAAGAAAAGATTTCCTGTTTAAAGTGCTTAAACAGAGTTGGTGAACATTCACAGGTTTGCTTCTAAGATTCTGGCACCAATTTCAATGTACAGATTTTTTCCCATACCAAGCAATTCTCAGACACTAGCTGGGTGTCCTACAATTTAACTCAATTCTGACACTATCTGCCTGGAGATAGCATTGATTCCACAGTCCCATAAGTCACCCCCACATATACACTTCAGATGCCAATCTCAAGTCCAAGTTGTCACCTATGCTTCTGACCAACTGGCTATAGATCAGAAGTTCCCACAAAACCCTCCTCAGGTTCCATTAATTTACTATAGCAACTCACAGAACTCAGAGAAACGTTTACTTAGGCTTACCAGTTTATTACAATAGGCTATCACTCAAGAATAGCCAGATGGGAGAGATGAATAGGGAAATATATGTGGAAAGGATTACAGAGCCTCCATACTCTCTCTGGGTACACCACTTTCCCCAAATCTCCAAGTGTTCACCAACATGAACACTCTCCAAACTCTGTCCTTTTGAATTTTTATGGAGGCCTCATTATTTAGGCATGATTAAGTAAATCAGTGCCTACTACTGATTGTTTTGACCTCCAGTCCTTCACCCTCCCCTAAGGTCAGGAAGGAGGGACTGAAAGTTTCAACCTTCTAATCACATAGTTAGTTTCCTTGGCAACCAGCTCCAGCCTTAGGTGCTTTCCAAAAATCACCTTATTAACATAAACTCAGGTGTAGTTAAAAGGGGTTTGTTATGAATATCGCTCTTTTCACTTAAGAAATTCCAAGGGTTTTAGGTACTCTGCACCAGAACTGAGGACAAAGACCAAATACATATTTCTTATAAATTACAGTATCATAGTCCACCCCTGGTCTTAGAACACATATCCTTAATTGCTTAATAGCAAAACAATAATAAAGGTCAAGATACTGGTACATTACTAGAATCTCATTCCATCATTAATAACTATCCAGTTTATCATCATCACATTATATAAAATTATTTTCCAGGAAAGGCCACTCATGTCTACAGGATTCCATTCAATCTTGTCAGGTTCCCAAAGCAAGAGTGGTGTCAGCGATATATATTGTTTCAACTTTTCAGACATCTGGTATAATTGAGCTAAGGGACAGTATCATCTCCTTCTCTGAGCCTTTTTCAAGGTATTAATGTAGTATTGGATCTCCCACTCGTATTGGATAACCCACTCGTTCATTCCTTTACACATAGCTATTATTTTTCCTTCTTGCCATTTACACCCAAACTTTTCCACCTTTGGAAGGGACGTTAGGTTTGACCACTGTGCTGGTCTAGATTTCCGGTAGCAGTAAAGTTTAGCAGCACTCCGCATTCAGTCCATTCCTATTCAGATAAGGTTATATAAATACAGAACTGTTGGGCTATCTTTACAACCAGAAATACAGTTCATTTACTCTTAATCTCAATTTTGCCAGATGAGAAGAAGGCACATCCTACTCCACCAGGCCCTTAGGAATTCTGACAAAAATGTTAAAAACATAGTTACAGTTTCTTGTTTAAGAATCATCCCTGTTTCTAGCCTTTGTAGTTGCAGCCATGGTCCCATGACCACTATACCAACTCTACTTTTTATCCCAAATTTTCAGTTTTTCACAAACCAGCTGTGCTTTATTATGGTTTGGACAGCTCGAAACAGACAAACATATACCTGAAGCCACGCCTCCGGAGAAGAGAGCTCTAGAGGGCATCCTTGGATATATTTTTAATACAAGAATCCCAGATGAGGGTTTCATAGTAAACTTTCCTCTTCCCCCTAGGTGGACTAGTATTTGGGAATCATCTTAAATGATACATTTAAGAATAACTGGGGTCTCTGGCTTTTGTGTTTGGAGCCATGTTCCTGAGATTTTGACATACACCTAATGTAAAAAAATCCTTGTCAAGACAAAATGTGACTGACAAGTTTACTCTCTTTAGGTGCCAGCCACATGTATAAAAAACTGGAGTTTCTAGACAAAGCAATAATACCAATAAAGTATTCTCCTTTTTGTTGCAAGTTTTAAAACACAGCAGATATCGTCAGTGTCCATCCTTACTCCTTGATTTTTCCGTGTGCTTAAGTCCCCACCAACTGCCAAGATTTGCATCGCTGGCCTGAGGATGTTTCCCAGAAAATCTACCCATATACCAAGCAAAATAGAAGGGAATGAGCAACCTCAGAAGCAGCCCTCAACAGAGACTGTCCAGAATTTGCATAAAATGTCCTAGCTCCCTTGTCTCTCCAGCAGGAAAATTCTGAAGCCTGTGTTTACAGTTTCCTAGAGTTTACCCAAGGGTATAAGCTCTAGTCATTCACTGTGGTAGCCGGCCTAATAAAGCACCTTTTATTGACTGCTTTTTCTTCTCTATCATTTTCAGTTCCCCTGTTGGTGTTCCCTGCACCTCCCAAATTGCACTCAACTACTTATCTCAGGGTCTGCTTCCACAGGATCAAATCAGGAGAACATGACTCATTAAGTACAATGGTATCTTCAAGTTCATTAGTATTTTATAAATATCCAAAAAATAAAATCTAAATTGCAAAGATAATGAATAAACTAGATAGGCCAATTAACAATTATGTTTTATAAGGCATATTAGAAGCCATGGTTTCAATTGTTTAATTTTGATCCCAGAAGCACAATATATGATTTGCACACCTTGAAGGAAAACCACAGTTAAGGCTATTACCAAAAAAGGTCAGTCATCTAGGTACAAGGACAGAGAATGGTACAGAGGGACAAGGAAATGTCATGTGGACACCTAAAGAAAGGTGCTGGTTTTTTTATTAGTAAGTAAATATAAGCATGCATACTGGAAAATCCTGGGGGACTAAAAACTCACTGCTTCTCCAGCTGACTCTGATCAGAGCAATGTAATTAATAAATCATGATCCATTGATGTGCTGAAGGTGGACTGAACAAGCTCATGAGAGCCTGGGAGCTGACTGTTAATTTCGGGAATTTTGAAAGACAGATTACCTTGTGTTGTAGTTTAAAATAGGCCATAGTGAGAGTATTTACACCACAGAAATGGGCAAACACTATAAACCAGACTTCCTCTTTCCCCCAAGAGTCAGTAGTAAAACATTTACAAGCATACCACTGAATCATAATGTCATTATTTGCCTATTCTATTAATTAGTCAACCTTAGTACTTTACTAAAAGAACACCAAAGACCGGGAGTAAGTCAAGACTCAGTATCCTGATGCTTCATAAAATTGTACTGGTTTTGTACAAGATAGAAGAAGATATTGCCTCAATAAATGGTCATTACTTAGGTGAGATTTGCAAATGTTCAGGGGTTTGCATATACAAATAGTATTAAGGAACTCAATTTCCAGATCTTTAACTTCCATGTGTGCTCTTTCCAAAAACTGATTTGCCTGAGAATGGGCCTACCTCTTCACAGTCCTTCTCCCATCTTACAGAAGCAAGGCATATGTTCACACACACACAAAATTGTATTACTGGACATTTCTCTGGGGTATAAAAGTTTCCAAGGACCCAAACAAAGGTGTTTATGGAAAAACTGATCAGGGAGAAGACCCCTTTCACAATTTATCAAGGTGTGTTAAATACACAAGACCTCCTATCATCCCCTGTCATTCATATATATGTATGTATGTATGTTAAGGTGGAGTTTGCATTAAAAAGGAAGGTATTTTGGCTCATTTTGTAATTTTTCTGAATTCAGAATACTTGCTAAAGTACAGATCAGTGACACTGATTCTTTCCATTGTAACTGGAGTGCTTTACAGGACTACCAAAAAATGTAAGATATTTTTAAAAACCCCAGGGCTTATAAAAGATACATGCTGATTTTTGCTATTCAGTGTGCTTTATTTTGTAAGGTAATTCTAATGTATTTAATCAAGTTATATTGTGAAATACTAATCCAATTAAAGTCAATCCTCATCTTTTTTCATTTTATAAGATGTTCAATATTTTCTGCCTCCTAGTAACAAAAAATAAATTTACTTAAACTTATAATTAAAACAAATTTAAATGTCAACTTAAAAATGACTGAGAGATATATAGATTTTTTTTTTTTAATTCCTTTAGCCAGCACAGGAACAAAGAAGTTTGACACTGAGGCCTGTAGTTACTCTCACAGCCCTTACCATTACCCTTGAGAGTCCAGCCTCCCCAGAGGTGGATTGGACAGGGGCAAATAAACACCTTTCCAGAATACTCAAAAGTAAAGAAGAGAAAAAAGAAAACAAGAATCCATTTGAAGATTTTAGTTACTTACTGTAAATGTTTCATTATCTTTTTATTTAATGAAGAAAGTACTCTCATTAATATGTGGGAAAAAAAGTTTGTGGAAAGGGAATCTAGAAAACAATAGTTTTAAAACATAGGGATCTTCTTTTCTAAAATAGTTATGTCTATGTATATATTCATATACATATTAACTTTTGTCTTTTCATTTAAGAAGATTGTTGAGAAGAAAAAAGAGAAACCTCTAATATCTACAGTTACTAATCCACAACCAAGACTATATCTCATTGCTTAATTTTTTCAAGTGTACTCAAAGTTAGCTTTTCTTAGATCCTGTAATCTAAGTGTGCTTGATGTAAGCTCTTTTATGGAGTCAAACCAGATAGTAAATGTCTATGTTATTAATAGTATCAAAGCAATAAATGTGTTCCTGACACAGGCTAAACCTGGGTATTTATGAGGCACCTGCATGGCCTTTAAGAGTTTGTGTTGGCAGAACACATAGAATTGTTTCTTCTAAAAGCATCCACTAAAAACAACCCTCTTTTTCTTCTTTATTAAGAATTCCAGAAGTTATGGTCTCCTACAAAATCAAAATCATGTGGGAGTAAAATTTATATTCTTCCAGAAGATTCCTTCCAGCATTCAAGATGATATATTCGTGCCCCTTCAAACTGTGGTGGAAGCAATCATCTATATTATTACAATAATATTCTTAATTTAAAGGTAACTTGTTTGAGTAACTTGATGTTACACTTAGCCACATTGGAAGTAGGGAAGTAGATAAAATTCCCTTGATCAAGAAAAGAAAAAAAAATTAAATCAAAAGCCCACAATCTCAGTGGTAGCACTTTGTCCAAATAACTACATACATCATCTTACACTTTTGACATATGCAGTAAAAAGAATAACAAGAAATAAACTTTCTGTTTTAGTGTAAAGAATCTATTCCTATTCTGTTTTCCAGAAATGGGAGGAATAATCTATCCTGGCAGTTCATCTATTTGTGTGCCTAGTGAAACTTATTTAGAAATTCTTTTCTCTTGCAAATGTGTTCAGTAGTATTGATTTAGCTGCTGCTTCTTACATTCAAGGCATGAAATCAAATGATTACTTATACACATGAAGAGAAACGAAAGACTTAGAAAATGATTCCTGTTAAAATACTTAAAAAAAAAAAAAAAAAAAAGCCAAAGGGACCACATTTCAGAGAGCAAGGGAAAGGAGATAAAAGTGATGAAAAATTTTGATGATGAAAGGAACTATGCACATTCAATCTAGAGGAAGACATTTAAATGACAACTATGAAAGGGAGCGACCATTTGCTTTGCTTACCATGCAATGATTACATGTAGTACAACAGGCATAAAGACACCCTCTCCACATGAGTGCCATCAAGGGCAGCTGCTCAGGCCCATCATCAAAGCTTTAACAGGCCTCTGTGCTTGGTAGATGCACATAAAGGGCTATATTCCCTGCCTCCCTTCCCCATCTATTTCTTTTCTTTTTTCTCCCTCTCTCCCTCCCTTCTTGGTAGCACTCATTTGGCCTGGTGTGCTATGTTCCCTATACTCCTTAGTCTGCCCAGTGACATCTGCCCCAGTTTATAAAGAAGCCTCAGTTTGTTCTGTGTACAAACAAAAAACATCTTATTTTTTCTGATAAATAACTGCCTCCAAATATTTCTGGTGATGCTCTCCTTTGCCCCCTTGCTGATCAACTCCCTTAAAACATTTCAACCACTTGTACTTATTAGAACAGTTTAGTTCCAGTGTTTAAGACATAGTACAGTCCGTTTTTACACTTCAGTGTTGTGGTTTTCTGGTCAAGATGTCAGAGTAGGTAAATGTTGTGCTCACCTCCTCTCACAGCCACATCAAAATTACAACAAAACTATAAAACAACCATCATTGGAAGTCACCTGACGTCTAGCTGAACAGAAGTCCTACAAATAGAGACATACAGAAGAGGCCACCTCGAGACTGGTAGGAGGGATAGAGATGTGGAATGGGCTGGTTTCACACCACTGTGTGGCAGTTGTGGAGGTTCTCCCTGAGAAGTGACGGGTCTCAGTCCCACACCAGGCTTCTCAGTCCGGGGTTCCAGTCCTGGGAAGAGAAGTCCCCACAACTTCTGGCTGTGAAAACCAGAATAAATTGTGGCTGAGTGAGACCGAAGGCTATGGGAGTCAGAGACATTCCTCTTAAGGGGCCCATGGTGCAGATTTACTCATGGACATCCTCACTCTCTCTGAGCTCCAGCGCTAGGGCAGCAGCTTGAGCAGCGCTAGGGACATTTGGGGAGGAACCGAGTAATCTGCCTTCAGGGCAAGAGTTGGAGGGGCAGCTTTCTCATAGAAAGAAGTGCTGGTAGAATCCATTGTTTCTTTGTTTAGGCCTCCTCCCTCCCAGTATGCCACCATATCAGAGTCTCCATCAATCTGGCTGACACTGGTTATCCTTCCCGGGTGATTCCCTGAGACTCTGTTCCATCCAACTTGTGGGCCCACCTAAGCTACTTCCAGTGGCATTTCCATACAAATAGCCTATCTTGGCTTATGATGCAGACTTTCTTAAAATCTATCAAAGAGTCACAAAAGTCAAACAAGCAACATCTGGCCTCGGCATGCCCCGTACCTCTTGCTGAGCAGCCCTAAGCCCAGTGTTAATAGTGGCTGGCCTCAGTTTGCAGTTTGGCTTTTCGAGGGACCTCTAAGCCCATTGTGGTGGTGACCACATACAGACTGCTTGGTGACTCTCACTAGGTGGTCCTGGGCAGGGCACAGGCTGCGGCTGAATCTGGCCTGTGGTAGGGCCTTTCCCAGGAGGCCCTATAGCCAGCACACCCAGTGGCTGGCTTCAGATCAAGCCAGAGTACCACCCGGGACTGCATCCAAGAACAACACACTGAAGGGCAGACCGGGCAGGCACCAGAGCTCCAATAAAGCAAATCTTGCTCTATAATGTCAGCCCCTCACCAGCCAGTCCTCACAGCCAATCAGCCAAAGGATCAATCCCTTTCACTGATGTGCTAACAGCAACCAAGTCTCAACTACAACAGGAGAGCGCATACAACCCATACAATGGACACACCTAGAGTACCTGGCTCAGGTGACCAGAGAAGACTGCACCACTGGGACCCACAGGACATCTACTACATAAGGCCACTCTACTAAAACATAGCTGCCCTATTTAATACATAGAAACAAACACAGGGAGGTAGCCATAAAGGGGAGACAAAGAAACATGTCTCAAATGAAAAAAAAAAAAAAATGGGACAAGCAAACTACCGGATGCAGAGTTTCAAATACTGGTTGCTCAATGTTGCTCAAGGGTGCTCAATGAACTTAAAAGAGTAGACGAACTCAAGTGAGAACTTTAACAAAGATATAGAAAACATAAAAAAGAATCAGTCAGAAATGAAGAATACAATAACTGAAATAAAGAATATTTTAGAGAGAATCAAGAGTAAATTAGATGACACAGAAGATAAAATCAGCAATTTAGAAGATAAGGTATCAGAAAACACCCAATCAGAACAGCAACAAGAAAAAAGAATTCAAAAAAATGAGGATAGTTTTGGGACAACATCAGTGTACCAACATTTGCATCATAGGGGTACCAGAAGAAGAGAGCAATAAATCAAAAACCTATTTAAAGAAATGATGGTGGAAAACTCCCCTAATCTGGTGAAAGAAATAGACATACAAGCACAGAAAGCACAGAGAGTCCTAAAGAAGATGAACCCTAACAGGCCCACACCAAGACACATTATCATTAAAATGCTTAAGATTAAAGACAAAGAGTCTTAAAAGCAGCAAGAGAAAAGCAGTAGTTACCTACGAAGGAGCTCTCATAAGACTATAAGCTTATTTCTCAACAGAAACTTTGCAGGCCAGTCAGAATTAACATGAAATATTCAAAGTCATGAAAAGCAAGGAACTACAACCAAGATTGCTCTACTCAGTAAAGCTATCATTTAGAATTGAAGGACAGATAAAGAGCTTCCCAGACAAAAAAAGAAGCTAAAGGAGTTCATCACCACTAAACCAATATTATAAGAAATGTTAGAGGACTTATTCAAGAAAAAGAAGAAAAAAGATTTAAAAATATGAATAATAAATGTCAATAACTACCAACAATATCTATCAACAATTACTTTTAATGTAAATGGATTAAATGCACTAATCAAAAGACAGGGTGGCTGAATGAATAAGAAAACAAGATACTTACATATGCTGCCTACAAGAGACTCACTTAAGGTTGAAAGACACACAGAAGCTGAAAGTAAAGAGATGGAAAAAGATATTTTATGAAAATGGAAACAAACAAACAAAAAAAGCTAGGGTAGCTGTACTTATACTAGACAAAATAAACTTTAAAATAAAGGCTATAACAAGAGACAAAGAAGGACCCAGGAATCCCACTTCTGAGTATTTATCTGAAAAAACTTAAAACACTAATTTGAAAAGACATATGCACCCATATGTTTGTTTTACAACAGCCAAGATAAGGAGTCAAACTGGGTGTCTATCAATAGATAAATGGATAAAGAAGAGGTGGTACATATATACAATGGAATATTACTCACCCATAAAATAAATTAAATCTTGCCATCTGCAATAACACGGATAGATCTAGAGGGTATTGTGCTGAGTGGAGTAAGTCAGACAGAGAAAGAGAAATAAATGCCACATAATTTCACTTACACCTAAAGAACAGAATAAACAAACAAAACGGAAACAAACTCATAAATAAAAGAACATTTTGATGAGTTGCCAGATGAGAGGGGGATTGGAGGGTGGATGAAAAAAAGGAAGGGATTAAAAAGTACACATTGGTAGTTACAAAATAGTCACAGGGATACAAAGTATAGAATAAGGAATATAGTCAATAATATTGTAATAGCCATGTATGGTGTCACATGGGTACTAGATTTATCAGGGTGATCACTTTGTAAGTTATATAAATGTCTAATCACCATGTTGTACACCTGAAACTAATGTAATATTGTATGCCAACTGTAATTGAAAAAGGATATATTACAAAAATAAAAAAAATTTGAATGTTGCTAGATTCAAATCTTTTTTTCTTATCTTTCCTTAGCTCAGGTTAGGCTCATTATATGAAAATATGAGTGGTAGGGACAGGTATCTTAAGGAAAGATATTCTGATCTGTCCTGGGAGGCATCCCCTTTTCCTTGTCCAGTTGCTGATTTCTCTGGTGTCAGGGCATTGAAAAAATGAAGGAATGGGGCCAAGTCCTCCTTATTTGACTAAGCAAGAATAAGATTTCTCTGATTTAGAATAATTGGTTTTGTTGTTGTTTGTGTGTCAGAGAGTCAAACATTGGTCTGAAAACACCTGCAGTTCTTTGCATAGCCAACCTCCCCACTGCAAGATTTCTGGATTTGGAAGGAGAGCCCTGGCCAGACCACTTGCCCCCTCTTAACTCCCACCACTGGCCATCAGACCCACAGTCTCTGGCTTCAGAGAACTCCTCGTCCAGAAAACAGCCTAGCCCCGTCGGTCCCACTCAACTCTCACGTCCTTGTTCCCCTAAGTGGTGGGAGTACCACTGTGTCTGTACAACCTGTTCTTCCAGCTTGTCTCTTTAATGACCTTTCTCTGTGTCCCAGCAGCAACTAGCATTCAGCGGGTCCAACCATCTCAAATTTCAAAGAAGATATCCTTAGTTTCTGACTTGGGGGCGGAGTGGCGGCGGGTGCGGGGCAGGCCGGTCAGAGAGTTCAGGCACCCCTCCCCTCTACACCCAGCAAACTTTCTAGCTAATTATTTTGGAATTTCTCTTCCTTGTCTTGGGAGGTGATAATGTATATACGAGGGAAAAATAACTTCTCTCCACATGGACAGGACCTCCTTAAAGGGGGCATTTTATCTCCCAACAACTCCCCATGTTAACTTGGGGGGCTTCACTGGGGAGGGAAGGCAGGGAAGGCAGGGAAGGTGGCTGTTTATAGATCCAGTTCTCAACACTGGCATCTCTCACTACACTCTGGGGGGAGGCAGCCATCCCACCTTTTGATATCACTCTAAATATAGAACACGAGGTGCTTTTAATCCTTCGATAATACAACAGGAAAAAATCTCATTTCGCAGCCTGCTGTGCATAGACTGATCTGGATAAGTCACTGAAGCAGCTCCCTGACCTTCAATCCACTGGAGAGAGTCCTGGCCTGCTCCTACCTCGCTGGATGCTCAGTCCTTGTGACTACTATTTGCACTGGTCAGGCAGCCCCACAGCAGTACCTGGTATATGATTTTTTTTTTTCTCATAATCACAACGGAAGGACCAAAACCTCTCATTATCTTAGGTGCTGTAATAACACAAGATTATACAACAAAGGGAGGAGTAGAGAGTAAGGAACAGAATATCTGCTGAAAGCTCGGCTCCTCTTTTAATTTTCCCAGAGTCATCTGTATGTATATATATCCCAGTTCATGTTCCCAGAAACAGCCTTCTCTGTGTACTTATTTTATACTACTCATCAGAATATTCTGGAACTGCTCCTCTTCACTCCCCAATCCTGAGGGAAAGAACATTTAGATTCCCCTGGTTTATGATTACTTCTATGCTTATCTTTCCCAGATGATAAAGTCCTCTCAATATCTTTGATTGTGTCAGATTACCAACCCTCACCATCTCAAGGCAGAAGTCCACTGGCATAGTTTTAGCAGCATCATTCTAAGTTGCACCAGAGTTATATATATAGAACTATCATTATTATAGGAATCAAAATGTGTGTGTTAATACCAGGCTAACTTATGGCAAATTGCAGGCAACTGTCCAAGGCCCTGTGCTTTGGGAACTGCAGAATACACTGTTGCCTAGGTGGCAACTGAGTAGGTAATCTATTAGAGGAAAAGTAATAGCTAAGTAGTTGAAGAAGGGAAAAAATCCCCAAATATTCTGGTCATATAACCAATCTGTAATTTCTAACATCACCAAGTACAAGGGATGAATAAAACTCACTCTTCAAAGGGTCAGTTTATGACTTGTTTTCCTAAAGTATTTATAATAATATGCCTTGAAATATATTTATATGGAAGTGGCTTCAAAACTCTGAAATTATGGAGCTGTTATAAACGAGCTTCAAAGTGAATATGACTCCAGAACTTTTTTCAACATTGAATTTACAGGCAAGAAGTTCATTTTTCCATAGCCACAGATATGCATTTGGAAATAAAAGTAAACTTCAAACCATGTCTCTTTTTTCTCTAAAAATTCATGTTATGAATGAGTCAGGGAGAAATAGAACAGCCTGGAAAATCCATTGCAAGGTTTTACTTTCTGCCTAAATATCACAAATAAAATATCACCTGATTCCTCAATTATGTTCTTATAGAAAAAACACATTGAAAGTCTGTAGTTTTGGTTTCTTAATTTACCTGTCTTGATAATAAATTTAGATTGTTTTAAATCCTTGTATTACACAGTGATAATCTCTAATTTGGTTTCCTGGTGGCTTAAAAGAATTAATCTGTTTTTCTCCAATTGAACATATTAATAATTCCTTGGAAGTAAGATGCTTTTCATAAAGATATTTAGAGAGAAAATAACAATATTATTTCCTAGGAATTTAAAGAACAACTTCAGACAAGTCAATTTGCCTTCCTGAACTGTAATGTCATGTAATGGGGATAATAATAATGATGATTTTGTATTATAACATAAAAGGACTGTTATAATAACTATTATGGAAGACTTCATAAACTATAAAATCTGATATAGACATTAGTTACCTATAAAATTCTGCTGTAGGGTTCTCTACATCTCCACATCACCCTGTATTATAATCGAGAATGATTTTCAACTAAATATGTACTTCCAAATATATAATTATGTACACAGATTGTCACACATTAATCAGGATTATTTATAAACACTGCCTTAAAAATAACGCTGTATGTGAAAGTGCTTGGCACATTTTAACTGAGTTAACAACCCTTCAACTTCAGAGAGTCCTGTAACTCTGGTGCTGTTCAGCCATTGCCAACTGGAAGCTAAAAAAGTATTAAACTTTAAACTGCAGGAGCCATATCAGAAATTAACCAGTGTGCTTCAGGCACACAACCCTGTGCTTCTCCATAGAATCGGGAAGGAAAAATAACAATAAGCTGCTCCAAGAGCCCTTCCCATTGCTGGGAGAGTGTTAAAGGAGGCTTTTGATATACTTCCCACTTAACTGTCAAGAGGACCCTATGAAATAAGTATTTTCCCCATTTTGGAGATGAGAAAAATCTTATATTCTTCTAAGAGCAGGGTCTAGAACGCTTGATTGCTCCAATTTGTTCTACCAAGATGGGGGTTGGGCCCTTCCAAGCAGATTTGAGGGTAACATCACACGAATGTAACAGGCCCAAAACCAGAGCTTTGCTTGGGTTTTTGCCTCTTTTCACGTCTATGACTAGGGGAGAACAAAGATAAAACGCAAAGCAGGTCATTTTTCTGTTCTAGATCAAGGTTTTCAAAGATTTGATCAGGCGGTGCTTCACAGTTCCAGTTCTATAGGAAAGGTGGCACAGTCTTCCAGATATAGTTTGCTTTGCCTCTCCTTATTACCGATACATATCCACATGGCAGCTTTCTCATGAATATGCAAGCAGCACATATTCTCCCGATCAGAGCATTTGTCCAAGTGCATTAGCAGCTAATGCTGCATTCTCCAGTAACCTTTCGAAAATCTACCTGATTTGGGGTTTGTTTGTTTGTTTGTTTCCATCTACAGCACCCCAATCTTAACAGCATGCAATGTATTTCTGTTTTTATATTTTCTTTCAGTAAATGAAAAGAATTCTGAGGGATGAGTGACAATTGAGGCAAATTTTAGCTTGTCTGGGTGTTTCTACTGCACAGGGAAGCAGGTGAACCTCACTTCAGCATTCATAGAGTCAAGTCCTTCACCAGCTGATACACAATTAAATACAGTATCATTTATTCCAAGTTAATGAAGAGGAACATACTGAGGCCTCAACATATTATTGTGTCCAACAAAGTAGAATGTATGCTATTGAACACATGTGATATAAGATAAAGCCACAGGATCAGGGAAATGTAGAATGAACACTTAGATGAGGTTCATTTATTCCATCACTCAGCTAGGAGTCTCATTTGCCTAGACATACAGATAGCACATTTATATATAGCTGTGTGACAAATTGCAACAAACTTATCAACTTACAACAACACCCACTTATTATCTCACAGCTCTGTAGGCGTAAATCTGGTGGTCTTGGCTGGATCCTCTGGTTAGGGTCCCACAAGGCCGAAACCAGTGTGTCAACTGGGAGAGCATTTGCCTCTAAAGGCTCTAGGGAGGAATCTGCTCCCAAGTGCATTCAGACTGTTGGAGAAACATAGCTCCTTGCTGGCTGTCAGCCCAAAGCTACTCTCTGTTTCCAGAGACCACCCGCATTCCTCATCACATGGCCCTTCCATCTTTGAGCCATCAATAGCACATGAAATTCTAGTGTCTTGAATCTCTCTGACTTCCTCTTCTGCCACTAGCAGGAGAAAGCTCTCTGCTTTTAAGGGTTCATAAGATTAGATTAGACCTACCTGGATTATCTCCCTTTTAAAAGATTAACTCTGCATATGACATACCACTTTTTAAGGTTCTGGGGTCTAGGGAGTGTGGAATCCTGGGGGACCATTTTTAGAATTCTTCCTAACACACCTACCAAGTAGAATTCATAAAAATATTGTGAGGCTTGCCATATCCTCAAAAGATAAAAAATATTGTAACTACAAGCAGAAGCAGTTGCAGATAATACTAAGAATCATGCCTAAATTTCTGAACATGGAACTTTGAAAGTTTAAAAGTTAGCTGGAAATGGTATAGTATTAACACACCAAAGAAGTATCTTAAACCAATCAATGTCCTTTGAAGAAAGTAGCAATAATATTTTAGCAACCAACTTTCTTTAATACATAATTTTAGAAAGTATGCTAAACTATCGAACCTTGGCTTACAAAAAAATAAGAGGCCGTAGTTGTCCTGTTGACCCCACACCTTGCATTTGGCAATCCCTTGATATCCCTTCCTTTATTCATAGCTACTGTCTCGAAATCAGTCTTTACTCATCCTGCACTCCATCTCCCGACCTGTTCCCCAGTTCCTGAACCCTTTGCACAGCTCCTGTTTACCCCTCTCTATGACCTACCAGACCCCTCTGAGACGAGCTGCAGCAGCATTTCCCTGACGACATTTGGCCACTCTCTAAGCAACTTGTCAGAAACTCCCTCTCTGCCAAGCTGGGGGGCCCTTGTGGTTGACCTCTCTCAGCATTACACCAACTACAAAGGAAACGCATCCTGTGCTCAAAGAATAGCTGGTTTCTTCTCTAGCTAAATTTGTAACTCTTTCCAATTCCCTTTGTTTGCTATCTCATATTTGTGCACTTTGTTCTTCCTATTTACACAGAATAAAAATATATCACTTTTTATTCATTTTACCCAATTGCTTATTAAAAATGATATGCGTCTCCTTTGTGTTTCAGTCAATATTTTCTCTCTTAAGTTATGCACCCTTGCAGATGGGTAACAAGGTGCTAGCACATGTTAAAATGCTTTGCGAAGTATTTGCCCAGGGTTGATGACGATCGCGGGGTTGAAATTTAATGTGTATACATGGCCCAAATGTCAAAACCTATGAGGTTAGGATAAGTTCAGGTTTATAAATGGTAAATTGCTAGCCACATTATTGGAATTTAAGAGGTTAGTAGAAGTAAAAAAATTTACGTGTCTTTTCCTGTCTGACTGGAGCAAAAGTTGCTCCTGTCTAGTTTGCTGGTAAGCATAGCCCCTGGCCCATCTCAGAGACCAAAGTCAGGATGTTAAGGTTTTTTTTCTTGGTTATTAAACATGTATTTTTTATTTTGACTTTGATAAATAATTGATATATTCATGCAACTAAAATAAAGTTGTCTTCTTTAGTCACTGCATTTAATTTTAAAAAGTGTTGACCTATCCTGCCTTCTTAAGCTGACACGCAAGCATTGTGAAATTCCATGCTTTTTTTAAAATAGGGAAACTTTATCAAAGCAGAAAACTTTGCTTTGAAAATAAATGTGGGAAATATAAATGTAAGCATAATTTTATTAATTTTTAAAAATAAAGAATATTCTAAGTATCCTTAGCCACAAGATGAAAATGGTTTTTAACATCATTTAAAATGTTTTGTTTCTTTCCCTCTATGTTATTAGGTAAATTATCTTTAATTCCAGAGAGTAAAAGTTAAGCAGTATAACAGTTGAAAGAATCATTTCCTGATAATATTTCCAAGATTATCACAACCAAATTTAGGAGTGAGCACGTGGAAGCCCTCGGTAGGAATGAGGGGTTTTTATGCAATGTCATTACCAGACCTTCGCCCTGGACTTCACCCTGTCAAGACTTTTCCCGCCTACTGGATCCAAAATAAAGCTTCATAGCCAAAATATTCAGTGACAGATGGCTCATTTCATTGCAGTAATGTTACCCTTTGGGTCTCTGAGGGGATGGTTTCAGGAATAGAAAGCAAGGTAAATACAGGAGTGGATGTATAACAGAATCTAACACAAGCAGGGTTTCTCCAGTCACTGATGGAATAAAAAACTTTCCTTCCAAATTCTTGTCATTAACAACAGGGAGCGGCCCCTCTTTTTTCTACACATTGTAATTAGTGCATAGACTGAGGCATGGTTCCAATCCTTTCCCTGACCCTGTTTTTTTTTTTAAATTAATTTACTTATTTTAATTAGTTTCAAGTATACAGTACATTGGTTAGACATCTATATAGTTCATAAAACGATTGCTCCCTCCCTCCCTTGACCTAGCCATCATATTAATGCTAACTGCATTCCCTCTGCTGTGCTCTCCATCCCTATGACCAACTATCAACTACTAATTTGTACTTCTTTAACCCTCACCCATTCTCCCAGCCTCCCAAACCCCCTCCCCTCTGTCCATCACCAAATTGTCCTCTGTATTTGTGAGTCTATTTTTGATTAATTTGTTCTTTTTGTTCCTTAGATGCCGCGTATAAGTGAAATCATATAGTGTTTATCTTTCTCTGTCTGACTTATTTCGCTCAGCGCAATGACCCTGATTTTGAACCTCCTCTTCAATTACCTTGTAAGTAAAATGGGCATCTTAATAATACTTACCTTTTAGGATTCTTGTGGAGTCTAGATAATATATGAAAAGGATTTAACTAAGTGCTCAGCCCTAGCTAAGCACTCAGTAAGTGGTAACTTATTTTCTTTACACTACTCTATTAACTTGTTTTTCTATAATAATAATAATAATAATGCATAATAGATCATAAAGCAAGATGCATGACTTGGGAAACCTACTAATGAAAATGATATTTTGTTAAAATTCCTAATTCAGACCCGACTTAGACTAAATTAGACTAAAGCCAGCATTTCATTGTGTAATTAGAGAATCGGGGTTCCTCCCACTGAAACAGGCCTTAAGAGACAATTAGTTATTCTTTTCACAGTTGAGGTTTCTAAAGCTAAGTGAAATTGTGACTTACTCTTAGTCACATCTATGAAGCTCCCTTGGTAAAATTTCTCACCTTGTTCGTTAGAATTGATTCTAAATTTTATTTTTAGCTGCTTCTGTTTTCGAGAAAATATATAAATTTTTCCATCACATGCATTTATAAAGTTATAACTCATGAAGATCCTATTTTGTTTTGTTTTGTTTTGTTCTTCACTTGGCATACCCTAATCTTTTCCCTAGAGGTCTGTATTCGTGCTGCTGTTTTCCAGTTTGTCTTGGCATCACTGCTTCACCATTTGGCATCTGACTCAATATAGTTTTATCACCATTACCTAAACAGTACTTCCCCATCTGAATGTATTTCACATCTGCCCTCCTCTGCTCTATGCTTTAGCCTGGGTCTACTCTCCCATGCAATTGCCCTGAAGAATGCCATGAGGGAGTGATGGTGCTTCACGTAGAGTTTTTTATTTGTTTGTTTCTGTGTGTGTGTGTGTGTGTGTGTGTGTGTGTGTGTGTGTGTGTGTGTTTTGACCAGTCACAATGCATAATGCATGGACTTTATTTGGATACGGAATCAAATAAAATTTAACTTTTTAAAAATAGAAAAGAACATTCATGAAACAACCACAGAACTGTATATTTGATGTTATTAAGAAATTATTTATTTTTAAATATATAATGGCATTACGAGTATCTTTTAAAAATTCTCTTTTAGCAATACACACTCATTTTGTTTTGTCTTTTCTTTTTTAACTAATTTATATCCCAATTACAATTGACAAACACTAAATCAAATAGAAAAGGGCAAATATCATATAATTTTCACTTATACGTGGAATCTAAAAACAAAATAAATGAACAAACAAAATCGAAACAAATACATAGATGATCATCTGTGATGATCACCAGATGAGAGGGGATTTAGGGGACAGAGAAAAAAGGTGAAAAAGATTAAGTAGTACAAGTTGCCAGTTATAAAAATAGTCACAGCAAGGTAAAGTACAGCATAGGGAATATAGTCAATAATATTGTAATAACTATGTATGGTGTCAGATGGGTCCTAAACTAATCAGGGTGATCACTTCATAAGGTATATAAATGTCTAATTATTATGTTGTACACTGTAAGAGTTTTAAAATCTTAACATTCATTTGGGCTTATCCACTGTGTATCACTAGATTCTTAACTTCCTTTCTTCAAGATTCTTTCCAAATTGAAAGCTGCACAGAATTAATCAGATTTACATTTTCTAAAATAGCCTCATAAGTTTTCGTTCTAATGATGGTTAATTTAGGCTTAATTCATAGTTAATCAGTGGGTGCTAGACTCTTTACATCTATTACTTTTAATTATTATAATACAAAGAATTATTATATTACTTTTAATTATTATGTGTTAATAAGTGCTAATATCCTTATTTTATAGATGTGGAAAGCAAAATTGGGGAATTTAAGTAACTTCTCCAAGAGCCTACAGTAAGTGGCTGCCTTTCCCACTAAGCCAAGATGCCCCAGAGCATCCTTCGAAGGTCAAAACACTTGTTCTTAAATGTTAGTATGTCTAAAAGTTATCTGACATGCTTTTTAAAAGTGAATTCCATAGAGTCCATCCCCCAAATTCCTGGCTCCACCCTCCAGATTTTGATTCAGTGGGTGGACCTATGCTTTGCCTTTCAACAAGCTCTCCAGGAGATTCTGATACAGGCCATCTGCACAGCACACCCAGCTCAGTAGAGACACAGCCTGGCTCTGCATTCCCAGCTCCAAACGAAGCACCACATTTCCTCCTTTTCTTCTCCTTAAAGCCATAAATTAACCAAGTGCTGAGATTCACTTTTGTAACAAAAGCTGACTGGGGTTTTCCGGAATTCAAGTTTTTCTTGGAAGGCAGAATTTTACCCTGGGGAGAAAAAGAACTGTTTTCTCTGTCCCTTTCTTATACTGACTTCCTGTATGTCATTTGACAAAATTGTTTTGTTGTATCTCATCCTTTTCCTTCGTAAAAGAAATGTGAAAATTCATATCCACTACTCACTGTAGAAAACCTCTAAGGAGGAAAACTATGACCATTGCATGAAAAGCTCTAGGCAGAGAACATGGTGAGTCTTCAAGATTGAATTATTCTCTTATCCAAGTGGGACATGTTGATTTTATCATGATTGCCATTTACTTTACAGAATACAAGGGATGACACATTTGGTTAAAATTTGTGAGACTGGGGTACAGTACCTTACAGGCACAGGTTTTGTGCTCTTAGAGAAGTTATTTTAAGTCTATGCACCTCATTTTCTTCATGAGTGAAATGAAAATAACAATATCATCAACCACACAGTGTGTTGAGTTCTGTCACTTTGTGCTTTGCAGAAATGAACTTTGACAAATCGCTTGGCCCAAATATTTTCATTCTGAGTAGCCTGGATTCAAACTATTGATAATATCAGCATATTCATTCTTAAGTCCCTGCTATATGGAGATACGAGGCTTTACAATAAACAAATATGACACTATCCTGGTCTTAGCGAAGTTACTCTCAAATAGATAAGACACTCTGACATGACAGCTAAAGTGACTTACTTGGATTGTGACTTACTTGTCACAATATATTATTAAGGGGAAAAAGCCAGATATCAAAAAGTATATATAAATGACCCTTGTTTTTAAAAATAATTTTAAAACAATACCCAATTTCTTCATGGTTATTGTATGTATATGTATATGTATATGTGTGTGTGTGAAAGCTGCACAGAATTAATCAGATTTACATTTTATAATATAAAATATGTGAATATACAATTTACTAAATATATGTGTGTATATTAAAATATGTGAATATACAATTTACTAAATATATGTGTGTATATATATTACTAATATAAGTTATTTTGGAGAGAGAATAAACAAAATAAAGGAATAAATAAAAGGAAGGAGACATGAAAAAATATAAGTAAATGTGAAGACGGTTTTAAAAATCCATAATAAAAAGAACATATGAGATATGACCCCATTTAAATAATTTGCGTCTGTGTGTGTACAAGATGCATGAAAACAGTCAAAATACTAATAATGGCTATCTTAGGGTAGTGATATTTAAGTGATCTTAATTCTTTTTCTGTATTATTAGGCTATTTTTTATAATGACAAATGTTATTTATAATAACTGAAAACATTTTAGGAAGGAATGACTGAGTCAAAATATTATTGTACATGATGTATTGTTTTATTTTGTCTTTTTTAAATTGTGTCTTACGGGTATGAATTACTTTTAAATGAGAAAAGTGATATTCTTAAAGGAGCTATTCTGAGTAATAATAAAATTCAGTGGAACAAAGATATTCTAAATAGAGGCCAAAGCTGCTTCAGTTATCCAAATATAATAGAGTACGCAATGAGCTTATTCTGCCAGAAGAAACTCGGTTACTGAACTCCTCTCTCTTCTTTCTTTTCCTTCTCTAGATGTTTTCAATTATGTACATCTTGTTTTGGTGGGAAGAATATAGTATTTTAAAAACTTTACAGAATGGTTTTTCTTATGTTTTTCCACTCATTATTATTTTCTACAACTCGACATTTCTAAAATTAAATATATTATCTTTCTTTCTGCCTAAATTTATTTCTCTTCCTTTCTCCCTTTTCAATAAGAATGTCACCATCATCCTCCAGATCTCACAAGCTGAATATCTGGGAGCCACCCTAGATCCCTCTCTCCAGTTCATTGGCCTTCTACATCCAATGAGTCCAGCATTTATCATGTCCTTCTTCTCCCAGCTATTGTCCTCAGTGGTCTTACCTAAATTGCAGCAATTATCTTTACGTCAGTGCCCCTGCCTCCACTTTGAAATTTCAATCAAGCAGTTGAATGTCTAAACTTCTTTACATACTGTGCAAACAGATATGTGTTGTCTGCTTGGCTTCACTTCCTTCAAGGAATCAGCTTTCTCTAAAACATTCTGTCTTGGGGACTGTCAGTCACAGAGTGCTCACTCCCCATGATACTACAAGCCAGGCAGGGAAAGATCCATTCCTCTATACTCAGTGACTGGTTCAGGGACAGGCATATGATAAGAGTAGGAGCAGACATTATTCTCTCCCAGAACTTTTCTGCTAGAGTTAGCGGTAAAACTCTTGCTTTTGGTGGGTCATAGGTTAATTTAGTATACTCCTCTGTAAGATTTAGCTCCTTGAAACATTTTAAAAGGCCATGTTCAATTAGTGCAGAGACACAGAGCAAGCCAACTGTTTTAGTCATGCTGTAAGTAGACATGACTTTTCCTTTAGTTTAGGAACTAAGTCCATTTCTAGAAAGGTAACCAGGTTCGTGGTGATTTGTGATGATTTTTACTTTATAGCTTGTGTAGTAGTTCCAAAAGAGGGAAGTTTTTAATTCTAACTACCGATCTGAACTAAGCAGTAAATATCTTTATTTACTCACACTCCACAGCATAGGATTGCCATAGTAATTATCTATTTTTTATTTTAACTTTTTAATTATTAAAAATATGCACAAAAATTACACATATTTTTAGTGTACAGCTCACTAATTTTTCATAACTAGACACAACTTTGCTATTGTATATTTTTATACACAAAATTAAATTTTAAGATGTCTAAAGTTAGAAAAATGTTTTCTTTTTCCTCAGCACCTAGCTCAACCTCAGGACCAACAGTAATGCCCAATGTTAATGTCACTATATTTTACCTACTAGACATAGAATGGCTGAGGACAATGAAACCGAGCCACACTATGGAGGGGAGAAAAGGAGACTGTCTTTACTACCGCCTTTTATGAGAATCAAACTGAACTGTAGTGAGAAGTTGGAACTTAAGTTCATTTCTGTGTATTCAAATCTGAATGCTCTAAATAGGACTTTTTATGTGGAACTCTAATTTATTATATTATACATTTTTCTCATTAAGGATTCAATGCACTGATCCAGAAGTTAGTTAAAGGAAATAAACACTTCAGAAAAAATAAGAATTGACATCAGAGACAGATTATCATTACTCATTAGAAATGGTCACTGTATACCCTATACCCAATTAGCTTTTTCTTTTAAATCTTTTTTGAGGTAAAGACTGTGAGCTGCTGAAATAATTTGTCCTGTGAGGTAGTTAAAATTATTTCTCATCAGACACTTGAAATTAAAGTCATGTTATATCTTTTGAGGTGTCTAAATTGAGTTCTGCCTAGTAAAAGGGAGACTAAACCCAATATTTTAGAGAAATTACTTTCAAACCAGAGGGTTTATTTATTTTGTTTTTAAATCTGTGATTAAACTTTGCTGGAGGACTCTTGAAGTCAGTTCAGTGGTGTCTTGCACTGCAATCACATGTTCCATTTTTAGAAAGATGGGTAACTGACTAACAGGACACCAAGTGTGGGTGTGGACAGATGCCTGTTCCCTGCCTGCTGTGACAATTTGGCTGACTTCAGTAAATAGACACTCCATTTCCTTATTTAGCTCCTCTCCTCCCCTGTCAATCAGCTTTCTCAATACCATCGTCAGTTATCTAGGCCACTATTTTACCCCTACTCTAGACTGAGTACTTAATAATGTGCCAGGAACTCACAATACCCCTACACCTCCACTTTCTAGATGAGGAAAGAAGGTTGTGGGTATGTGCAACAACTTTTCCCAGTCACGTAGCTAGTGGGTGGTAAAACCACTCTTGGTTCTTAAGTGAGTCTGATCCAAGAGTCCAAGCTCATAAGCTCTGTATTTGCTCCTTCGTCCTTTCACTGTGGACAGGTGTCCCAGGTCATATTCTGGACTGCTGACCTTAGAGACAGATCCTGTCTACCCAGTCTGTGAAATAGAATAGTTTTGCCCTGTCTTGCTCTCCACTCTGTGGTTCAGTCCTCCGACCATGGATATCACACCTGGATATGCGGCCTCTATGGAAATCCCTCCAAGGGGGGTTGACCAGAAAAATTAAACCACGCTCCACTGCCCACAATCTTTGGTTTTGCTCTAAGGGCCATTCCAATGGTACTCTGGTCTCTCTCAGCAATAATCTCTTATTCCTCCTGGACAGGTGGTTAGGGTCACCTCCTGGCTATTTTCATTAGGTTCTCCTTCATGCAGTGAGCTGAACACTTCTTCTAGGATTTCTGTCATTAGAATGCTCCAGGAGACTTCTCTATACTCAGTAGATCAGGCAGGTCTCTCCATAGTTTTTATAACCGAATATTCAATATACATGTATTTAAAGGCAAGAGATGGCTATTACCATTGCTTTCCTGAAAGTGTTACAGATCCATGAAAAGGAGCCAGCTGGCTTTTATCCAGCACTACAAATATTTCAAATTAGAACTATTGATTTATTGAATGCCTTTACATAATTTAGGCTAAGAAGCAAAAAGTCACCCATTCAGAACCTGGAGACAGGAGAAATAAATGCCACGATCCTTAAAAAAAAAGGCGGGGGGGCAGAGAGAGGTGGAGGGGAGAAGTTACTTGTTCTTTATACTGACTTACATGGTAAATTGGAGTCCTAATAGCCTAACAACACAAGACTATTTAGAGGCTCAGAATATCTGGCTCTAAGTCACACTAGAGTCCAATCTATTCTCATTTGCATCTGAAATGATATTATTTACCTCGAGCATGGTTGAGCTTATCTGAGGAGGCTCACTTAGGTGAAGGGCTCTCCAGAGAACTTATTACCTTATGGTAAAAATATTTTAGATAAATTATGAAAAATGATCAATTATATACAATTAAAATGCTAAGGAAAATACAAGTATTACTTTGAATCAGGGTGCTAAATTTCTCTTTGTTATTGACAATTTCAAATCTGTTTTAAAGAAACTTACTTAAAATGTCCAGCTGTCCAAAATTAATTTGTTTAGAAGTGATAAGCACATTAGAATCTAGCTGCTGATGAGTGCATGTCTATCTTGGATCTTATACCAGGCTCTTTAGTTGATAATAAAAGGATTTTATTGTAAGTAGGCCAGTGCTATAAGTGGATTTGATAAAGAAAATCCTTGAAGAGAACATGATAGCAAGTATACCAAACAATTTTTTCCTATGAAGAGCTTAGTAATAAAAGAATTTGAGGATAAGTAGAAAATTTACTGGGCCCCAAACCTTAGAACTTTGAAACAACATTTACTGATCTGTTCATCATACTAAATTATAAATTAGATAATATACATGGAGAAAAGTTGAAAACAATGTGTAACAGAATGTATTTTATACTTGTTTTTAAAAATGTTTCATTACTGCATGTAAGGTGTTATACTATGGAAAATATTGAGTCAATGCCATAAAAATAAACATTTAGATTTCAATTGCATTCACAATAGTTGCACAGGTAGATTGGATCAAGAATGTGTTGTTTAGGGAGTCAGGTGGGTGGAACGCTGTTGGGAGCTAGTGCAGTGGACATCCGGTGGTTTTGCCTGCTCAGCATTCCTCCTCCTTGAACATGGCAGGCCTAATCTCTTGGAGGATCACCCCTCCACTCCAAGCCTACATGTTCCAATCAGAATAACTATAGTGACTATAATAATAGATGACATCTGGGATTGGGTATGTGATTCAGGTCTGGCCAGTGAGAATGCAGATTCTCTTGGCCACTGTAATTGGTTCAGATTTGGCCACATGACCTAAGTCGAGACAATCAGAGTCTGTCCCAGGGCTTCTGGAACTATCAGGAAAGATGGGAGCTTTGGTGACAATGAAGTTGCCTAGTTCATGGAAAGTAAAGATAAATGAAGTTTGTCTTTAAAGGCTTCTAATGGTAGTCATTTTTAATGCTTTATGTAAAATATCTGACTGGAAATAAACCCAAAACAAAGAAAAGAGAACCTAAGATGTGGGAAAGGCAAATACCCAAGGACATTTGAACACTTAGATTCTGCTCTACCCAAAGCTAGTAAGCCTTTAAATCTCCCAGATGTGTGAGCCGTCGTTTTTGGTTTTGAAACATGATACACTGTCTCCGTTTCTTGCAAGTAAGGTATGTTATTAATACATTTAATTTAAATAGTAGTAGTAATAAGTAGTTAATTTATAATAGTAGCAGAGAAATGTGTTAACAAGGCAGAAAACTAAAAAAAAAAAAATTATGCACATCAAATAGCACACAAAGCAAGAATATGTTTTTATTAGACCATTTCAAAATTTAGATTAGATTATAGGACTTTAGGACTATAGAGATTATTTCTTTTAACTTTCTAATTTTAAATTTCTAAGTAAGTAAACTGAGGTGCAGAAGGCAACATCTAGTCAATAAATATTATTGACAAATGCTTCCATGTGATTATAATAATGGAAATAAACAATAGAGTGCTGAAGGATCTTAAAAGATTTAAATTTCTCAAAGACAGCTGAAAATATGATGGTGACATATTTTTTTATGCAACTTAATCTAACCAAAAAGAACCATAGGAGTGAAATGAACTGAGTCTACTAATTTAAAAATAGTTATTTCCTCTTTTTAAAAAGTGACTTTGGTGTTCCTTCAACTAGGAATGTAGATAAAATTTACAAAATTTTTGCATCCAAAAACACAAAAGTTTATTTCATATTAAAATATTAATTTAGTTCATTTACTCTCTAAAGAAATAATAAGCTCTTAGCCTATTGAAATGGAACTTTGGTTAAAATGATAAATTTACATCATCTTAACTTTAATTTCTAAGCAACTATCAGTATTTTTAGGTTTCCAAAATTGACTAAGTCATTAGGAAAAATGATCAGCATCATGGAGCCCAAACAGCTAGCTAACTTAGATAAAGATTCCAATCATCCGTTAACTGACTATTGTGACATGCTGGCGTCATAGCAGAGGGTTTAGAGGCACTGCATTTTTCTTTAAAAATTACACTTGGGAAAAATAAAAACTAGGTCATCTTTATTTTGAAATATGTTTTGTTATTTATTTCAGTCATTAACTAATTTGTAATTGTGAATCTAGATGGTGGGGTTATAGTTTGGACTTTTTATGTGCAGTTTGGTGGGATTATGGTTTGGACTTTTTATGTGCAGTTTTGAAAGGTTTTAAACAGACAAGAAGACTATCCATCCTGTCTTTGAAAACAACAAAAAACAATGGAAACATTTCACACCATGTGGAGATAATATATAAATGGCAAGAGGATAGTGTCCATTTATTATCAGTATAAAACATAAGGCATGCTTCCTACTCTTTATCTTTTGTGGAAAGTATACATACTAAAATAAAGCTAAGCTGATTGTTAGCGTTAATTGCTAAAGATGACAGGATACAGCAAATACGTATGCTCTCCTGAAAAAATAAGGTTATCGAGTCTCATTTATCATAATGTAAAACTCAAAAATTGAAAAAACACACAACAAAGGGCATGAACATTGATCGGAAGAAAATATAAATAGACTTTGAATGAAAAACACTGAAGTCACTCATACTCATGATAGAAATTCCATAATTAGCAGAATCATTGGTACCAGTGATTGCTACTGTAATTATTTGGGAACTGATTTACCACTTTCTGTATTGTTAAAGAGACATTAAATTTTTGCTCAGCTGATTATAGGATAACGATATAGAAACTGTGACCTGGAAGAGCTATTACTAACAAGCATTGAGACTATCACATGAAAAATACAAATAGAAGCAAGTGCAATTATTTATATAATAAAACTGCTGGCAGTGATTCCTTTTTTCGAAGGGTGCAAGAAACAATAAAATTTTAAAAATCCTCAGAAATTACATGGAACTGAACATGAAAGCCAGCTCAAATATTAACATGTTGCTGCATCATAAGGAGCCCCAGGCTAAAGCAGGTCTTTCACTGCTGAGTGGTCTCCATTGGTCCCTGGGGTACAGGCCAAACCACTTGTTTCCGGTCATATCCTTCCTTTAAAAAAAGTCAAATAATATATTTAAGTGAAAAGGATTAAAAGGAAAATATTCATTTACTCATGTGTGATTCTTCTCAAAGATTTTTCTACATATATGGAAACATACCAGGACCAGGACTAGGGTGTGGTGAGTGAGGCCTCTGGGGTGTAAAATTTAAGGAGGTGCTGAGAGCAAGCGCCCTATATTTTGTGCCCCAGGCACCTCACTCACAACCCCCTAGTCTTGGTCCTGAATCATATGCAAATAAATGCATACAATTTAATATAAATTTATATATAATTTAAAATCAAAATAGGATCATACTGTGTGTGTGACTTGTTTGTTTCACTCAACAATATATGGCAAACATCCTTCCTTGTGAGTACATATAGTTCTATGTCATTCTTTCAAACAACCACATGATGTGTTATAATATGATTGTACTATAATTTATTAAATCCCCCCTCTGTTGATGGGCACTTATATTATTTCCAGTTTTCGAGTGCTGCTAACAATACTGCAATTTCATACATACATTTTTGTGCATTTGTGTATATTGGTAGGACAGATTATTGTCAATAATGCAATTGTGCATTCAACAAATATTCACATTTAAAGAGGTGATAGACACTGACAACTTTCCTTCTAAACTGCAAAATGTCAGGTCAAACGTTCTGAGATGATGGAAATGTTCTCTATCTGCACTGTCCAATGTGGTAGCCACAGGCCACATGAGGCCATTGAGCACTTGAAATTGTTGCTAGTAAGACTGTGGAATGTAAGTTTAATTTTATCTCATTTTAAATCTAAAAGTTTCAGTTGATTGTCTTTGATTTTCTTGGCTTATGGCCATTTGGCTAAGGACTCCATAAAAATATTGAATAATAGCTGTGAATAAGCAGACTTTTCCTGTTCTGAGCTTTAATCAGAATACTTTGAGTGTCTCACCATATGTATGACATTTGTTGTTGGTTTCTGATAGATTGTCTTTATCCAAATAACAGACCCTTTTAGCCGGCTAACTCAAAAGCCATTATGTAGCCTCTCACTATAGATGCTAGAGAAACAGTTACTTCCTCTGTTAAGGGGAACTCTGCTGGCGTCTTAAGAGAGATCATTTGAAACCTTTTAAGGAATAGATGTCAGTGCATATGTGAATGCAGAACTTGTTGGGAATTCTCCTTTCCCTATATCCAGTCTCGCTGCCTAGAGATGTGGCAGTCCCTTCTGGTAGTAAGCAACCAGCATGGAAATGAAGAGCTGATAGTTAAGTATGATCAGAATACAAAACCGGAATGAGCCAGAGACCTGGGTTATATATTTTTGGTCTACTGACCCAATTCTGAGACCGTATGCTTCTGAAACTCTTGTAAAATAAACATGAAATGTTTTTATAGCTTAAACCACCATTCAGAGAGTTTTCTGTTACTTTCCACCAGAAGCATTCTTAACCAATACCTTCAAATTAAGAACATTTTTTTCTATTCCTAGTTTTATGAGTATTATTAAAACCAGAAATAAATCTTATAATAAATTACATATCTTTTCAAAAATAATATTCAAATAACAGCAAACACTTAAATAGTGCCTAATATATGAAAGGTACTGTTTTAAATATTTACATTTATTAACTAATTTAATCTTTACAACAACCCTATGAGGTAAATAATATTATTTTTCATGTCTTAAAGATAAGGAAATTGAGACACAGAAGTTTGATAAATTGCCTAAAGTCATACAACTAGCAAGTGATAGAGCCAGGATCCGAACAGTTTTAGTTCAGAATCCTGGATCTTAGTCTACCTCTAGAACTTCCTCCAGTATTAAAAAAATGATGCATGTATCACAATATTTATTTTTCAATTCTATTATTATTATATTATTACAGCCATGCTCCACTTAACAACAAGGAGTATGTTCTGAGAAATGCATTGAACACCATAGCGAGTACTCACACAAATCTACATGATATAGCCTACTAGACACCTTGGCTATATGTTATAGCCTGTTGCTCCTAGGCTGCAAGCCTGTACAGTGTGTTACTGTGCAAAATAACATGAAATTAAGTCAAGACCAAGAGAAAATGATGCAATCAAGAGACACAGTAAACATGAGATGTATGAAGCTGCTGCCAGCATAACACAGTATGATGTTTTACAGGAAACTGTCCATAAACAGAAAGAATAAAATAAAATAATGATAAAAAGTATAGTATAGTAAATACATAAACCAGCAACATAGTCATTTATTATTATCAAGTATGTGCTATACATAATTGTATGTGATTGGCAATGCAGTAGGTTTATTTACACCAGCATCATCACAAACATGTGAGCAATGTGTTTCACTACAACGTTATGACAGCCACAGGGGCAGTAGGCAATAGAAATTTTTCACCTCTGTTATAATTTTATGGGACCACATCATATATGTGGTCCATTACCAACCAAAATGTTGTGAGGCGCATGACTGTAGTTGTCTTTATCATAAGAGTGGCCAACAGGGCTGTTTGTCTAAATTAATGGCAAGTGAATATGAATTAAGTATCTTAACATGTCACTTACATAATTTACTGTAAAAAGAGCACCAGTAAAATCAAATTGATCAAGCTTCAAAGAAAATGTTAGCTTTCTTTAATTTATTTTCCTAAATCAAGTTTCGCTTTACAAATTAATTTCTTAGACTTCCTTTTTCTTTCTAGTACTCTAGAGAACAACATCCTTCTCTTATTCTTCTGAAAGCTAGAATTATAATAGATGAATTAAGGCAATTTTCTCCATTTCTTTGACATGTCCTTACTTTAGCCGCATTTCCTTCTTTTTCCTACCTGCCTTCTTTGATCAAGGACAGTGATGTTTTGTTCTTTGTTGTCCAAAAATGTAGCATAGAAACAACCAACAAAAAAGAAAATGAGGACTTAGTACTCCCACCTGCTCCTGGGTTTTTAATGTCTTATCTCGTTAGTCCTATCTAGATTGCTCATGACCCAATTTCATGAGCACAGATAGGAAACCAAAAGGAAAAAAACAAAGCAGGGCCTTTGGGGCACGGTGGCGGGGGGCGGGGGCGACTCTAAGAGTGTTACCTCATTATCATTATTCTTGTCCCAACTCTCTACGTTCTTTAGTTTTTCTTTTGCTTCATAATGAAATTTAGGTAAATTGCCTGTGTAATACCCTCATAGACCCATCAAGTTTTGGAGGAAAAAATGAACAAATAGTAATTTCCTCTTCTCTGTGTCATAAATTCATGGTGGACCAAGCTTGGACTTGTCTGTGTGTTTGGACCATTGTCATGTACAGCTTCCTCTGTGAAGAAGTCTAAAATTCTCTCAAGTGAAGAGGCCTAGGTTCAAATCCTAATTCTGTCACTAATAGGTTCTGTCAGCTTCTGTTTCCTTCTCTGTAAGATTAGGAAAACAATTGTATCTAACTCAGAGCTTGTAAGATATGAGAAAGGCATAGTGAATGGAACATTATGAACGTTCAGCAGCTGATGTTCTTTAATAGGAACCATCTTACAGCCCATCAACTCAGTTTTTACTTACGTGTTGCTTTGCTTAATAACTGAATATTGTATTGGGAAAGCTCACTCTGTCTAACCAAATGTTGGGGACATGAGTTGGGGCACTTACCTGGTTTTCTGGCTTAGAAATATAAATAATGGTAGTGTATATTTGTGATAATATTAAAATTACAATGAATCAGGAAATATGACATATTAAAAGGCATTGTTTGGAACTGCCTAGAAATCAATCAATGTGAACTTTTGACTCCAATAAGATGAAGTTCGGAGTATTAGGTAGTGTGAGGTTGTAGCACCCAAAGATGCAGAGCATACAGAGGCAGAGAATGCCTCGAGGACCCTTCTCATCCTAGCTGGATCCTGCTCTAATATTTGAAAATAAGAGGAGCACACTCAAGAAATTAGGTAGTTTACGGGAATGCATTAGGAGTTGTTTGAGCTGACAGCTTAATGGAGTTATCATCTCTTCATTGTTCTTCAGATCATCAAGTTAATAATACAAATGCAGACTGATATGGCTTCTGTGGTTGCTACCACTTAATTTGAAAGACATTTATTAAGAGAGTTGTTTTGGGATAGAAAGAGAAAGAGATATTTCTTAAAGGTTAGGATCATGTTTCTTCCTAATATGGATTGAGTATCATGGTCTTTTGCAACTTCAATGCTATAGTTTTTTACCCATGAAAAAATGAAAATCTTGCTTTAAAAAGATGATTTATCAAATTGTTTAGATTTATTTTTGCTTTTAAAGTTCAACAATACATTAAACTTAATTATGTGGGCACTTCAAAATCATTCTTTTATTCTATCTTATCTCCCTTGTCTACAGATCTATAATGTATACAATCTTTATGTGTAGTTTCTACTAGTCCAGAATCAAAATATAGTGATTCCACTGTACTCTTTAGAGCATTACATGGCAGATACATCAAATTAGTGCATATATATTTTTACTGCAACCAAAGTCTCACCAATATGTTTTCTTCTTCTTGACTACATTAAATGAAAACACAACTAAAGAAAGGCAAGTACCAAATCCTTAATGCTTCTTGTTTGCTTTTTATTTTTTTTAACAGAAATAGTCACAAAATCAGAATCAGAACATAGATGTGTCACTCAGAATCTCTCAAGTATCTGTAGCTTTTCAAACTACATATCAAAGTAAATAGTCTTGCATTATTTTAAACATACCTTAAAGAATATGAAGAATTTCTTCATCTTAAGCAATTCCAGTAAATGTAATTTTGTGGAGGTTTTGATTGGGATGTTCTCAGTGGCCTCAAGGACAATCTGGCTTTCTCATTCATCCTCTTGTAATAAAATGACAGGCATTTAGGGTAATAAGAGGCAGGCTGCTCACTCAGAAGCACCATTCCAACCATTAGGCATAACACCCAAATGAAGGACCCCAGAGATTCCATACAAACAATGACATAAAAAAGAGAGACCAGTGCTACAGAGGTGATCTGGATCCATGGAGAAATGGAAGATGCCTCCAATCAGAAAAAAGTAAGTCTGTAATTTAGAACACATATTCTTTCTTGTCTTCATTGCAGAATTTTAAATGTTGTTAGAGTTCACTCAACTGCTCTCCTCCTCCAAGGCTAAACCACCACTAACATTTGCCAAAGAAAAGTAGATTTTACCTCTTGGCTTTAAGAAAGATTGTTACTTTTTTTTCCCTCTGTCTCAATGAAAAAGATTAATTATCGGAGTGTAGAGACTGGATGGCTTAACTAATTTTTGGGAAATTGACTTTTATCTTGAGGTCTTGCTCTTCAACTTCCTGGCTATTTGATCTTGGTCACTTTTTAAATATCTCTCCACCAGTTTTCTGATCTATAACATTGCGATAATAACAGTACCTATAGCACTTGATAATTGTTAGATACTAATATAAGTATTGTTTTAAATGGATATACTCGAGTAGCCTTTCTACCTGATGACTTTCAGGTATAAAATGCCTATGTCTAGTAGGTAAAAACTTCTGATATCAGAACCCCATCCCCAAAGATTCTGAGTTAATTGGCCTACAGTGCAGCTTGTCATTGGTTTTTCCCTAAAATTTTCAGGTGATTCTAGCAGAGTTGAGAGCCACTGTTCTCTGCAGAATTATACATGCAAAGGCATGAAATACTGTTTTATCTTTCTTTTGTCCTTTAGTTTCACAGTATAGTCATTTTAAGAAAGATGATGATATGAACATGCTCTCTTTAATTAAGAGTACTTAAGTGATTGCATAATGATTCTGTGAGTGATTTAAAGAGAAAAATATAGTAACTCCTACAGTTACTATGAAATGGTCTCATAAATTGCATTTTTAAATTATTGAAACTGTGTTCAGCTAAGAATTTTTTCCTATAAATCAAAGCATATAAAAACTTCTGTAAAAGTAATTAATGAGCATGTTTGAACTTTCATAGACAGATGTCTTCTCCGCTTCCAATAACGTCATCACTAGTGTCCCAGGAATTCGCGCCTAATTCTAGCATTTATTTCTACCACTGTGCCATGTAGTAGGCAAAACTCAAGTTCATTTTATTTTCAATCTGTAAACATAAACACCCCCATTTTGTGGTGAGGGTTTGGATAATCAATGTCTCTTCCTGCTTCGTAGTGACTTTCACCTAATCTCGTTTGTGCGCTTCTGTGCCTGCCGTTTCTGGGTCTGTCCAGGTTCCTGCTTCTCAGTGTCGTTCGCTTTGTTTAATAAGTATTCCAGAGGCACCTAATATGTGCCAAGCACTATTTATGACTGTGGTTCTATAGCAGTGAGAAAGACAGGCCAAAATAGCCAGTTCTCTCATGAAAAATACACTTCAGAGGGAAAGATGGAGAATAAGGGACAAATAAACAAGAAATGTACTCTGTGTAGTAAGGAGAATGTAACATGTTGCAATCTTGTATTCCGTGGAACACGCTTTGGGAAATTCTGGTTTCATGTGCATCTAAATAAAGTTTTCCTCCTCCCTGGTTATCATGAACTCTAAAATGACTTAGTTATTTTCTCCCAAGAAATCTTTAATTTCCCCCTTATCAACAAACTCCTATGGAATTAGGTCTAGTTTAATGGTTTCCAGAATTTCATCTGTTGAAAGCTCACTCTGGGTATTTCCTCTTGAAGTTGAGTAAAGAAATGTTAAAAGGGTATTGCCATAAATTTTCAAAGGAACTCACTCTCTCTTGGAATTCCTAATATATTGATTTTTTTCCTTCTTGCATCTTTGTCATTTTCTATTGGCCTTGACTCTAAATTTTCTTCATATTCTAGTTCTTATACTGACTGAAGATGAGATGTTTTTCCAGCTTGTTCCATTAACCTGTATATTCTTTCTCTTAACTAAGATCCTGACTTCAGTTTGCCCTATGCCATTTTCACTCTACTCTTCTCAAGTTTTGTTGACAGGCCTGCTGGCTTCCCAGTATCAGAACTCAGCAAAAACATATGCAACTTTTAACTCTGTTGGCACAAACATTTATTGACTATCTACCGTGTTCTAAGATCCATAAGATTCACAGGGGTCACAATGATGAACAAGATGTGGCCCCATCTTCGATAGAAGTTTATAGTCCTGTGGAAGATTCAGGTGTTTAAGCCAGCACAGGATTAGTTCCATGGTCAGTTGGTAAAACAAAAAAACAATCCAAGTGAAGAGAATCATAATACAAAAATAACTGAAGTGTTTAACCTTAACTCAAACCCCTCAAATATATATTCATTCACCAAACTTTAGACAGGGTCAAGTCCTTTTCTTCCATTGCCGATTGGAATTTGTCATGATCTTTCGTGCTTAGCCATAACGCATCATCTATAATTTCTAGTTTCAGCTTATTTAAAATAGAGTAAAAATGTAAGAACACTGTAGAGTATCTGAGTACTAAAATCGTTTAGATTTTTGAGATTTTTTCCCCAGTCTTTTATCGTTGTCTTGCTCATAACTATTGACAGCATTTGTTTTAGCATCTCATTTTTATAGTCTTTCCTGACTATTCAAATACATTTTCAAGAAACAACTCTCTTTTACTTAATATTTCATCAGTTTAATATATAATTAAATTGTATGTTTTAAAATAACAAGTACAATGGACTTAATTAGGTTTAGATATAAGCATGACTGACTTTAAGTAAGCATACACTCCACCTGGAGGGAGACAAAGACATGAAAACAAGAGAGGGAGACCTCCCAGCTGGGAATGTTGGGTGTGCCTTAGGTATCTATCAGTACATTTCACAGACAGCAGGGGATGCTCTGGTTAGTCTGGCGTGTTGCTTCAAAGGTCTACTCATATTATATGATTGCAATATAATATAAATGGTTTAATAAAGCCTAATGCAAAATGTTATATCTTAAAAGGATCCTTCCTTGATCCCATACGTGGTTTTTTTGGAATTTTTTTTTACTATATATTTTTTTGGTCTTTGATTATTTTAAATAAGCAATATAATTTGATAGTTCAAAATTTTTTAAGTAAAACAAATAATGAAAAGTATTTCAGGTAACTCTGTTCCCCAGCCACCAGACCCACTTCCCAGAGGCAACCAATGTTACCAGTTCCTTCTGTGTCCTTACAGAGATTTTTAAAATGAACATAAAAATACATCAAACACATAAGCATAGACATTTTTTTTCTTTTTATAAAACACAAAATGTTAGCATACTAGTACTGCTGTTTCCAGGATGAGTTTTGGTATTTTCTTTCACACTGTGGGAGACAGAATTTTCATCAAGAACTTGTCAGATGTCCTGTGGTCAGCCGACTAAGACTTCCAGCAGATGGCCAGATTATGTCCCCATTACTACTAAATCTTGATTCTGAGCCAGGTTCATAAAGTAGATCAAGAACGCATCACCTGTTTCCTCTCTGAGGTTAGTTCAACATCGTTTCTGGTCCTTTTATCCATTTGTGAGGTATATATTTTGTGGATTTTCCTAAAGGTATATCTTCTAGACATATAGTACTGTTGTATCTTCCCTCCTGTAAGATTTTTAGTTATTATTTATTTGGAGCATGAGATAATTGATTTCATGAAAATTTTTCCAACAAGTTTTGGAAAAATTAGCTTATACATGTGATTACGTGTTGCAATGTATATTCATTTTATTTGCAACCCATGTGCTATACATTTGTTTTGGTATTTGAGTTTCTAGGTAATATTTTCAGTCTCTTCTAATTATTTTCTCATGTGAAGCACTGAGAGTTCCTACCATCTTATTTTTCTTTCCATGTCCTATCTGTTGTCCTTCAAAGAAATTAGCATCATGGCTTCATCTGGGAGTTTATTTTGCTTTCTCTACATTTTCAATGTAGAGTCCTCTTGAATAGGCCAGCTAACCTCTGGGAAAACACATTTGTTCTTCCCCATTTTGCAATATGCATGTCACCCCAGCCAAGAGCCTATCATACCAGGATATTAAGTCATGTTCCAGATATCTAAGACCATTTCATCAACACTAACTGCCTATTTTATCAACACTAACTGTAGTTCCCTTCCCAGAGATTCCTCTATGTTTCAAACGTCCTACTCCAGTGAAAAAGGAACAATAGAAACATGACCTATACTCCACTAGTTTCCTGGCTAAAAAGTTACAGTCCTAATCTTTCGTCAGGGCCTATTTACTGTTCAAGAATGAACAACTTGCTAATTTGTCAGTTTTGTTGATTAATCCATTAATTTATCCAACAAATGTTTACTTAGTACCCAGATGCTGAGTTGTTAAAGATTAATTTATTAAATTTTGCAGTAACTTATTACTGCATGTCTAGGGTGTCTATAATTTAAATTGGCAAGTATTACATAACAGTCTGTTACAAAAGATATGGAAGCAGCAAGGAAGAAGTCACTAACCCAGTGAGCAACAGAGTAGTGGAAGCAAGTAGGAGGGCAAAATTTGGAATTTTAGAAATAAGTAGGTGTCAGCCAGGCAGGCAAGGAAGAAAAGCACATACAGGCAGACAGAGCATTTTGTGCAAAAGCACAGAGGTATGAACATTCACGTAAAGCCTAAACCAAAGCGACATCAGTAGTAATGAAGAAGTGAATACAGAGTTGGGAGGCAGTATAGAGTTAGAATCTATAGGTTTCGCTGACCATTAGGATATGAGAAATGAGAAAAGGCAAGATTCAAGAATGACTCTGACTCTAGTTATGGGTAGACTGGTAGATGGTGAAGACTGAGATTAGGATTTAAGGAGATGTGAACAGGTTTAGGAGTTGGACAGATGATAATAAATTCAATTTTGTACATATAGATTTAGGGAGTAGGCTATAAAGTGTGAGAAATATCAGTCCAAGCCCAAGAGAGAAAATTAAATAAAACATTAGTATGGGTAATTGTTAAAGTGATGCAAGCAAAGTTTGCTACGGATTAAGAAATTAGTAAAACATAAATAAATAGGACATTTTAGATAGGGGTTAATATCCAAAATATATAAAGAACTCATACAACTTAATATACAATCCAATCAAAAAATGGGCAGAGGACCTAAACTGGCATTTCTCCAAAGAGGACAAACAGATGGCCGATAGACATATGAAAAGATGCTCAAGGTCACTAATCATCCTCAAAAAATTAAAAATACAACTACTTTTTGACCCAGAAATTGCATTTTGGGTATTTATACAAAGAAAACCAAAACACTAATTTGTGAAGATTTATGCATCCCTATGTTCACTGCAGTGCCATTTACAATAGCTAAGATATAGAAGTATCCTAAGTTAGATGATAAAGACGATGTGGTCCATATATTAAATGGAATATTACTCAGCCATAAAAAAGAATGAAATTTTACCATTTGCGATAACATGAATGGACTTAGAGGATGTTATACTAAGTGAAATAAGGCAGACAGAGAAAGACAAATACCATATCATTTCACTTTTATGTGAAACCTAAAAAATAAAAATAAATAAATAAATAAATGGACAAACAAAACAGAAACACACAGATTTATAGATACAGAGAACAAATTGATGGTGTATGGGAGGCTGGATGAAAAAGAGGAAGAGATTAAGAAGTACAAATTAGAAGTTACAAAACAGTCACAGGGCTATAAAGTACAGTATAGGGAATATAGTCAATAATATTGTAGTAACTGTATGGTGTCAGGTGAGTTCTAGACTTATCAGGGGGATCACTTTGTAAGTTAAATAAATGTCTAAACACTATGCTGTACAGCTAGAACTAATATAATATTGAATGTCAACTGTATTTAAAAAAAATAAGTAAGAGGGACATTTTGTCTTAAATACTTCCAAATAAGGAGTAAAACTAGAAACAATATTTTTAATCCATTGGTCTGTCTTTACAAGCTAGTTATTGGAAAATATATCATGATAGTAGCAGTAAAAGAAAACAGTAGTAGAAATAAAATAATAATAGAAAAACAATAGAAAGAGTAGAATATAAAATAGTGGATAAAATATAGAATAGTAGAATAGAATATAGTAATAGAAAATATATATCATAATGCAATATAAGGCTGTCCTTTATGCCAAGAACACCAGCTCCAGCACACTTTGTTATTTATGACTATATTTCTGAATTATTCTTTTCAACCTTTTTTGGTAAGATCCCACTAGACCCTCCCTGGAAATTAGACAAACACTAAAATCAATGTCATTTCAGATACCTCCAACTAAAATGAACAAGTCTTTGTACCCATTCACTAATTAATTCACTAGTTACAAGGTCTGTAACTTTCAGTTATTGCTTTGCTGTTGACCTAGCAACTGGGTCAACTATAGTTGGATATTCACATCGAATACTTATGAGTGACAAAGGAAAAATGGGCAAAATGAACAAATGATTATTTATCACTAATAGATGATTCATTTACCTTATAACTTAGTTGCAAAAGTTATTGGTTATTTAACATTTCGAGTTTCCCATTGAATTCAAAATAAAGAAGTTTAATATGTCCTCAGTTTGTCGCTCTACTAGTTGGGAGTAGTATCACTTTCTTTTCAAATATTTTAGCATGAATATCAAGTGATCTAATTCATGAAGATGAGAAAAAAAGACAAGACTTTATGGAAATTCCAACACAGACACCAAAAACCAGATACACAGGAGAAAGAATTCAGGCAAAACAAAATTGCAAAATGTTGTGTTGAAAGTAAATAGATCTCTCTGTTTCATGAGGGAAGCACACCCACAGGGGAGACTGCTCTGCATAAAGTTTCCTATGGTTCAGTTCGGGCTCTGCAGGAAAATTGCCAAGGGTATGACAGAGAGCTAGGCTTTCAGATTTTTTCTACTTCCCTGTCATTTGCAAGACAAACTAGACCTGTTGAATCTTTTGGTCTCACACAACATTTCTAACCTTATGCTCATTTATAGAATGGAAATTGAAGACATTCTAACACAAGTTCCATGAGGGCAAAACTTTGTATAATTTAAAATTGTATCTCCAGTACCTATGTCAGTACCTGGCCCACTGTAGCTGGTCAAATAGTTGTTGAATTAAATGAATGGATTTTGTTTTCTATGCTTAACTCTATTTAACTGTCACAGACTTTTAACTGTCACAAGAAGTACTCCCATCTTTCTTCTGCAAACCTGAAATCACAGAGTGACTGAAAGATCTTCAACTAATGTAGCAAAAGTCATTAGATGAGAAATTTTTCCTCTAGTCTAACCTATCAAGAGGCCACAGTGATGCCTTTATATTCATTGGGGGGAAAAATCATGTAAACACATAGATCTAATGGATGTGTATATGCGTTATAAAAAAATCTTCATTTGAAACACCAGTAACTATTATCATAAAAGCGGCCATAACTTGAAAGTTCTGCTTTAATATACTCATTTTTCTTTAAGTAGCTAATAAACTCTGGGCAAGGGAAAGTGTTGACCCAGTTTCTTTTGCCTCTCACAACTTCAAGCAATTGTTGACATCTTTATTTGATTTGTCTTTATAATCAAGGATGGAGACATGTTTATACTACATACCAATCTTCCCTCCTTACTTTGTTCTTCATGGTACTTTCCTTATTTCCTTTACAGAGCAATTATTTATCACCTGCTATATGGATGGTCTTGGAAATACAAAGGCAGATAATACTTAGACTCTCCTCTCAAACAGTTTATAAACCTATGGAGTAAATCAACAGTTATAATAATTGTGAAATGAACGGTGGTTGCATGTAGGAAAGGCAGGTAACTAACCACGACTTCTCAAAAAAGGTAGCACATGGACTGGGTCTTCAATCATAAGCAGAAATGAATGAAGGAGGTAGCATGTGCAAAGGTATGGAATCAAAGGAAACCACATTCAGGAATCTGTAAGCAGTTCTTTAAAAATGAACATAGATACCGTGAGATGAGTTCAGCAGACTAGATAGAAGTAGGTAGGACTAGATAAATCATTAAATCTCGATGCCATCCCAAAGAGTTTGACTTTAACTTCAACCCTCTACATAGCCATGGAAACATTTTAGTCAAGAATAGCACTTTCATAATAGAAAAAGTTCCCTGATAACACAATTGAAAATATACTGAAGGCAAAACAAGAATGTAGGCAGAAAGACAGACTAGGGGAAGCTGTTGCAGACTTTAGAAAAGAAATATCTAAACTATGGTGCTGACAGAAGGGAAGTTTTATTCAAAGCACCCTAACCAGTTGGAAAGAAATTACTGCAATCCTCCAGGGAAGAAATGATGTTGTCCCAAACCAAGGCTGGGGCAGTAAAAATTGAGGAAAGAGAGAGAGAGAGATGGATTTAAGAGATTTTTCTCTTTCAATTTCTACACAATACGCTTATTGTTTTGAATTTTTCTTTAGAATCTAAGTACATGTGAGTAAAACCTGTTAGCTTTTTTGTTCCGTGGACTGGATAAAAATTGCCTAACGTTATTTTCATTTGTGGTTATTTGAGATTAAGATCTAAATATGAGTACATTTTTAAACATACCTTTTATCAACTCTTACCTGGGTGTACGTGCTATAAAAGAATTTAATAATCACTCAGAACCCTAGTGAGTCGACTTCTCAAATGGATGAAAGCTGTTGGTAGACGGAAGAGCTTGAAGAGTGATCCTGTTGAAATGTGAATTAAATCATCTCACTCATAGACAAAATCCTTCAGTGTCCTTCCATCGTACTCTGAGTAAAAGTCAGTCTTTATAATGACCCACAAGATCCTATAAGAGTGGGCTCGTAACTCTCTGGTTTCAATTCTTCAACTGCTGCTACTCTTTGCCCTCATTCATTTTGGGGCAGTCATACTGGCCTCCTTGCTGTTCCTCAAAGTCTGCAGACATGCTTGAGTGTAGAGCATTTACGCCACTTGTTTTCCACTTATTCTCTTGGTTTGCTTCCTCACTTCCTTCAGATCTTTTCCTTACTTTATTATTTTATTTAAAAATAAAATATCCCTCCCACTCAGCACTCTCTGACCCATTCCTATTTTTCCATAATGGTCATCACAATCTAATAAACTTTATACTTTACTTATCTTGTTTAGTATCCATCTCCTACTTTCCAACAACTAAAGTTAGTTTCACGAGGGCAAGGATTTTGAATGTATTTCTGTATTTCTAGTGGTTAGAATAGTGTTAGACACATGGTAGAAACCAAATAAATAAACTGCTAGCTCAGCATGACTGTCAATCATGGTGCTCTAAAGACATCACCTTTTGACCAGCAAAATCAGTACTATGGAAAAAAACCTGCAGTTAGTTATTGTTTTTTTCCATCAGGAAGCCACCATCAAAGTCAGATACAGTCTGAACTATTTCTGCCAAAACAAAATTTTGTATAAGACATTATAATTAGAACTGGGTTCATAAATAATTACTTTATAATCAGTCTTCACCTGACATATAATGATTATAAAGCTGTGTTAAATTCTTTAGCAAAATATAGAATCTGTGTTAATTCACAACTGCGACTTCCTGTTCTGTTAACAACAAAATGCTCGTTGTTCATTACCATTGAGAAAGCTTTTTACTGAGAGTGATTCCATTGCCTTCAGCTTTACAGTTAGATATCTTAGGGTCTTCACTTGAAGGTGACTATATCAGTCGAAGCAATCATTACGATTAACAAAACTGAATAATTGGATAATACATCCAAAGATGTATTATCCAAAGGTGTGTGTGTGCGTGTGTGTGTGTGTGTTTGTATTCCAACCATACACAAGAATTATGAACTATGGACAGGTAGTTTGCCAAATGAATATTTTGTGAGTCATTTTACTTGTATATATATATCATTTCTCCAAATTTTGTATTAATTCCTTACTTTTTCAAAAATAAATATTTTGTTTAAAATTTTGAGTAAAATAAACAAGTGTTTATTGAATGTAAATCATTCTAGCTCCTACACATAAAATCATTCTCTCTGGAGGAAGCAAAACTCCATCAGATTCTTTCCATTTTTCATGTTTTGACTATATCTCCTAATTTTATCTTCCAAAAATTTCATCAGAGTTGAGTTAACCTTCACTTTGAGGTCACAATGGATTGCATTGTATGCCATTCTAGCATGAAATTGATACCTGAAGTGTTACTCATATCATTTTTTTTCAATAATACATGAAGAAATATAGATAACAGGCTTCCTCATCTGTAGAAAACATTTAATGATTTCCAGAGGGACAGAGGATGATCAATTTTTAAAAAATAAATAAAATTACATATAATGTATATATTAAAAAAACAATCTATTCAATATTCTTTAGACAAAAGATTTCCCCTAAACACTTACTCAAATGAGTACATGCTGTTTGGCACAGTTGGTTGTCAAATAATCTTTCTCATTTAGTTGTATGAAAAAGCTATTTAGTAAGGTATTGTCTTTTCTCTAAATAAACACATTGTTCATTAGCTAACAAAAATTAAACATAAAAATAAAAATTAACAGCAGCAGGAATTCTGATTAATGACATGGTATTTGTCCTTTAGATATACTAGGTTTTGTATTTTGTCAAAAATCCATTGCGACTAACAACAGGCATTAAAATTAGATTTTTTAATTTTTTTTACCAAGTTGAGTTCTTTATTAAAAATGTATGTAACTTAGTAACTCACTACTTTTTTTTTATTATTAGTTTCAAGTATATAGCACAATGGTCAGGCATTTATATAATTTATAAAGTGATCCCCCTGATTAATCTAGTACCCATCTGGCTATTACAATATTATTGACTATATTCCCTATGCTGTACTCCACATTCCCATGACTGTTTTGTAATGACTAATTTGTACTTCATCTCTTCACCTTTTTCACCCTGTCCCCCATCCTCCCTCCCCTCTGGCAATCCAAGTCTGTTCTCTGTACCTGTGAGTCTGTTTTCTTTTTGTTCATTTCTTTTGTTCCTTAGATTTCTCATATAAGTGAAATCATATGGTATTTGTCTTTCTGTCTGACTTATTTCACTCAGCATAATACCCTCTAGGTCCATCCATGTCATTGCAAATGGCAAGATTTCTTTTTTTAATGGCAGAATAATATTCTATTGTCCAATTGTCTATTGATGGGCACTTACGTTGCTTCCATATCTTGGCTATTGTAAATAGCACTGCAGTGAACATAGGCATGCATAAATCTTTATAAATTAGTGTTTTGATTTTCTTTAGATAAATACCCAGAAGTGTAATTGCTGAGTCATAAGGTAGTTCTATTTTTAATTTGTGAGGAACCTCCATACTGTTTCCATAGTAGCTATACCAATTTGCAATACTACCAACATGCTCGCCAACACTTGTTGTTTCTTGATTTATTGATGATAGCCATTCTGACAAGTGTAAAGTGATAACTCATTGTGGTTTTAATTTGCACTTCTCTGATGATTAGTGACCTTGATCATCTTTTCATATGTCTATTGGCCATCTGTATTTCCTCTTTGGAGAAATACCTCTTCAGGTCTTCTGTACATTTTTAATTGGATTGTTTGTTTTTTGGTGTTGAGTTGCATGAGTTCTTTATAAATTTTGGACATTAATCCTTTATCAGGTGTATCATAGGCAGATATCTTCTCCTATTCAGTAGGTTGTCTTTTTATTTTGTTGATAGTTTCCTTTGCTGTGCAAAAATTTTTTAGTTTGATGTAGTCCTATTTGTTTATCTTTTCTTTTGTTTTCCTTACCCAAGGAGATATATCAGAAAAAAATTACTAAGAGCAATGTCAGAGAGTTTACTGCCTATGTTTTCTTCCAGGAGTTTTATAGTTTTGGGTTTCACATTTAAGACTTTAATCAATTTTGAGTTTATTCTTGTATATGGTGTAAAAGATGGTCCGGTTTCATTTTTTTGCATGTATCTGTCCAGTTTTCCCAACGCCATTTATTGAAGAGACTATCTTTACTCCGTTGTATAGTCTTGCCTCACTTTATCATATACTAAATGAGTATATAGGCATAGATTTATTTCTAAGCTCTCTATTCTGTTCCATTGATCTATGATCTGTTTTTATGCCAGTACCATGATTACTATAGCCTGGTAGTGTAGTTTGATATCAAGTAGTGTTATACTTCCAACTTTGTTTTTCTTTCTCAAGATTGACTTGGCTATTTGGGATCTTTTATGGTTCCATATAAATTTTTGGATTATTTGTTCTAATTCTCTGAAAAAAAAAATGCCATTGGTATTTTGATAAGGATTGCGCTGAATCTATAGATTGCTTTGGGTAGTATGGACACTTTAACAATGTCGATTATTCCTATCCAAGAGCACGGTATATGCTTCCATTTATTTGTATCTTCAATTTCTTTTTTCAATGACTTATAATTTTCCAAGTACAGGTCTTTTACTTACTTGGTTAAATTGATTCCTACGTATTTTATTATTTTTGATGCCATTGTAAATGAGATTGTTTTCTTAATTTCTCTTTCTGATAATTCATCATTGGTATATAAAACTGCAATGGAATTCTGAATATTAATTTTATATCCTGCTAGTTTACTGAATTCATTTATTAGTTCTAATAGTTGTTTGGTGGAATCTTTTGTGTTCTCTCTATATAGTACATCATCTGTAAATGATGACAGTTTTACTATTTCCTTTCCAATTTGGATGCCTTTTATTTCTCTTTCTTGTCTGATTGCTATAACTAAGACTTCCAGCACTATGTTGAATAGAAGTGGTGAAAGTGGACATGCTTGTCTTGTTCCTGATCTTAAGGAAAACTCTTAGATCTTCCCCATGGAGTATGATGTTAGCTGTAGGCTTGCCATATATGGCCTTTATTATGGTGAGGTATGTTTTCTCTATTCCTACTTTGCAGAGAGTTTTTATCATAAATGGATGCTGAATTTTGTCAAATGCTTTTTCTGCATCTGTTGATATGATCATATGATTTTTACCATTCAATTTGTTAATATAATAATGTATCACATTAATTGATTCGTGGATATGAACCAACGTTGCATTTTACTTGCCTGTGTTTCACCCCAAGTCCCAAGGCTGCCTGCCAGTTGTCTATAAAGTTCCACAGCTGAAAGCCTTTGGGTGGTATGTGAGTTGGGTGGGGTGGGGACTCAGGGTATCACATGGGTAAAGTGAGTAGATTTCAATTGTCCTATGCAGATTCAGGTTTGGTGCCAGTGCTGAGCCTGTGGCCACCCACAGGAGTCTCAGATCTCACCACGGCCAGCTGCTGCCCATCTTGGGCCCTCAAACCCCCAAGACTTTTCAAGAGATACTGCAGCTAATGCCAGCCGCCTGCCATTGAAAGTCTCTCCTAAGATGCACAGCTGCAACCAGGCTGTGAGAGCTGAGGACTGTGGACCACTGTCAAATTTGCCCCCTGCTGAGAATATGGGGTACAGTTGATTGCTGGGCAACAAACTTGCTGGAGAAATTTGTGGATTGGATAGGGCACAGTGTCAGGAAGACAAGAGGTAAAGAAAGCTGATCTCATCAGGCCAATGCAGATTCAGATTTGGTGCCAGTATTGAACCTCTGGCTTCTCACAAAAGTTACAGATCACATCGAACCCAACTACTGCCCATCTCAGCCCACAGACCCCTGGATTCATTCAAGAGATACTGCAGTTCTGGCCGGAGCTGGTTGCCTGCCACTGAAAGTCTCACCAGGGATGCATGGGCCATTTACTAGCTGAGGACTGTTGTTTGCTGTCAATCTGCTAGCCCCAAAAAGTTCAGGGTAAGGGTGGCTGCCCGGCAATGACACAGGCAATTTGCGGGTTGGATAAGGTGGGGTCTCAGGGAGACATGAAGTGGAGCGAGTAGATCCCAGTGGGCAGACGCACATTCAGAATTGTCCATGTAGGGGGAGGATTCTACACAGGCAAAATGGCGCCCACCTATAGCCTGTACAGGAGGAGGGATAGACAAAGGAGCAATGATGGCTGTCCCTCCAGCCCTCGCCCCAATGCTATACAACTCAGTCTTTCCACGTATGTCTCTTGAGCTTCCCAAGCTGCTAACCTTCCACTGGAGCCCAGGGAGAGTGTCTGTGAGCAAGTGAGTGTGTACACGGGCCCTTTAAGGGGGATGTCTGGGTTTTCAAGTTCCTTCTATCTCACCCTGACAATCGGAACCCCACTGATTTTTATAGTTAGATTTTGTGGGAACTCCAGGCGGGGGAGCCCCTGTGTAGGGCTAGGGACACTCGTTCCTTCAGAGGAACTTCTGCAGTCACTATCCCTCCCAGAGCTCAGTTGCCACACATGGATGCAGGGCCAGCCCGTTTCGTGGCTCGGCCCCTCTTGCCTCAATGTGGCTTTTTCTTTATATATTTAGTTATATGTGATATGCTCCTCTAGTCTTTAGGTGATTCTCCAAGTTGATTGTTTTATAATTTGACTGTAATTTTAATGTGGTCATGGGAGGAGGCAAACCCTTTGTTTACCTAACACATCATCTTGATCCCCTTCTGTCAAAATTGGGTTTCATTATTTTCATTATAACTTGATTTATGTCTAACCTGATTTATACCTCATCATTTGCATACCATTTAACAGGTGATACAAAGGCCAAATCTGGGACTGTTCAAATGATACCATAGGACAGCAACTAAAAATAATTGATCTCTCCCTATTTAGAGTCAACTTAATAAACGATGATAATTTAGCTGCACTGAAACATTCAGGACTGCCAGACATCTTTCTGTATGTACAGATTCTCAGACAAGACTTCCAAATTATTAAATATTTGTTTACAGTAATTCCGCACCTCTGTCCACTTTGCCTGAAGAGCACCTGCACTAATTTATAATATTCTTACTCTAAGGCTCTCCACAGGGGTTCACTAATGACAGTCCAGGTATGAGAGATAAAACTAGTTTTCCTGACATTTGACTCTGTGTAATTATTATAATTCCCTCTGCACAGTTTCAAGTTATAATTGTTATATTACATAAGATTGAAAAGGCAATGTATTGGCTCATTTCTCTGAGTATTTCAAACATTGTCTTCATAGGAACTTTAATGGTAATCATGGTCCATCTTTAAAAGAGCTGAGTGAAAATTTTTTAAACCCCCAAAATATATTTTTTCCCTTAGAATAATAAAGCATTCATCACATCCAAACCTACCCAAACTTCAATTTGACAGAATTCAGCTTGATTTCTGCCAGATTCGATCTTAATTTCCAGAATGCAGTTCTTAGAAAGGAAATCATTCACATATTTTAAAACTAGATATTGATTTGAAGGATTTTAATAGTCTGCACTTGAGGTGAAATTTTGGCATCTTCAAATGGTTTTCTCCATCACCAATTATTAATAACTGTTTATTGAAATTGGAATTGGATTGAATGATTTTTCCTATATGCCATCTGCTAATACTGAGAAAGAAAATGTTCTAATTCTGCCATTCATTTATGACAATGAATGAGCCTGTTAATCATTTAAGCAAATCAGCTCACTATTGCTACCCTTGCTAAATTCATGGAAGGGATTTGGAGTTAGAGAAAATTAGGTTAAATTTCAATACTACCACTTATTAATTATGTGACCAAGCAAATTGTCTTATGTGACCAATTAATTATGTGACCAAGCAAATTGTCACTCTCCAAGTCTCATAAAAATGGAGATAATACTTCATAAGTTGTTATAAGAATAAAAAGTTAAATATTCAGCAGAATGCCTGGCACATTTGAAGCATTCCAAAAGTGGTATTATTATTGTTATATCTTTTTTTGGTGGTTTATTTCACAATAAATATAGTAGTCCTTCATATCTTTCAAAACCATGGCAGAAATTTAACTCTCATACCAATATGAACCAATAAAATTGGGAAAAAATGTAAAGTCCAATTGGCTAGAGTATCTTTTGAAATGAGTACTTTTACACGTTGCGGGTGAAAGTATATGTGGGTATGTTCCTTCTAAAAAGCAATTTAGTAAAATATGTCAAAAATATTAAATATATTCACATACTTCAGGTCAGTATTTCCTCTTCTAATAATCTATACTAAAGTTTTAGTCATAAAGATGTTCACTGAAGAATTATATATAAAACCAAAAGTCAGATTCTGATTTAAAAAAAAAAAAAAGTCAGATTCTGATTACACTTTCTGATTTCAAAACTTACCACAAAGCTACATTAATCAAGACAGTGTGGTACTGACAAAGGTTGACAGACATTAATGAAATAGAATTGGGAATCCAAAAATACTTTCACAGTCAATTGCTTTTTGACAAGGGAGAAAAGACAATTCAATGGGGCAAGAATAGTCTTTTCAACAAATGATGATGATAAACCAGATATCCACATGCAAAAGAAGGAAGGAAGATGGAACCCTTCCTCATACCATACGCAGAAATTAACCTCAAATGAATCATAGACCTGAATGCGAGAGTTAAAATTATAAAACTCTTAGAAGCAAATAGGAGTAAATATTTGTGACCTTCAAATATTTAAGGCTTTTAAAATGTACACCAAATGTGTGAGTGATAAAAGAAAAACAAATAAATGAGAATTAATCAAAATTAAAAACTTTTGTGCTATGAATGATACTGTCAAGAAAGTGAAAAGACAAACCATAGAATTGGGGGAAGTATTAGCAAATCATATATCTGATAAAGGGTTTGTATCCAGAATATATATGTATGTGTATATGTGTGTGTATCTTATGATTCGATAATAAAAAAGATAACCCATTTAAGAATAAGCTAAGGATCTAAATAAACTTACCCTGTCTCCTAAATATTAGATTTTTCCATTTTGAAGCTAACGCAGTGAAGAAAATATGTTTGCTTTTTATTTGTTTGCTTTTTATATAACTCTAAACCAGTTCAAAAGATTTTTTAATTTTAAAAATATTTTTAAAAGATTTTAAATTATTTGTTGTCATATAGATTAAAAAATGATTGCTTAAGTTAAAGTTAAACTCATTTTGAGTTTATAGACATAATCATTATCTTCACCACATGATTTTATTTTTCTTTTTTTAAAGCAGGCATTTTCTACTATTGAAATATGAGTATATTTACAAGCTACCAAAGAGAACTGTTGTTATAACTCAAATAGATGGCAATAGTGTTGATTAAATTTCATCACTACCACTCCAAATTCTTCTGACAGAGCATGTGCAATCGTGTGATTTTATTTAGTTTCCTCACACAATACTATATATATATGCCTTACTGTTAAATTATACACCTGAAACTTGCTGGATTTTGTTAACCAATGCCATCATAATAAAAACTAAATAAATAAATAAATAAAAAGTTTCAGAGAAATAAATAAAAATAAAATAAAAAAATATTTAGTTTCCTCTTCCTGTGCGCTAGATCACTATGACTTAAAAGCATGGGTTCATGCTTTTTTCTGGAAGATTATGAGCATAACCACGAAGAGTAGCACAGAAAATACACCATCCATCCATCCATCCCCAGGCTAAATTCAGAGCCTTTCCTTTGGATTCCCAGGGCACCCTGAGAACAAATCTATCGTATCATTGTCATATTTTTTAAAGTGACCATTTGTGTGCCTCTCTCACCCATCAGACCCTGAGCTCCTTAAATGAGCAGGCAGTATCTTCTTCATCTTCATATCCTCAGCTCCTCGTTTGATGCCAGCACCTATATATGTTCAGAAAACTCTTGTTGAACTGATTAAAACTAAAATAAACTAAACCAATGCATTAGTCCTAATGCCTTTAATTCTCACTTTGGAGAAAAAAATAGTCCTCTTCATTTGTACTACTAAACTGGAAAAATTGCTTTCCTGCTTCCTTTTTAAACACTATTTTCCCTCTCAGAATATAACTCATTATGATTAACCTTTCAGAAGAGGAAAATTTAAGAAAATGTTCTATGGAGGATCGATATTTTTCCAAATCTAGTTTTATTCTCCAAATTATATTGAATTAGTCGAATGCTTCCTCACATCAGTAACTGAAATTAAAAGCAGTCCAATTATTTAACACTAAGCACTCAAGGAATGTACTGAATAATGCCAGAGAATATGTGCCATGTGAATAGACCCAGCATGGCCAGAGAGCTCTGACGCTTAGGGGGACCCCTTGTTAGGGACTGTCCTATCATCTCTAGAGGAAATAATTTCTAGTCTCTAATTAATTGGGTGAGACAAGGTGTCACATTCTGGAGAGAATGTCCCCATCAGATTTTTAAGGACCATCTTATGTAAAGTGTATGCTGAGAAATTCATTTTTTAAATTTTTTATTATTATTATTATTATTATTATTATTATTATTTATGCCTACAGCACCTGGTCTTCCTAGGTGGTTTCCCATCCAAATACTAACCAGGCCCAACCCTGCTTAGATTCCGAGATCACATATTGGGCTTGTTGAGGGTGGCATGGCCGTAAACCATGGACCGTGGCTCCACTGGGGCGCAAACCCAGGACCTTCTGCGTATAAAGCAGACATGCTAACTGCTACACTATAGAACCATGTCCAAAATTCATTTTGAAAAGCACATAGAGAGCTATGGCACCAGGCTTTTTGAACATCCCCAAATACACTGTTGTTAGCACTTAAGGAGTTAAAAAATGGTGGAGACTCTTTACTATTCCCTTGATTTCTAGGGAAGGATTTATGCTTTTAAAAAGAATAATAATAAAGATGAAAGCAAAAGAAAAAGAAGGGTGGGGAGAAGAAGAGACCATTGTTGTTAGCATTCTACATTTTTAAAAGCTCCTTTATATGGTCTCACTGATGCAAATAAAATAATTCCAGGCAATACAGTTTCTTATCTAGAGGCTAGCATTGGTATGCCCAGGCTTCCAGATACTCCCCACAAGCTCAAATGAACCTATCCACACTGCAGTAAGTAGACTGAGCACTGCACCATGCATTCCAACCAAGAAATGTAATGCCTAATGAAACTTGGCTAAAATATCCCTACATTAAATATTTTATTTGGTATAGTATTTATACACACTCTGGGGAAAACTCTTGTCTCAAAGCTTTCCTTTGACCTTTCCAGACAACATAATCTTTCCTCCATCTGAACCTGGATTAAGAAATTCAACCTGAACAAATCAACCAATCCTAGAACAGCTGTCATCAAAGATACTAATTTTATTTTTTTTAATATGCTGGTAGAAAAAGAACACGTTCTGCCTTCACTTCAAGCTACATTACAAAACCAAAACTAGCCCCCTCCCAAGCTCAAAAGCAGAGCCCTAGACTAAACTCAAAACCATACTGCGTCTCCACAAAAACCGTCTCATCCTTTTCTGAATCCCTTGCTTGCTACCAGTGGGAAGAATAGTGTGTCAAACTACATAAATATAATCCACCAACGTCTTAACAAATTAAAGACTTGAGAAAGATATACTTAGACTTCATATGCGTGGGAGTGATTCCAGAATTTAAAATGTATTATTAAAACATTTGGTTATTAAAAAAAGTACAGAAAATATTTACTATGAGAACATATTTCCCATCATCTCGTGAATATTTTGGTATTGGATAGAAAGTCTAAACACTCCTAGTCTCTTTTGCTTTCTTATAAAATCTTATGGTTAGCATATCTTTTTCAAGCAGCAGGAAAAACTTTCAACAAACTTAGGACAATAATACAAGTTTATAGTCTATGTCAAAAGATATCAGTAGTGGCACACATATACATACACACAGGTATACACATACACACATGTATATCAAAATGTTTTTGTCCTTTCCTTAAATAGAAATTTTATGAAGGAAAAAGTTCAGGATCTTGAAAACTAATTAATGTACTCATCATCAAAATTCTAAGTATACAGATGCTCAGTAGGAAAATATGTACAAAACAGCTAGAAAGTAGCTTTCCAGTAATGTTGACAATGCAAGATTATCACAATATTTGCAAAAGACAACTGCAACAGAAGAAGACTTGCATATATAATTCATTCGCTTATATTTCTCTTTGAACATCAAGGGGATTAAATTCATTAGCATCAGTCTTTGGTGTTAATCCTGAATTTATTAGCTCCTTTCCAGCATTGTTTTAGAAGTACTTACTGTTTTTCTCTCTAGGTGTTCTGAGATTTGAACCTCATAGGTCCCAGGAAGTTTCAGCAGAATATCAATGTAAAATCACCATTCTTTCAGGCTTGGATCCCTAGGGCAGCTGCAGCCAGATTTGTTGTGGTTGTCCCAGGCAGCCGCTGTGCTGATAGTTACAGTGGGGAATGCTCTCCATTTAATTGGGCATGATCAACTACGTTAGGTATGAGTAAATAACAGGCAAGGTTGAATAGCCACTGCATTCAAAACATTTGTTGTATGAAAGTTCGTGCTTGACTGGCTCAAATATGCTTATTATAATAGCTAAGGAAAAGCATTCAGATGGAATCTGGTTACAAAAGTATGGTAGCAATTGAAAAATTTGTAGTTTATCTTTATTCTGCAGATCATTACCCCCTCCCTGACTACCATTTCCTGTGCTTTAAGGATGACCATTTTAAGATAAAAGTTCTGGGCCTGTAGGATGCATGACATAAAAGGTTTTTTTCTTGGTTGTTTAGCAGTTCTACTATCAGAGACGCTAATTCTTCTGACTCATCACAGCTTTTTAATTTTCTCTCTCATGAGTTCTACCATATTGTACATTAAGTGTGCAGTATATTGATGTTTTTCACAGTTTTATTTTACAGATTCATTTTAAATTTAAATTCTTATCATAGTTGCATCCTTTAATAGTTGGTTGGCATTACAGTGTTTTCTCCAGATAGAAAGCACATGCGTTTCAGTACTCTTGAGAATGCTCTTTTTTGAAGTGAGATCCCACTCATTCTAAAGAAGGAGTTTTAAAGGCTAATTCCAAAGCAAGGATTTAAAGACTTGCAAATGACCCATAAGAAACTAGAAAAATATGGTATTTATAGTTAGTGCTGCAGATACAACAATTTGGTGTTTATTCCTATTTTTTTATGACAAAGGAAACGTGAATATAAATTAGTCCTTTGTTTCTTAGGAAAAAAACAGTGGCTGTCTATAATTAAGGACCATATATTTTGATTTTTAGACCTGAAAAATTTAAGTTGATAAATGAAATAAAAAATTCCAGCTATGGCTAACCTGTTTTAAAAAATATTTCTTCACATAACCAATATTATTTAAGATTGGCTTGTTTCTATCCAATCTGCTGGAAATGTTCAAAACCAGCAATAATATTTGTTTTCTTAATGCAAAGGGCTCGGTCTTGTCATCAAATTGTTGATACCTATTTATCTAGATTTATCTGTTTAGAGTCTTGTCTCCAAATGCATTTGAATCTACACCAGTCATATCCTGACACATTTTACGTTTGCATATTAGATTATTCGGCTGTGCTGTTAAAAATTCATCTTCAGTAAAATGAAATTGGATGATTCTAATCTTTTATGTTCGAACTTTCTATGTTTTAGAATTTTCAAGGAAACAGGTTTCATTTTCAATGGTAGAATAGTTTATGGTTTACAAACCTCAAAATCTCTTTTAATCATTTCTGCAGTAATGACTGAGGCCTTTTGCTGTTGTTCACACTGGCAATGCAGTTGGTATTGGGACAGGTACAAACAAATTTAAAAAGAAGTACTAACAATGGTCTGAGAAGCAGAAGTTTTTTAATTCTTTGCTGTTAAGTTAAAAGTGGTATGAGCTAATGAAAGCAGCAAATCTAGGTGTGACATGAACAGAGGGACTCAAATATTAAAAGTCAGAAAATAAGAAGTCCCTTTAACTAGACTGCAATATGAGATACCACCATTTTCAAAAGAAGCTGAACTTCCAAAGAAACACACAATTCCGCTGATATTCTCACACAAAATTGTTTGGGGAAAGAAGCAAAAAGAAAGCTGTCCATATTCTAGCAATAACTGAGGTTCCTATGTTATATACACAGGAAGATGAGTGAGAGAATAGAGGTTTTCATATCTATCTATATTGGTTTAAGAAATTTAATAGTTTGATTCACTATCCATGTTTTTGTACTATTCCATTTTATTATAAATGCATGTGAGATATAGTCTCCTAGATATACATCAAACTCTCTATCATGTTTACTAATTCAGAGGAATGACATTGTAAGGAGTGGGATGGTGGAAGACTGCCCCTTTATAATTTTTTTAATTTTTATAATTCTAGATTGTTTAATTTTTTATGTGCATGTATTTTAGGTACTAAAATGTATGTTTCCTTTGTAATTCACAAAGAAAAAATATGATATACCCTAGAGTTTAAAAAATAACCTTTCATGGTCATCTATGCTAAAAATTAATTTAAGCTGAGCTAGACCCTTGTGGCAAGTTTAATAACTAAAACCTCTTAGCTTTAGTTATTCGATGAATTTTTCTCCAGAACAAATCATTTTCAAGTGAGATTCTAACATAATATGGACAGATAATATATTGTTTCTAATGTTACTGCCCTTTTTTTATTAAAAAAAAAAAAATGCAGCCCAGTACTTAATCACTGCCTGCCAGGGGATACATGATCAAAATATAGGGTTTATTAATTTCCCCAAGAGTATGCCATAGGCAGGAGCCTCTGGGATTTCTTTCACTTTCCTTGTTTGCATTTCCAGTGATAGAAAATACATGTACGTGGGTACAGAGCCTGAAGGACTCACAATTTACAATATTCGAGGTACAGGGTAAGCCAGAGATTGAAGTTGCTGTAAGCAGCCACTACTGTCTTTGGCACTCCCTTCTAAATCCTGTCACCCCTCAAAAACAATAATCATCTGCTTCCATTTGCTGCCAGCCATACTACTAAACATTGCATATACATCTCATATACAGCGTATCTAAAGTGTAACTTACTCGACTCTCATCCTTTACAAAATGTTGCAGATTGAAATCTCTGGGACACAAATTCTACAACAGAAATCTGTACAGAGGATATTACAGGGTGTCCTCGTAGAGTCAACGTCTGTACAGATGTGAAGGAAGTGGGATTGTGCAGAGCCTTATCCAGTCCTAGGACAAACTCTGGAGCTGAAATGTTCCTGCAAAATTTTCCCAAGTTAGACCAAGTTCAGACATTAGTCCCCTGCACTGGCCAGTCTTTAGATGCAGGCAAAAGCAGCACATTGGGCAAAGTGACTCCAGCCCAGCTCAGTCACCAGAGAAGGGGTACTCAGCTGCAAGAAGTCTGCCATCATACTCCCAGCAGCTGAGGGAGTGAGTGCTTCCATCCTAAAGGATGGATCTGAGCAGTGTTCCACAGCACCCAGGACACAAATATATCCACCTCTTTCTACAATAGAATGTTGGCACTTATCAGAATAAATCATTTAACTGAGACTGTTTTTCTGTTTGGCTCATTTGTACATTCTTAATATGTCATCATACATAAATTTCTCTAGTCCAGGGGTCCCCAATTCCTGGGCCATGGACCGGTACCAGTCAGTGGCCTGTTAGGAACTGAGCCTCACAGCAGGTGAGCAGCTAGCAAGGGAGCGAACCTTCATCTGCATTTGCAGCCGCTCCCCAACAGTAGCATCACTGCCTCAGCTCCACCTCAGATCATCAGGCATTAGGTTCTCATAGGAACACCAGTCCCTGGTGCCAAAAAGGTTGGGGACCACTGCTCTAGTCCATTCATTAATTATTTCAATTTAGTTCAATTTGACAACTATGTGTTGAGTACCTACAACATGCAAAGTGCCTAGCTCTGGTGATACAAGAATAGATAAGGCATAACGCAGGAAGATGATAGTCACATTATAAAGTATTTATTGAGCTTTTACCACATAGCAGCTACCTTGAATCTCATTTAATTCTCTAACGACCTCCTAAATTAATTCTATTTTAATCTCCATTTTTCAGCTGGGAGACTCATGATTAGAGGGGTTTAGTAACTTTCCCAAGGTCACTCAGCTAATAAGGTTTGGAGCAGGGTTTGAACCTAAAGAGAATGACTCCAGAACTGAGCCCCTAACCACCAGGGCTGGACAGTCGGAGAAACATCCTGAAAGCAGTGATACTGAGAGCAGCTTTTTTGTGATAATTAGGATTATCAGGTGAATGAAGGTTAAAGAGCATTCTAGGCCCAGAGACCATCACAGACAAAACAAGGAAGTGAGATGGTACCACAAGTAATTCAAGGTTATCAAACATAAAAGTGCAAAGCAGGGAGTGGCAAGAGGTGAAATAGGGGCCAGGTCAAGGTGAGCTTGCTATGCCCTGCTAAAGAATGTTTGCTTAATCCTAGGAGAAAAAAAATGACATATATGATAGAGGCTCTGTTCATCCCTCTGGCAACCAAATCAAAGTTGTGACGAAAACAAGGAGCAGCAGCAAGGGAAAATCTCCTGGGATCAAGATGAACAAGCCATACAACTAGGGAGAAATCCAAGAAATCACCCCGCAACAGCAGAAGGTAGGACAGGGTGAGGAAGCGGGCTGCCTGGTCTCGAGCAGCTGAGTGAGACGGAGGCTGCGGCAGACGCCTCTTAAAGGGGCCATGTCCGCAAGCGGATTTTCGCAGTTACAGACCTGCTCGCTCTGAGCACCAGTGCCGATTGGGCTGCGTGCAGGGGGCCCCAGGGACTTACAGAGAGACATTGTTAGAGTGAGGGCCAAGGCGAGACTCGTCTGTACAGAAGTGCCAGTGGTATCCATTGTTTTCTGTTGAGCCCTCCTCCCAGTAGGCGGACACAGTGCCGCCATAGCCCTGACATCATCAAACTGGATAACAGATGTCGCTCCACCAAGAGGATTCCCTGAAACCCCGCCTCCCCCAACTCACAGCTCCACCTAAGCCACATCCAGGTGTGTCCTCAGCGAGTCAGGTGCTCATTGCTGAGCAGTACCTAGACTCACATTGGAGGCAGCTGACCTCGGTTTCTGATGTGGCCTTTTGAGGCAACTATAAGCACAGCATCTGTGGATTGCTTGCTGAATCTTAACAGGTGGCCCCAGAGGGGTAGAAGCTTGGGCTAAGTTTGGCCTGCAGCTGAACCCCTCTCAGGACTGTGCCACTGGACACCGACTTCACAAATCCACACTAATAAGACTGGGAGACGTAGGAGCTTTGCTTAGTACATAGAAACAGACACAGAAAGACAGCCAAAATGGGAAGACAAAGAAACAGAAACCATATGAGAGAGAACAGAAATCCAGATATAATGGAGTCAAGTAATCTAACAGATGCAGAGTTCAAAATACTGGTTATAAAGATGCTCAATGAACTTTTGGGAAGTATAGATAAATTCAATGAGAACTTCAACAAAGAGATAAAAAAAACCCCATAAAAATGGAAATGAAATTATGAAAGGGAACCAGTCTGAAATGAAGAACACATTTTCTGAGATGAGAAGTGTATTAAATGGAATAAACAAAGGAATAAACAAAGTGAATAAAGAAGAGGATTACATACCCCATCTAGAGGACAGGAAAGCCAATCAGAACACTCAATCAGAATGGCAAGAAAAAAGATACCAAGACTATAAAATTAATTTAAGGAGGATATGGGACACTATTAAGGCTCCAAATATTCGTCTGATTGATGTAATGAAGAAAATCAAGATGTCGAACAGCTCTTTGAAGAAATAATGATGGAATACTTCCCTAACCTGGTGAAGGAAATGGACATAAAACCCCAAGAAACTCAGAGAATTCCAAAAATAAGGAATCTAAATGGGTCAACACCAAGACACATCATAATTAAAATGCCAGTTTCAACACAAAGAAAAAATATTAAAAGCAGCAAGAGAAAAACAAATAATGATAAATAAGGGAACACCCATAAGACTGGCAGCTGATTTCTCAAAACAAACTATGCAGGATAGAAGGGCTTGGCAAAAAATATTCGATAGGATGAAGACCCAGGATCTACAACCAAGAATAATGTATCCAGCAAAGGTATCATTTAGAGTTGAAGGAAAGAGAAAGAGCTTCCCAGACCAAAAAAAATAGCTAAAGGAATTTATCACCAGCAAGCCAGTATTACAGGAAATGTGGGAAGGACTTCTTTAAAAAGAAAAAAAAAACATGTATCAAAAACAGGAATAAAGAATGGTAACAACTACATGCCTATCAATAAGTACCTTAAATGAAAAAGAATTAAGTGCTTCAACCAAAATATAGGGTGGCTGAAAGGATAAAAAAAAAAACAAGACCCCTACATATGAAAAGGAAGGGGATGGAAAAGATATTGCTTTGATGGACCTAGAAGGTATTTAAGTCAGATAGAGAAAGATAAACACTATATGATTTCACTTATACGTGGAATCAAAGGAATAAAAAGAACAAACTAATTAAAAACAGACTAACAAATACAGAGGACAATTTGGTGATGGAAAGAGGGGAGGGGGATCTGGGGAGCTGGGAGAATGAGGTGAAAGGCTAAAGAAGGACAAATTAGTAGCTGATGGATGGTCACGGTGATGGGGAGCACGGCATAGGGAATGCAGTTAGCATTAATACGTTGGCTAGGTGGAGGGTCAGGGGAGGGAGGGAGCAATTGGGGGGATCATTTTATGAACTATATAGATGCTAACCAATGTACTGTATACTTGAAACTAAATTAAAAAATAATAAAAATTTAAAAAAAAAAAAGGAATGTTTGCTTAATCCTAAAGGACAGAAAGCCATTCCAAGGATTAAAATAAGGAAAACAAGGTAGAATTTGTGCTTCGAAAGGTCTCTCTACTTAGTGGAAGATTTAGGGTACAGTGCCATACCAAAGACATGCACATTACTTGTGGAGGAACAAGGAAGAGAGAAAACACAAAATGGCTGGTAGCTGGCTGGGTCTTTGGTGTTGTTGCTAACACAAGAAATTCAAAAGGAGTCTTTGGAGGGGAGAGGGTGGAGCTGACTGTAATGAAGACAGGCTAGAGAGTAGATGTTCAGTTCAGGTTTGCACTTGTGTTTAAGGAGATTATAAAATATGTTTATATGTCCATTGGGCAGTTGGGTATTTAAATCTGGAGTGCACATGAGAGGTGAAGACTGGATATAGTTTGAAGACTTATTAAAAGGTAGTGGTAGTTAAAGCCACAGAGATAAAATGATGTTGTAAAAGTTTTCAACATTGAGTGTAGAAAATAAGAAGAGCAGTGCACTGAGAACCAAACCTTAGAGAAGGGCAAGCAGAGAAGAGTTTACAAAGGAGGACAAAGGTTAGAAAGAGAGGAGGAGTCCCCAGTGTCAGAGGAGGGAGCGGGGAACACTTGCCCTTTACAATGAAAAGAGCAGTCCCCCCAGGGCCAAAGGCATGGAATATTTTAAATAATTCCAGGCTGGAAAGTATTTACAGGGTTTGGCAATGTGTGAGTCATTGCTCACCTTTCCAAGAGTGCCTCTGGCAGTGGAGAGGGTAGGAATGCTATTACCCTGAGTTGGAAATGTGGACAGGAAGGAAAGGAGTTGAGCTCTGTGATTCGTTCAATAAGTTTGAAGGGAAACGAGCACAGTAATGCATGCTACAAGGTAAGGTACCCAGTGTTAGAGGGACATCGCTTTAAAAAAATATGCTAGAAAACTAACATATGTCAGACAGTAGGGAGATGAAATGATTGAGATCTGGTCTCTGCCTTTAGGGACTCATAATCTAGTGCAGGAGACAGAAATACAAATAGCTACAGTAAAGTGTAAAGAGAATGGGAATAGCCGTATGATCACAAAACCACAGGAAGAGGAAGGAGAGAGCCCTTGACTTTGCTTAGAAGTCAAGGAAGTAGATGAATTAGCAGATGAACAGATCAGAAAATGGAACAGTTGTGGAACAGCTGTGGAACAGCATGGAGCAAGGTAAAAATGGGCACATTTATTGACACGAATGTTCAATGTGCCTGAGTGCAGGAGACTGGTAGAGGCAAGAGATGATACTAGAAAGGCAAGAGTGAGTTCAAACCACAAAGGGCTTCATTCACCACATTAAAGATTTGAACTTTTTCCGTAAGTGATAAAGAAGCTTACTAAAGAGCTTTAAGCAGATCAAGTAATATGAAAAACTGTCTTTTATAAGCGGGTAATAATATATAAAGCCCAGCGTCCCTTTAGAAGCATCTTTTCAAGATACTTTATATATTTTTATCATAAATACAACATAAAAAAGTTACAAACTTTCATTGGTTCTCATTTCACTACCTGGAACCAAAGGGCATCTCTGATTTTCTCTAGGGTTGGAAAAGATTTAAGTGTGCTGAAAGACTGGATGATTTAGTGGAGTGAGAATTTGTTTTACCTTATTACTGAACCCCTGAAAGTTTTCTCTGGCAAGAATGGATCCAAAGACATATAAAAAAAATTATCATTGTTCAAATTATAATTAAATGTGTAATAAAATTTGCAAAAATCAAAACACACACTCAGAATCTTGACCCTGTGTTTTGGGTGGTGAATGTTATGCTAATGAATCTTTAGAAACATGGCCTTGATGTGTGATCTGGAGTATCCTAAAATTGTGATTTGAAACACTTATTAAGAACTTGTCAATTAATTATAAATTATGTTACAACATCATTATAATGCTTACAATATAATGTTAAATGTTAATGTTAAATTAAAATAAAAGTATAGACAATCATAAGTAAGCTATGGTTATAATTGTGTATATCATGTGGAAGGCAATACACCAATCCAGATATGAGTTGTGTAGATAGTGGGAATGTGAGGATTCTCCCCCTCTATTTTTAAAAATGTAGTTATATTGTTTTTACAACAAAAAAGAAAATCCATTTGTGTTTAGCACAGCTAAAAAATGTATATATAAAGCTCATTTAATAGATATGATTCTATACCATCGGAGTTTATACATCTATGAGCTCTAATCTACTTTCGTGACCTTCAGCTCCACTCTACTTTGAAAACCAGGCTCTGAAGTTTGTCACTCTCTGGAATAGCTAAGCCTCTGGAATCTTAAACCCCATATTCCATTCTCAGACCACAGCTGCCTGTCTTTCTAGCTCTTTCACAGCTTTACCACAATACCTGCTGTCAGCCTCATCAAGAGTTTCAGTTCCTCCACCCTTGTTTTATTCCTAGAATGCCCCGTTTCTCCTGCCTTGACATCTCCATGTCCCTGACTCATCAATTCCATCATATAATTTCTTTTCATACTTCCCTGCCTAATTCTAAAGCATTGATTTCCTCCCCCCACCCCCCCCACCTCCACACACACACAGATGCATTTTATTGGGAGAACATCTAATCTTACAGGTATAGCAAGAGATTGAATCCCAGTATGGAGGCAACTTTGACCACTGCTTATAGCGGAGATTGGTAATTGCCTCCTCCATATCCTTCTTCCTTACTAATAGAATCTAATTTTCATTAGCAAGACTATACACATAACCAAAGATTACATTTCTCATACTCTCTAACAAATAGATGTAACCAATGAGTAGTCATCTGCATAGGTGTCCCAGAAAGCTCTTAAAAGGGAGTTCACTCATCTGGGAGGTGGGCTTCTTTTGGCCTTGCCCTTTTCTTCCTTTTTCATGCCTTTAGCTGAGATATGACACTTAGAACTTAGCAGAAATTTTACAACCATGAGGAAACCTTTTAAAAGTCTCTGTGTGCTAAGGATAATGGAAATCTTGTATAATTGTGACACAGCCCTGGCCCACCTGCTTGCAGACTTTTTTTATGCGAAAGAAAATAAAACTATCTGTTTTAAGTCACTGTTATCATCACATAATTATTACTAACAATTTGGCAACTCCTAATAAACACATTATTTCATTCATTCATTCATTCATTCACTACCACGTATTTGTTGATTGCCCATTTTGAGTTCAGCATTATCTCAGAAGTTTGGGTAAAAACAAATTGACCTTTATTCATAAGGTTGTTATAAGAATAACAACTATATGAGATTAATACTATTTCACAGCCCTATGTCTTCAAGTCCTAACCCACTAGCTAATACCTATGGTGTTTATGCTGAACAAAATCACTCTTCATGATGTAGTTTATTGGGTCCTCCCTGACGTGGAGGGAACTGCCTGTGGCTTTCTTTACTCAGTGAGTGTGCCTTACTATGTTTTTTTTTTTTTCCTTGTCATGCTATATTAGCTAATGAATCATGCTATCACTAAAGGTTTTGTTGTAATATTTTACCAAATAATGATATAACCAGAATACTCTCATCTTCCTATGGTCACAGTTCAGAAAGCTACACTGGCTAGTCAGTTACTTAAGTTACTTTTATGCAATATTTAACCATCTGTGTATCATTGACGTAAGAAAGGAAAAAAAGTCTATGGCCATGCTACCCTGAATGCACCCAATTCCGTCTGATCTTGGAAGCTAAGTAAGATCAGCCTGGTTAGTACTTGGATGGGAGACCACCTAGGAAGACCAGGTGCTGTAGGTGTAAAAAATAAAAATAAAAATAAAAAAATAAGGTCAACCAAAAGTTGCCTTGCCAGAAAGAAAGGAAGAAAGAAAGAAAGAAAGAAAGAAAGAAAGAAAGAAAGAAAGAAAGAAAGAAAGAAAGAAAGAAAGGAAAGAAAGAAGAAAAATCAGCTACAGTAAAAACTAATACATTTCTATTTCCTCCTTTTCTCTCTAGAAGAGATCCTAACATGTCTCTAAGCCTTTAGTAATCTGACCCTTTTTCCCAAAACTTTCTTTTCTTATAAGTCAGTTCCTGTCTCTTCAAGTCTTTAATATTATTAAATGGTATTTCTCAGATTACTTCTAAAGACATTTAGCATTTCAGCGAAAAGCTAATCTTTCAGTAACTCAATGCCTTGAGTAAAGGACTCAACCTGCACAAACACTCTTAGCCTGTTTTAATTTTGACAACCCGACTTCATCTTCTAAAACCTGGTACTGTTTAAAAATATATATCACAGGCTGTGTGCTGGGCATGTCAGAGACCAAATGTATGCAACCTGTGGAAGAAAAGTCTTTGGGAAGACTTGGGAAATGAGGGAGAATAGGTATTTACCCACTCCTGCTTTGGTTTTGCTCCCAACCTGGAAGCTGGTGGCAAAGATTAAGGTCCTTCTCAAATTGGAAGGTAACTGAAGCTGAACATTTTCACCATGAGGAGCAATCATTTAGGTAGCAACATTCTCTTCAGATGGCCCCCATTAAAAACCAGCATGAAGGGTCTTAAGTCTTTGAGTAAGTTTACCAGCTTCGATGATAGCTCTAACAGAAAAGTCCTATAAACAATTAAAGGCAAATGTTTTTGAGTTTGGACTATGACATTTTACAACTGAACGCTGCATATTCCTACTCAAGATCTTACAACAAATGAAAAGTTAACTATTCTAGTGTAATTGAAGCCCATACCAGCTGTGAGAGGAAAATTCACCACTTTCTACCAGGAAGATTAGAGGCTTTTTCTAGCAAGGCAAAAACCAGTTATTAAAGTTTTCTAACTGAATAAAGACTTTGTGTGTTACTAGGGATGTATAAGCAATTAGTTCTTGCCGTCATACACAGGATAAAGTGAATTGTAGAAGTGTGGGCAGGAACAGAAGTAGGGTCCTATTTATCCACATCTAAACTTATTTTCCTGCCTTTCAAGGCTAATGTCTACCCCAAGACACCCAATATGACATGCAAAAGAACTTGAAACTCCTTTCACAGAGTCAGTATGGATTTGGGATCTGGATAGAGCTTCGAATTCTTGCTCTATCACTTACTGGCTGTGGAACATGAGCAATTCACATAAACTCTTTGAGCAGCAATTTCCTGTTCTATGAAGCAGTGTGAATAATAACTACTGTGCTAGTTTATTGGGATATTTAGCAACAATATACATAAAGTATCTGGCATATAAAAGGGTCTCAATACATGATAAATGTTGCTATAAATATAGCAAATCTCTATGTTACCCCCCTAATAAACACACACACACACACACACACACACACACACACACACACACACACACACTGGGAGGGAGAAGGAAGGGAGGAAACATATTTTTGTTACTTTATCATTTCATCATTTCAGGTATAATATGGAAATTACTTGAGCTACAGATTTTACATTAAGTCAGCTTCCATTCAGAGGAACATATTAATTTAATTTCCCAGAGAATGGGCAAGAAATATTCTTTAGGAGAGAGAAAGAGGGAGGAAGGAGAGGGAGAGATTGCCCATCAATCATATCCTCTTCAAGAGGCTGACCAGTCTGAGTCCACCTGGCTGACCAGTCTGGGTCCACCTGAGCTCTTTTTGCAAGAGATTTGGTAATCCAGCCAATGAATGGAAAGAAGTGAAATACGTGAAGGGGAGGGAGCAGGTGATCAATCTCTCCCTCATTCCTGCTTACCACCTCCAACCATGTACGCATGTCATTTTGCATAATAGTATCTATCTTTCCAAGGCAGAAAAGCATTACAGAGAAAGAAAGCAGGGATTTCCTTTCTTAAAATGTTACCTTCAGTGCCTGACATTTCACCATGACTCTGAGAATTTATAGTGGATATATGGTGTGCTGCCCAGATGCCCCAGGAGACTGAGCCTCTCATTCCCTCTGCTGTTGGGAGAGTTGCCTGCTGATGACTCACAGCCAACTCCCTCCTCAGGAACTGTCCTCAGTCAAAGGGAGCTTCCTTGCTCTCCTAGGGCAGCCTGCATCTAGTGACTACTTGAGGTGAGGGTAAAAAGGCCCTGCATCCTTGTCTCAATTCAGGAAGGGCCATTTCACCTCTAGAACTCCACAAGGGAATCTGCTGAGCCCTCTGTTGCAACTGCATCATGGTTCAAATCTTTGTCTTCTCTGAACGGATGCTGACTCTTCTATTTCCCCTCACTTTCTAATAAGAGTTCCTTAGAGCTCTCCCTAGTTAACTTCCTGCACTCCAATCTCCATCTCAGAACTTGTTCAAAACTTTGTCTACAAATGGGTAAAAGAGCAAGCAAAAAACAGATAACTAAATACTCAAATACTTAACCACTTCTTATACCTTAAGTGATGGAATCGAAGGCAGAACGGCAGAGAGTCCAAGGGGAATCTGAGCTTACATTGGTGCTGTAGGATATAAAAGAGAAACCTGGCTCCAGCTCTTGAAACAAGGATTGGACACCTGCCAAGGGTTTTGCATTGTGTTCTTCTGGACTACATGTGCATAAAAGAGGGAGTGATAAAATGCCAGTCATTGTCTACTTCAAACAATTCAGAATCCATCCTGAGGCTAGCTGAAAACTGGCTTGGGAGATAACAATGACATAAGCATTGTTAACAAATACAAGAAACAATCACAATAATAAACATTAGTGTGCTTTACAGATTACAAAATATTTTCAACTATAACCCTTTCCATCTTCATGATGGAAAACTACCAGATGAGTGGGCTTTTTGTTGCTGTTGTTGTTGTTGTTGTTGTTGTTGTTGTCGTTAACTACTACTAACTCTGAATGAAGAGATATAGATTGGTTCTGAGAACTCCAGGTCACACACCTGAGCCAGGACTCACATGCAGTTGTCACTCCAAGCCCCAGGCACAGTCCCCTATTTAAAGATGCTTATCCTCAACAGTATCTCTGTTTGATGTTCTCTACTGAACTCTTTTATCACAACCAATCGAGTATGTAAGGCAAAGAGTGAAGTCAAAAATATGAACCACTTACTTTGTAAAGAGACAGATTAGCTCTCTGCCCAAAATAAGGCTACTCATTCAGTATCGAAGACTTTTTATGGGTGTGTGAAGGACCAAATCTGAGATTCTTTAGAGACTACCTAACTTAAGTCATTGAACTAGAAAGCATTTCTTGTGTACCTATGGAACTTTTGTGTCTTATACTTGATAAATTCAACCTTTGTTTCCTATGAAACCAAAGCCACCCACTCTTTCCTCAACTAAGAGGAATAAAGGTGAAGGGATTTGAAGTAAGGAGTAGAGCAACTGAATAGAGAAAAAGAAAAATTTTATTACCTGTAATTGCTTCCATGATTTAATTTCTTTGTGCTCCACTCTTACTCATGAATATTCGCTATTTTTACTGCCTGACCTAAGCATAGATCTATCTGAAGAAGCTGCCATGAAGGCAAATTTCAAGTATATTTTTCATAACCTCATAAGCGTACAGGCTGCTGGAAAAAAAGAGCTGAAAGAAAATCTAGAAAGGATTGTTATGCTTACTTAAATGTTGCATTGAGGTGTGTGAGGCCTAAACCAAAGAAAAAAATATAGCCATCGTATTCCATGAGGGAAATGTGCAGTAAACAGTCTTTGTTTAATATCCTACTTAGTTTTCTTGAACCTATCAAGCCATTTTCACTTCTTAAACTGCATTACTAGAACCCACAGAGAGGATCAAACCTGAATTTGCTGATAGGATATACTCAAATCTTAAATATGTGTTATATAATTTGAAGAAGCATATTTAATTACTGCTATGTGGATCTCACATTTGTTCCAGTCTGATTTGTGGGAAGCTATTCTTAAGTTGTTCTACTTATTAGCTATTCTGATCTCTAGGGTGTCCATTTATGGCATGCCAGTGGGGAGCATAACATTAGGAGCAGATTTTTCTTAGAGCAAAGTGGTAAATCTGCATGAACTTTTAAAACAGAACTTTTGAATGCACTCCAATCTGGAACACATAATTATTTCATGCTGACTGAAATCAAGAAGAAGAAATATGTGACTATATGCACAGATATAATTACAAATTACAACCTGTGCCTCATCACTGCCATCTATGTAAAATCTTTGCTAGTTTTCTTAAAATAATGATTCTTTCTATAATTTAATGAAATTTTGAGTATAATGTAACCCTACGTCATTTCTAGCCAATTTATAACGCCTGATGACATCAGTTGAAACTTGAGGAACTTTTCTAACGACATTGAAATAAATTCACAAGCATGCACACAAAAATTTCTTTCTCTTGCTTTCTTTCCTTTTATATTTATTTAATTTTCCTTTTAAAAACAAAAGATTGGCCATAAAAAAGAATGAAATCTTACCATTTGCAATGACATAAGTGGACCTAGAGGGTATTATGTTAAGTGAAATAAGTCAGACAGAGAAAGACAAATACCATATGATCTCACTTATGTGTGGAATCTAAAGAACAAAATAAACGAACAAATAAAACAGAAACAGATTCATAGATACAGAGAACAAAACACTGTCTGCCAGATGGAAGGGGAGTTGGGGGGCTGGGTGAAAAAGGGGAAGAGATTAAGAAATACAAATTGGTAGTTACAAAATAGTCATGGAGATGTAAAGTACGGCATAGGGAATATAGTCAATAATATTGTAATAACTATGTATAGTGCCAGGTGAGTACTAGACTAATTGAGGGGAATCACTTAATAAATTATATAAATGTCTAAGCACTGTGTAGTACACCTGAAACTAATATAAAATCATTTTGAAAGTCAAATGTAATTGAAAAAAAAATAAAAGTTAAAAAAATAAAAGCAGGAGAATATTAATAGCATACAATAATTCCTGGATTTCTTTTCAGAAGTATGACTGAATGTTGAAATTCATCATTTTATAAATATACTTTGAGTTTTCTACATAAATGCACAATAACCTATGTTTGTCAGAATAAAGCTCATTTGCCAGTGTCCTGTCCATTAATTCAGCCTCTGAGATACTACCTCAGATTTTCCCTCTGTACTGGGCACCTTTGCACCTGAAAAAATATCATATTTTTTGAATGTGAAGTTTTCACTCATCTATAAAAATTTTAAATAAACCAATTCTAGTACCGATCCCAGGTAATTCCACTATTTGTACTTCTGCATTATTCAGAAATACTTATTTAGTCTTCTTTTGTTTTAGGTCTCCAGGCTAGTCATTTATCCATGACAAAATTTGTTCTTCGATTCCTTGATAACTTTTAAAAAATCTTTCTCAAATGCTTTGCTCTGACCAAACATTTCTTTGTATACTTAGAGAAAACTAAAACTTTCCCCCAATAAATTATGTTTCTTGGGCATTCACTGAGTCTCTACTTAATCTTGGCTTCCAACAGCTTTCCAGGTATAAAAATGAAGCATTCTAGGCTGTAGTTTCCATTTCTGTAACCCTTCCAATGAATAGAGGCCATCTGAAAATCCATTGAGAATGCTCTATCATAGCACTACAACTGGGAAACCTTTCTTACCTTTATTCCATGGTGCACCAATCTTTGTTTTTTAATATACAAATCAAATTTCATCTCCTTGATGAAGTTTTCTATGATTTGTCCTATTCCTATTCAAGAATTAACTCATTTGCTTGCATGAGCGAAACCAAGTATATTCGGAAATCAGTAACTAGAATCACTTTATCCTCACAATCAAGTAGGATAGAAAACTGTTTGCATAGGCTCATAGAGACATTTTAAGGTGAATAGGTAGAATAGTAGGAGAGTTTTTGTTGAACAGCTTTGACTATCTCATTGCACTGGAGTCAAACAAATCTAGTGTGGACCCAGCTAAATGATCACAAATTCATTTTATAAATATAGGACTATTCATGTATTCTATTTCTTCTTGAGAGAGCTTTATGGTTTCTGTCTCTTTAGAAATTTGTCAATTTCATATAAGTTGCTGATAATATACTCTTATTATCCTTTAAATATTGGTGATGATTAAAACCAAAATTAAGGATAGACTCATTGAATGTGTAAGAAATATAATTAAATTTGTTGAATCTGTAGTGTGAGATTCACCTTTTCACTTGTGATATTGTTATCAGTATTTTCTTTTCTTTTTTCCTGTTCAGTCTGAATAGTTTTTATCAATTTTATTCATCTTTTGAAAAACCCAGTTATTAATTTCACTGATTTTCTCTATTTTTCTGTTTACTTTCATTGATTTCTGCTATTATCTTCATTATTTCCTTCTTTCTTCTATTTTAAGTTAAATTTACTCTTCTTTTTCTAGTTTCTTAAGATTATTGATTTGACACCTTTCTTCTTGTCAAATGTAAGTATTTAATATTATACATTTTTCTCTAAACACTGCTTTGGCTTCATCACACAAGTTTTATATGTCATATGCTCATTTTCATTCAGTTCAAAATATTTTGTAAATTTCTTGTGATTTCTTCTTTCATCCATAGATTATTTAGAATGTATTGTTTATTTAAATTCCAAATATTTGGAGATTTTTCCAAATAATTTTATTGATTTGTTAAGCCAGTTCTCCACCTGGTCCTCAGTTTGAGGTTGTGACTTTTATCTTCCTATCTAGGGTATGATGATGGGTCCCTGCTAATATTTGATCCCTGAAATGTACCCTTCAGCTTCATGCCTCACCCTCTTCCCCTTTAGTAATCTTCATGGACTCATCTAGATGTGCCTGACTCCCTATCTTCTACCTGATGTAATAGAGGGATCACAAAAAATGATTAATTTCATAGAAAAATCAAATAGTGGTCTAATTTAATCAAATTAAAAGACTACCAAAATGTATTAAGGGTTTGGCAGAGATTAGATAAATAATGCACAGAGTAGATTTCTCCAGAAATACTCAGTAAGTGAGAAATAAGACACTGAAAATGAATAATGGGGTTTTACTCAAACTTGAGAATTAATAGAGTTGATAAGATCAAGGTATAAAGGACTTATGATTGCAAGTAAGACCCTTCTTTGACATTACCCCACAATTCTTTCAAAATTATCTTCCCATTTTTTCCCGCTGGCTTCTCAGTGCAGGTATCAAATGATTCATGTGACTTAGATATTCTACATGATACCAGAATCACAACATAGAATATTATCAGGTTCAGCAAAGGTGTAACCCCCATTCTTCATCAATGATTGTAATCATACCTATCACTGGCACTTCCTCTAACAGCCAGCTAGTATCAGTTTATTGCTTATGATTATAACCAATATAGCCCAATCTATTTCACCAACTGTTCAAGCTTAAATTTATGTTATTAATTTTTCAGATTTGAGAATTATGAGGGTTTTTTTTATTAAAAGGGTCTTTATTTTTTTAGAGATACTGAAATACCTATAGATGAAATGACATTTTGATAAAACTCTAAACTTAATTATTTCTTTATTGAAAGAGAATATATTGGAAATTTTTAAAATTTAATCTCAAATGAAGACTATGTGATACTATTTGTTAATATATCCATATAGGAGAAATAACAGTGCAAACATAGGAGATCTATATCTCGTCCACATAAAGTCTTCAGACGGACATCTCATATGATGATGCACAAACAAACCAACTCAAAAACAGGTCTCATAATTTGAAGAAAGTCATAATTGATCTTCACGGATGCCAGGCCCTAAAAAATATATCCCCTTTATGATGTCTGGAGGAAACCACTAATAATGAAGGGAGAGGATGTTACCTAATCTAATTACAGACAAAGCTGGGCCTGCCTTAAGTTGGCCCCTTCTAATGCAGTTAGCATTAATATGATAGCTAGGTGGAGGGTCAGGGGAGGGAGTGAGCAATTGGGGGGATCATTTTATGAACTATATAGATGCCTAACCAATGTACAGTATACTTGAAACTAATTTAAATAAATAAATATTTTTAAAAAGTTGGCCCCTTCTGTGTTTCCTAACTCGTAATTCCCATTCTAAGATGGCCTGAAAGAAGGGAAAATAGACCAGCCCTCACTAATCAAGTTGTGTCTATATGTACAAATAAAAAGGGTAATTTCTGAACTGAATTTTTGTCTCTCTCTACTCAGAAAGCACAAGATCCTTACTCATTTATAAAATTAATACCTATTTTAATACTGCATGCTTATTAATATAAATATAGTGCTAACTTTATTTATAGGGCTTAAGCTACCATAGTTCATGTCTGCAAAATTTGATAAAAAGTATTACAAAGATTCCAAGTATTTCTCTCAATACTTTTCTGGTAATGGTTTTTAAAATCAGCAAATTAATTTGCAATGCTGCTGAAGATGACTAATCAGTTTTACTATAGTTTTAAGTTATTTGTCACTTTGGAAGATGAAAAATAATTTTCTTTTTAAAAGTTAAAGCACATAATTTGCTTTTTTGGATTAATGCTGTGACTCTATCTGGTATCACTAATTGATAGAGGATTTATTACATTATGTTAAAAGTCTTTGGATATTGGATGTAAAGATATTTTATAATCACAAAACATATCCTAGAGATAAAATCAGATTCCATTTTATAATCAACATGACTTAGGGAACTTAGCTGAGCCAGAAAAAAAGAAAAAACAAAGCAGAAGGAAAAAGGAAACAAATGGAAGGCTTGAGGTTGAGGTTTTAACTCTTAGAAAGGATAAAATCCAGTCTTATAATCGAAACTCGTGGTTATTTATTATTAACATGGTAGAGAGATTGAATTTTTTAAAATCTTGCCTTCTTGGCCATCTGTCCACTGCCTCTGTGTGCTACTGCTGCTGCTCCAAGGGAAAATAAATACATGCTGGGTTGATCCTAGGAATACTGGGTTTACTATTAGTGACATTCTCATTAATGCCAACCATACTGCAGTCTAAGAAAAGTATCATAAATAAAAGTTAGATGATGGAATGTAAATTGATTAGGAGCTTTGACGTCATGTTTAGTATTTTAGGGTTTTGTTTTTGTTTTGTTTTATTCTTTTTTGGGGGGTTGGAGTTCTATTCTACAACTCTGAACGGCTAGAATTCCATTTCAGTCTCAACAGAACTAAAGAATACTGAGCACTGTATTGTCCCAGCTTTTAAAATGAAGCCTGAAATATCAATTAGAACAATGGCTATGGAAGAAAAACAACAATAAAGTTTGTTTTGTTTGACTGCGACTTACAATGATATTATTGTCCACACATGTCTGTCTATAAATACTGTTATGCATCTTGCAGTTTTTTCCCCTCGAGTATAGTCCAGGCATGGAATTAGCTGATCAACCCGTTACCATGGATACTGAAAACCTGGCCAAGTGACTGCAAATGTAGCTAGTGGGTAAAATTGCATTGGTATCTGTTGTGTGACTAAAGCCAGTGCTCTGTCCTTCTCATGAGGAAGAGTAGCCCCAGTGTCCCCATGTCCCCAGAGAACTCTATCCCCATAAGTCCTGCTCTCACCTTTTACTTGCCTTGGCTCCCCAGACTCTCTTGAGGTCCTGGTCCCAGAGATTCTACTATGTACCCACATAGGAATCCAGTGATACCACCACCTGCCTCAAGTATTTGTCTCTGGGATACTCATATCCAACCTCTAAGGATTTGCCAGTTTCTCTCCTTATCTAAACCATGTGTGAAAATCTTTTACTTTTGTTTTAGCTTAAACAAAATGCTTAACCAAGGAAGTTAAGAGGAAAACAAAATTTAATTCAAATTCTTGTTCTACCTTTAACTCACTCTGGACTTTGAATAAGTTATCTCACTTTTAATTATTCATTCATCCAACATTTGCTGAGGGACTATGCCAAACATCCTGAGGCAACAAGTATGCAAAGAAAAATAAGAAACAATTCTTGTTCTCACAGAGCTTGCAATGGAAAACAGAAGATGGACATGTCCTCCAATGTTCACGTGCTGAGTGACACAGAATATGACAGGAGGAAATGAAGGAGCTCTTAGAGGGTCATCTCATGCAGACTGGGAAGGTCCAGTTAGGCTTCCGGGAGTAGGAGACTCTGAGATGAGGCCTGAAGGATGAGTAAGAGACAGCCAGTCCAAGACAGGAGGCAGGGAGAGAGGTAGTGCCAAAGTAGGAAAGAATAAAATGATAATGGACTTGGAAAGTGGAAAATATTATCCTGGCACATAACTTGACCAGCATGAAAAATTGCCATAATAATATAAATACCATTAATTAGCTTTTAATGCCAAACTGTAGATTAAAGTGTTGCTAATGGTTTCAGCATAGAATAACATTAAATGTTAACATCATTTAACCATGTGGAATTATTACATCTATCCTCTGACCTACTAAGTCCATTCCTAGGTATTTACATAAGACAAATGAAAACATATGTCCACACGGAAACCAGAATAAAGATGTTCTTAGCAGCTTTATTCATATTAGCCCAAACTGGAAACAACTCAAATGTCTACTAACAGTGAAATGGATAAACAAATTGTATTTATACAATACAATATTCTTCAGCAATAAAAAGGAGTAAACTATCGATACATGCAACAACATGGATGAATCTCATAGACATTATATTGAAAGAACCCAGACACATACCCTCCCAAAAGACAATGCTATGTTTACATTTATGTAAAGTTCTAGAAGAGAAAAATCTACTCCATGATAAAAAAAAAAAGTTGAATAAGTCGTCGCTTCTGGAAGGGACAAAGGACTGACGAGGAAGGAGCACAAGGGGGTGGTAAAATGATGGCAATGTGGATCACACAGGTACATGCACTGCTTGAAGAAATGGCTGATTTCAGGGCTGGAGCAGAGGAAAGTACAGGATGAGCCTGGAACAAAGAAATAAAACATTTCACAAGAAAGTACAGGATTGCTCAAAAAAATGATGGGGCATATCAAAATGATGCAAAAGAAACACTGAGGCTCCTACTAGCCAAATCTAAGATAATTAGAGCATCAAAATAAATAATGATAGTAATGGATTATTGAATAATAAGAAGAATCCATAAGTCCATGTCATAAAAAATAAAAAATAAATAATAATATAAGGAAAGTCCTTCCTTACAGTAGAATGCTACCATTTGGCGTTAGAATAAGGAAGTATTCTAGTTCCTCAGAGAAGGAAAGGCTTTGCTTGATTTTAAATTTGAAAAATACTTCTCATTGGAAGAAAATAATAATATATATTGTAATAAATGTTAAGATAGTATACACTATCTTCAAATGCATTTTTATTACTAATATCAAATGATTATCTCTGCCAATAATATGACACTAAAGTACTACTCAGTGAAGATAATTTTAGGAGGCTTAAAGATACTAAGCATACAGCTATTCAATGCTCTAGAAATAGCACTGTTCTCTGGAGAACACATTATATTTCTTAAGGTACATCTAAGTGAATATATTTTTGATTATATATATGATTATATCAAAGTCAATGGAATCAATTGCCACAAAATGCACTGATTGGTTTGTTGAATGAACATAGAAACAAAGGCTCTGAAAGTTGGAAAGGATTTTAGAGATCTCTTGGTCCATTAATAAATTAGAGCAGCTAATATCATAAAAGTCATCTCTGATAATCAGCATAGGAACTCAGGTTGCACACCACGATGGACAGTTGGATTACTTTCTAACAAGGCCATCTGCTCCACTGTTGCAGACAGTTCTTTTTTCACACTATTCTGAAAACTCCTGGACTGTAATTTCCACGAGTTTTTAGTCTGTCCTCCAGATCAACTGAGAAACCTTTCAAATATCAGAAGACACTTGTGATTTACCATGTCTGCCTTACTTTGCCTAAGCTAACCATCTTCAGTTTATGCTTTCATCCATATAAAATGACGATGATAATAATATTACTTAAAAGTCACGTAACACTTGAAACTTTTTCTGTGCTTTTGTATATAGGATCTCATTTTATCTTTTTAAGATATCTCTGAATGCTATACAATAGATATTTTACACATGAGAAAACTGGCTTGCCTAAGATCATACCACTGGTTTACGGCAGAATGTAGACTAGAAGCTTGATCTCCTCATTTTCTTCCTATCTCTGCATTTAAATGAGCATTTCTAAACTAGATTGAACACTCACTAACTGCAATGAATATTTAGAAGGACATTTTGAAGGCATTTTATTAATATTAGGAAAATAATCAGGAAGACATATTTACAGTAATACTTGTAAATTTACAGATTTTTTCCAAATGCCAAGAATTTTGTATAGATGTTTAGAACTTCAAGATTATATTAGAAGAGTTTGTTACTCTTCCGTTTCCAGCTATAAGTTTTGACCAACTATAAGACTGAGTTTAGGTTTAAGTTTTCTGATCATCCCAACTGTAAGATAATATACTAATAAAAACCCTCAGGTTTGCCAAATAAAGGTAGAATTCTTAGAGTTAATTTACAAATGTGTGAAGGTTCTAGGACTTTTGAGTCAGTTCAGATATTATTTTCCTGCTGTTTTTCCTATATTCATCTTCACCCACTCATATTTATTGAGTTCCTGGGCATCTTCTGGTTCTTCTTCTGTGTTCCCAGAAAAAAAAAAAACAAAAAAACAAAAGGTCAGAATACAAACATTTTTTCCTTAAACAGCAACAACAAAAACTCACTGCATAGATAAAACTTCGCCTGTTGGGAAAAAATCCTTAAGGCCTTAGAACTAAATATAAGGCACTCAATTTAAATACATTGAAGCAGCAGTAGTTAACAGTATGTAATCAAAATATTGGCTTTAAAATGTGCCTTCAGGGCATTTCAACAAAGTCCAATTTAAAGAACTTTCATTGTGCTAAGGAGGTGCTCTACTGAGTCTGAATACTTTGAAAACTCAAGTGGTGAGAGCTCTCCATGAGGGACACCATGCCTCCCACCCTTCATTCATGGACGTGTGTGCCACCATTGAAACTCTCGTGGGAGGGCAATCTGCGACAAGGCTGAAGAACTGAAGAATTTCTTGACCTCTGCGGGAACTGGAGCGAAACCTTTGATGTGTTGAGTTGGGACTCACTCGTAGCCGGTTGAGCTACTGGAAACATTAGCCTGACCACACATTCTGTTTGAGGAGAATGATTCTGCTCTTCGGTTTCTCTTTTCCTTTTCCATGTGTCCAAATGCCAATTTGAGCCATTTTCTTAAAGAACAAACTAATAGACATCAATATATAGAAAATAAAAACTAGCCATCGTGCCCTTTGGCTACAAAATGGTCACAATCAATGAGAGGAAAAAACTGGGAAGCCATGTAGGAAATTTAAATTGACCAGCCTCTCCTTGGGATAGTGACTCAGCCACCAGCCAGGGCAATTCCAATGTTTAATCTTGCAGGCAATGAACAGTTGTGGAGCACCAGCGATTCAAGTTGCCGTGCTACTGAAATCGAGTATGTAGTTCCTTTACCTTGCATCTTCCTGATTCTTTACTAAGTATTCTAGCTTTTAAAATGCCATCCTCTACTCCCTGATCTTTGGTGTCTTTTCCTTCTAGAAGCAACAGAATCATTGACAGGGAGCAGGCGTAGAGTGAAACAGTCTACTTTTAACCTAGGTTCTCCCACCAGAAGAGGTTATTTATTCCTGGCTCTGGATGTTTTCTTATATCTAGAAAGACCTCAACCAGTGTAACATCCCTGGCCTCTTCATTTTTTTACCACTCTGACCTCAGAGAATGAGGAGCAAATGATCTGATTGGTAAGGCCCCCACAGTAGGACACATGTGCCCATCTGGCTTGACTTAAAGATAAGTCTGCCTGTTTCTCAGCTACAGCATTAAGAAACGCACTCCTAAGCCACATTATCCCTCCCAGCCTTAATCAATAATAAGTATGGTATTCTGATCTCCATCTGTCCTATTCCTTGTCTATATCTTAAGTGGCTTAGAACTCAGGACCACTTTTTAACTACGTTGTCCTTGGAGAGTTATTTTACTATAGTTGTCATTATCTGGATATTCATAAATGTCAAGTTTTTGAGGATCTTCTGATTCTTCTTCTGGATATTATCGTTATTTTATCAACTTAGCAGGACCATAAATGTAAGATGCCTAGCACAGGGCTTTGCGTGCAATTAAAGTTTACTTTCCCTTGCTATTATTCTTTTTATTTACTCATCACTCCATTGTCTTAATTCTTTCTTCCTTTTAACTTCCTCCAATAAATTATCTTCTCCTCTCCTCACTGTCTTCAACACTTTCTTATCAAACCTTTCCATATCTAGACATTGCCCAAATTAAACCTAAATTTGGTTCTTAAAGTGTGGTCTTAGGATCTTCAGGGAATTTGTTGGAAATGGAAATTCAGCCACCCCCCTCTCAGATCTACTGAATCAAGAAACTCTGGGGGTAGAGCCCGGCAACTTGTTTTAACAAGGCATCCAGGCGATTCTGGAGCACGGTCAAGTTTCAGAACCAGAAGCCTAAATCACTCCATATCTGTTCAGTTCCATGGCTTGTCTCTGCTCAGATACTTTTCTTTTTGTGCTTTGGTCTCTTTTGTGATTACCAGCTGTTTTGCTTGGTATCACTATCAATTGTTTCACTCCCAAAAGCCTACACCTCCAACCAAAACAGGAAACAAAGGTAACTATTTTGCCTTTAAATGATTTAAAATTAGGATCTACAAATTTCTTTTACACAGATTTTTTTTGTCCACTTTTAATTATTATATCTGATTTATTGTAAAATTCAGGCAACTCTGTTTTGGTTTACCAGGTGGTTTATTTTCAGTTATTGTGTAACAAACTCATAAATCTGCGAATCTTTACTCTGTGTTTTGTTTTTAATGGGTAAACAGAAAAGTCTCCTATAAGAGGAAACTACAGGTAGCGCTGATAAAAAATTGGTCTTCACAGCACCGATTTCCCAACAACTTGAAAAGCATCAAGCAATTCAATTATCCTAAAATTGCCATCCAATTTGTTTCTCTGTGGGAGAGCTAGTATTCTTGTCAAGAAGACCAGGAAGTTAACTGCTTTTCGGAATATGTGAATCTTTTCCTTCCTATTTTTGCTGAGTCTCTAAAACAATATTTAGGGGCAGCAAGAACTGGGGGGGAAGGGGTGGGTCCAGGGGCAAGGAGAGAAGCAGCAAGATGGGAGCTGGAAAAAAAAAAGATGTTTTTCCATTTTAAACGAACCCAAAATATCACTAATTTGTTAAATATACTTTGAAATTAATCTTTACTAAATTTTACCTAATGCCTATGTACTCCAAATAATTGAATGGTTCAGGTATTTATTAGTTTCCCTCTCACTATTCTTCAAATGTTTCTGCAAGTTAATTTTCAATCAACAAGATTGGTAAGCATTCATAATTTTATAAAATTAATATTAATGTGCAACATTTTAGGAAAATGTCATTCTCATGCTATTCATTATGAGACATTTGGAGTGGAAGCAAGCCATTCACTTAAGTTGTAATGAAAGCATTTAGTATTTATTAGTGTGTAGGAGTCTTGTTCTCAAGAGAGTATTTCACAGCTATTATTCATTCAATCTCAGTTTCCCTGGAAGGGAAGGAAAAGGAGCACAGTGAGCCAGAGTCAATGAGGCATTGTTTAGCTCCATTCCAAAGGACTACTCAATTTCAACCTTAGGTTCAAGTTAAGACTCTCTGGCTCAGGATGTTCTTTGTGATCTATTCCCACTGGTAACACCTCAGACATCACTTGTCTGGTCTCTGATCACCTAACACTTACAGGATCCTAGGAGGCATCCATGGAACAAAAAATCTCTCCCGAAGAACAAGGGCCTTCCAGAGTAAAGCATGTATTCCTCCAGTTGCATTTTCAGATTTCTTCTGAGATCCTCACAGTACCCCCAAATCACCAGGCATTGTACCTTATTTTCAACACTCCAAGATCTTAAATTTGGTGGTTGTGATAATAGGGTCCTCCTTTTTGGTTTTATCTTCATTGATTTCTACCTTTTGTACTCCCTTTATCTTCTAGGAATAGCATTTTGGTCTCATTTCTCTTGTCTTTTTTTTTTCTAATCCTAGCTGATCAAGGTCTTTTTGGTGTCCCTTGCTCTACCAACCAGTCTGGACTGCAGAAGTTATTTCAACATGGTCTTCTTGCTCTCATTCCACCCCTTAACTTTTTTTTGAGTCTTCCGGTCCCTGATCATCTCAGTTTTCTTTTCCACCTCCGCAGCTAAACTACAAAACTTTTGAGAGAGATTACAAAACCATATCAAATACTTTTCCCAGCAGGTCCTTTCAGACCTTCCAGTGGACTTTCTATAGGTTCATGCAGGACAGTTATTGTTCTGCTCTCCTGAAATGCCCCATCATAATCCTAGCTCCCTTACTCTATGTAGGTGACCTTGTCATTTACTGTCATTACACCCTTTTTGACCTCTACCTTCAAATTTTCTTTGTGCTTCCACTTTTTTCTTTCATCCTCTTGTTTCACAGAGAGCTTTGCCTCTTCTATATTCAACTTAGCCATCCTTTCAACTTCTTCTTTATTCCTTTTCCTGGAATTTGCTTACCTCTCTCTGTCTTCTCCTTTCATCTGTATCTCTTGAATGCTTTGTTAGGTCTACAGACACTCTCAGTACTGGCCTATGAAAAACAACAAACAAGCAAACAAACAAAAGTCAACTTCCCTTGGTTTTGCAATCTCTTCAGATTATTATTTTCTTGATTTCTTTTCCAGGGTAAATCTGTTTGCAGCTAGACCTCTTGAAAACTGGCTAATGTCACATTGTTTCATAGAAATGGTTTTCTCAAGAGGCCACCAATGACCTCTAATCACCAAGTCCAATGAATTGTTTTATTATTCAATTTACTTGATCTCTCTGACATGTCTGCTCTTACCAATTCACCTAGAACTCACTCTTTGTGTGGCTTTGGGGAGACATACCATGCTCTAACTGTGTCTTCTTTGCTTTTTTCAGGGATTCCTTCTTCTTCCAATTGTCAAAAGTGGTCTTCTACCAGGTACTTTTTTCTCCAGACTTCTTCGCTATAATCTCTTCCTTGACTTCATTGACTCCCATGTTTTAAACTATTGCTTTTTGTGGATCATTTCAAAATCAAAATTCCAATTGCCATTGGACATTTTTACCTTCAATATTCTAGAGAGAAGTTTGTAAAACTATGAGTTTAAAGAAGAGGTAGTAAATATTTTAGGTGTTGTAGGCCATATGGTCTCTTGCTATGACTACTAAACTCTACTGTTGTAGTATACAAGCAGCCACAATGCATAAATGAATGAGCATGGCTATGTTTCAATAAAACTTTATTTATGGGCACTGATATTTGAACTTCATATAATTTTCATGTATTACAAAATATTATTTTTCTTTGGATTAAAAAAAAACATATAAAAATGGAGAACTTACTCTTAGTTCTTCAAAAACAGGCAGCTGGCTAGATTTGGCCCTCTGGCTGTAGTTTGCTGACCTGTGTTTGAAAGGCATTCCCACAGTTACATGTCCCTCAGCCATTCACTCCTCCCTCCCCATTGTGATATTGTTTCCTCTTTAAGACTGTCTTTATTTTTATTTTAAAATAAAGAGTTACATGCTGTGTTATATCCTACAGGTATGGACTTCCTCTAGATTGGGCTTGAGGGAAATGAGAATTAATACAGTATTCCCATTTTCAGATAAGGAAGTTGAGGCCCAGCTCGGACGTGTCATAGATTAGTGCTAAACTCAACATTAGAACTTAGTTCTCTGGACTTTTGGGACCAAGACTGTAGATGAATTGTCACACAGCAGTCAACTGCCAATAATGTGTGGTTTATATCTTTCAATAGAAAACTTATCAAGGTTTTTTTCTGATCTACAATTCACATTATGTTGCATTCTCCCGGCTATATGCATGTTCTTTTGCATGTTGTCAGTTATGATGCTTCCGCTTAGCTTAGTCAGGCAGCCAGAAACTGGTAGAGGAGGGGAAACAATGGTTACTAAGGCAAAGTTCCACAGATGTCAATTTAAGGTTGAACTAGAAATCTTCATGTACATAATGAAGATCTAGATAACAACTATCATAATTTGGCTGCTGGCAGAAAGAATTAAAGCCCAGTATTGCATTTAAAAAAAAAAATACCAAGATGTATTTGCTATTAGTTCAAACATGTCAAGAGAGAATGGATTATTCTCCTGTAGCTAATGCCTATTTTATCCTCTTAAATTGTATTTTCTCAGAACTCATGCAAAGTTCTAAATTCTACTAAGAATACTATAATATTCACTTAGCTTTTATGAGGTTATTAAGGTCATATATTCTTTTGTAACTCTTTTTCCTATCTCTTCAATTTTAGGATTGTGAGAAATGAATTCATTCTGAGCCTACATGTTTGTTTTTTAGTCATAAGCCCACTTGGCACGATTTATTTTAACTTCCATGTTTTACAATATTTCGTTAATATCTCTTCTGATGAAAAACTTTACAAAAAACCTAAATTACAAATGTTATTTTGCTTTGTGAGAGAAACAAAGCAAACCAAAAAATACACAAAAATGTTCAGGTATGACACCAATTGTGGGTATAAAAAACAAATAAGTGTGTGTGTCTATCTTCAATAAATTTATACTTTTTTGAAATTCAATGATACTAACTTTGTTTTATGCTTTTTTCATTATTGTATTATAGTGTGACCCCCAAAGAATCTTTTTTTCTTGAGAGTACATTTAATCATAAGCAGAATTTGACCCTAATAAAATGGGATTATCACAGGATACTATATCAAAAAATGTGCTTCTGAGGTGGGTATTCTTTAACTTATTTTCCTTAATAAATATAACAAAGGCCAAAATATACTACCCCTTTGAAATAACAACTCTTTGGAAGATATGACTGGCTTTGTAAGCAGATTTTCATGTTTGATGTAAGATTGAATTAGCTTTATCACTTTCTTGTTGTATAGAGAAATTCACTAACAGAATCAAAGAAGAACAGTTGAAGTCCAGAGTTTTTCTTTCTGAAGAAAAGTACTTATTGCTTATATAGTTTGATTATTCAATATATTAAATAAAACACTTTATAACTGGAAACCTTATACAATAATTTTTGTAGTAGCATTATTGAGTAGGCTAAGCTGCTGTAAGAAGGTAAGCCCCAAAATTCAGTGTCTCAAAGAATAATGAGCTTATGTGTCTCCCAGGTAACAGTCCAAGTTTTCCAGCCCAGTAGGCAGCTCTGCTCCAGTCAGTCACTGGAGACCCAGGCTGGTAGCAGCTCTACCACCAACAGTTGGCTTACAGGGTTGCTCTGGTCGTCACCATTCCAGCTGGCTAAATAATGGGGTAAAGGGAGGGAGTCTTGGGCCAAGGATATCCTCCTAAGCAGAAAAGGCAGACGTTCCTCCAATCACTTGTATTCATATTCCACTGACAGGTGTCCAGTCACATAGCCACACCTGGCTACAAGGGAGGCTGAAAAATATACTCTCTCCATGTGCCTAGGAAGAGGGGAAGAACAGAAATAGTGGACAACTACAGTCTCCATATGCTCTCTGACTGTGAAAAATTATAAATAACCAATAATATGCATTACAAGGTCTCTAGAATAGTTATGTAAAAGCAATAAAATGTAAGAAATAAACAGGTTAATTTTTTCAATTACGAAAATATTCAGCAGGGTAAAAACCAAGGCATGTATCCTATTTTATGTCACCACATCAAAAAGATTTTTGTTACCAAACACACAGAGGAAATAGCCAACTTAAAATAAATCATGTTCTAAAAGCTGGGAATTCATTTTCTCATAGAAACAATATTCTAAAAATGGCTAGGTTCCAAAATTATTTCAAAAGGGCTCATTTACCTCCTGTGGTACACATACAATGAAAAACAGTGGAAGACAGTACTGTACTGTAGCACTCAAAATGGAACTGTTGGCTAGAAATAATTTTTAAAAATATTTTTAATAAGGAAATTAAGTTTAATTAGAGAAAGATGTGGTGGGTAGTAGGAAATGAATACTTTAATGTAAAGTCAAAGTGAACTTTCAAAACTATTCTGTCAGTTGTTCTTTGAACACACACCAAAATGTGTAAATTTTGCTTTTTCCTCCTTCAAGGTTTATCACAAGCAAAATGAATATGCTTATCAGCCATGCATTACAGAAAGAATTTTGGAACAAAATGGGAGGGAGAAAATAATGAACAGGCAGAGGAGAGGATTCTATAAAGTAACCAGGAAAGAGCTGGGAGTGTTGAAGTAAAAACATCCAAACCTGCAAAAAATTTTTATAAAATTTTGAGCCAAACAGAAGATTAACCTGGAAGTAGATCTCCACAGACTGAGATAAATACTTTCGAGAATAACAGTTTGAAGTTTCTTTTATGCATTTGAGATTGAGGAGGGAATGTAAGGAAGATCACGTGAAGGTGGGAGAAAACAAGACACTGTGACTGGATTATAAGATAGTTAAGAAAATGTGCTTTTTTGCACACTTTAGAAGGAGGGGTCTGAAAGAGGGCATTTCAAAGGTGTGTTAACCTAGATGCACAGAAACAATGGACAGGGCTTGCTTAAGGCAAAGATAAGCCTTTTAGTAAAGAAGTGATAGGCCTGGGGTATGACTACCCTCCATGACCTGCCCAGTTAGGAATTTATGATCAGGTTACTTTCTACAGAACCTCCTTTTCTTTCATCCACAAGAGACAGAAGGGAAGGGAGGAAAAGTCTTGGGTGCTCAGGTCTACAAGTGTAAGTGAAGAAAGAGACAAGCAGAAGGAAAGAAAAGGCTGAGGGTGGGGAAAAGAAACCAAGACTGGTGTATGCGTGATCTCTTAAAGGGAAGGATGAAAGCAATTTGAGATTGTTTTCCCTGGTCTGACCTCCAAGAATTTGATGACTATCTGTAAAGAGGGTCTCAGATAGGGAGGGGCCGTGTGCCTGTGACCACTCAGAGAGAAAGAATGTTCATGAGCTGAGAGGAATTTAGGGAGTGCTGATTTCTATTTTTTTTTTTTAATTGGCACAAGGAAAGTTCATGGTTTAAAACAAAGAAAATGAAAACATTTCAAAATGCAAATTAGAAGAATCTTCATAGCAGAAAAGATACATTTGAATAGGGCCCTATAAATATACCTAGTACAAGCCTCCTTGTATTTTTCAAGTACACATTTGTTTTCTTCTTCAGAGTTGTTCTATTTCAGTACAATTTAATAGTTCCCCTACTGCTTACAACATGACCTCTGAAGATGCTTGATCTTGAGTAAAAAGGCAATTCTGAGCAGCTTGATCTGGGGGTAAGTCCTGTGTCTTAAATGCAGGGGAGGGCTGTTCTGTGAGCCTGACTGACTGCTCACAGCCCATTGATTGTGCAACTCATCAAAGAACACTGGTTTCTCTCACTTGACAACTGCACGTACTATAATCAGAGAGACTAGACATCGAGCTCCTCTAAAATTGCCTTGAATTGTTTTAGGAGCAGTACCTGGTCTAACAGTGGAATCAGCAACAATGAACCATCACCACGGGTATCAAGAGCCCAGCCTTTAAGGCCTGAACATGGAACAAAGATTGCTTTAACTTCTGAGAATGAAAGCATACTTTGAAAATAAACATAAATATTCTCAAAGTGGCTGCAAACTATTTATGCTCTTTGTGGTTTCAGAGAATATTAATACAATCCCAAACATGGCAGCACAATTGTGCTCACAAATTTTTCTTACTTTAGCTTACTGTTGTATTAACTATTTTACGGAGAGATAAAAGTTGATGAGACAAGGGATAGTAATGGTGTAAAGTTAAATACAAATGTTTGTTTGTATTCTGTTTTGAGACTAACTCAGTTTAATGAATTGCATTATCTTGAGCAGGTCCCTGGACATCTCTGGACTTGATTATTCACCTGGAAATCGAAGGGACTGGATGAGATGAGCTCTAAGGGTCCCTCCAGCTCAACAGACTATAATTCGAATTTTTTCAGTTTCCATTGTACTGTGACAGGGAACTTTATTGGTAGTCTGAGATTACTCAAAGATGGACTATGCTGCTTCATGCATGTGCAATACTATCTTCAACAATATCTCCCAGCTGCTCTGGTTCCTTCTGTTAGATGGGGGTGAGGCCAGTGAAATTCTGTGTCTAGCTCTAAGGTTTTTGAAGAGCTGCCATACGACTCTTAAGGTTTTATTATACAATCTGACTACCCAAAGCCAACTTTACAAAGTGACAAACAGGCATTCATAGTCAACACCAAGAAACACTTCAGTGTTATTCTCATGCTCAGCTCCTGCCCTGTCACACGGGGTTCTCATTCAGAACAATAATACCAAGCCTGGGCTCGGATTTTACATAAATCTGATATTTCAGAGGCCTGGCTTACCATTATTTTTTCATTTGCAGTAATAGAACTCTGAGTGGGGATGTTTATCAGTAGAATGGACCAAAAACAAAAACAAAAGCAAACAAGTACATGAAGAAATTTTTCTGTCTAATATCCACCCACCTGGGAGCTAAAAGCCACAGCTGGTACTGGATCATCACCAGGGCATCGAGTTCCCTCTTTTTCCTGATACTAAGAGGCAGAGGTTTCTGGTTTTACTCCCTACCCTTATCCCACCATAAGACATCATATAAGGAAAAGCATCTCACTAAAAGACCAGGCCTGGACACTGAAGCTTCTGATTTCATAAAAAGATTAAAAATAATAGCTAATTTGAACTGAGGCCTACTCTAGGTCAGATACAGTTAATCTTTCAACTACTCTATTGGTAAATACTCGTTACCATCATCCCTTTTTACACATACAGAAATCGAGGGCCAAACAAATTAAATAAATTGCCTGAAGCCAGTACCACCATCCCTATTCTGGAGGCTAATCCGCATACTTCACAGTTTACCTGGAGCAACTTATAAGTACTACGTTCTCTTGACATCAAAGGTGGGGTTAGAGTAGCCAAGAAGATGAAGAAGGGTTAAAAACTAACAAACAGCATTAGAAGACTTCCATTATGTTTCATTTGCACATATTCTATCCTTTAAATCACTGTCTTCACTCAAGCTTTGGTCCCCACAGTACAATCATAATTATTACTACTGAAGGGAGACTGACATGCTACTCCATCTTTGACTAATTCTTAACATTTGAATTCTAATAAATAGTAGTTTTGTTTTAACCAACACTTCCCTAGGGAACATTGGGTACTAAAATTAAGCTACAAAAAATAAATAAATAAATAAATAAAAACAAAACAAAACATCTCTGTCCTGAGAAGAAAAAGATTTCTTTTTCTTAGTTTACTCTCTGAAACTACCCAGGGCTGAACTGACTATCTCCTTCCACCCAGAATCACTGGAGTATTGTGTAGTTTTTTTCTTCAGTTTGATATGCTGTCATGACCCCTATTAGAACATGGACTTCCTAGTTTTGAGGGCAACAAGTAATATGAGGTTATTTCTTCTTAGGGTATCTACTCTTTGTTCATTTATTTGTTATAAAGCTCTAGTGGCTCATAGAGCTCTCAGGATAATGACTTTTTTTGGAAACCAATGTTCAGAAATTGATACAGAAATTGAATGCTCAGAGTAAAGTCATGGACTAAAGTAAAAAATACATAACAGCATTAAATTCACTGATTATGATGTCCCTGGTTCAAATCTATCTTCAAGCCTTGAATTGCTGTCTGAGTCATTACTGGAACCTGGAACAAGCCTGTTCTGCCATGTCTCTTCTCTTTCAATGGCACCAATTATGTTAATTTATGATTCATATATTCAGAATGTTAGAACTAGATGTAACATTTCAGGTAATTTTGTAAACCGTTGCCTTAAGAACAATGCAGCCCCACCTGGAAATATGGCCCTCTTGGAAAAACCACACATGGGGGATACATAGGGAATGGGGACTCCCATTAGGTAGCCAGATCTGCCAGTCAATGCTGGGTTTCAAAGAACCACTGTCAGATCACGCTTCCATCTTGAGAGAGATCGAGGAAGGCAAAAGGACTTGCCCAGGGTCATAAAACTAATTTAAGTAGAAGAGCTAGCATTCAACAGCTCATTTCTTAGGATGGTCCCTTACCTGGTAAAAGACACGGAAGACCAGGAATTCCTTTAAAATGCACATAGTTGTCTTAGTCACAGGCATCTGTGGGTTACTTTCCCAATTTACTTGTAAATTGACTTGTAAACATATGAAGCATTCTAAAATAGGTTAACTTATTTTGCCAGGTGAACAGCTCATAATGCGGAGGCTTTGATGCTGCTGGGCCTGCCTGATCCTCACTCCCCACCTCACACCCTCTGACACTCCGGGCACCAGGTGAGAGGAACCTGCCGAACTCAGACCACAATCTGCAATGTCATTCTGCTCTTTCCATCTTGGACCTGTGCTAATTCTGTGCTTCATTCTCTCAGTTATTTTTCATTCTTGCCCCACTTTTTAACTGCATAGTGCAGTGGTAAAGAGTGTAGACTTCGAAGCCAGGCTTCCTGGGTTTGAATCCACTATCTAACAATGGAATCTTGGGTAAATTACTTAATTTCTCTATGCTTTGGCTTCCTAATCTATAAAATGGGCTGCACATTTAGAACAGTGCCTGCCACAGAGTATACTGAAACAGAAAATTACAATGATTGGCATTGCTGAAAGTATATTCTCACCTAAAAGCCTGTAGATAACAACAACAACATTTATGTACCAGGAACTGTACTGAACGCTTTACATACATTATTCCAGTTAATCACAATAACTCTTTATGTGCTACTAATATTATCCTCCCCTCTCCATCCTTTTTTTTTTTTCCTTCAGATATGGAAACTATAGTCAGAGAACTTGAACATGCCCACTGTCATTCAGGTAGTAAGAAGCAGAGTCGAGCTCTCTGAGAAAGGGACTTAGAGTTCTTTTAAAGTTCTCTTTTAAATGGATTGTCTTACCGTCCATACAGGTCGGGGAGGCTGGATTTCCACAGAGGCTGAAGGGCAACAGCAGGAAGGGAATGGTCTGTGCTGGAAGTTGTCAGGCATGGGATGATGACACCGTCAGTGTCAACCAGTCTACCCTCTGCCTTCCACTGTGCCACACAGCACCCACTTGAGCTGTACTGCCAGAGGCCATACCCATCCCTTGCTTATATGAGTATAGTACCAGGAAATATCGTTCTGATTCCAAGTAGTATTTATAATTTATACATCATTTTTTTTGGAATCATTTATTTCTACCCCAGACTTAGGGTAAAGGGAACATCTCTTTCTTTCCCAGATTAGAAAAAATAAAATGATTTTTCTCCCTTCCTTCAGGCCTATAGTAGCCAGTCTTGTCATACTTGCCCCACACTCATTCCAAGTTGTCGACTTTTCTTCCATTTGTCTAAAATGGTGTCTTCAGCCTAAGGTCTGGAAGGAAGAGAAGGAAAGTGCCTGATTTTGCTAGAGGAACACCATGCACTGCCTTGTCCTTGTTCCCGTACCACCTCCCCACTCCTGTACCTCCTCTGGAGCTCTCTTCTGCCTCTTCACTCTCACATTGCACCCCAGAGTCTTTACCCAGCACTTCCCAGGAGAGCTTCTGGGTTGCTCCCCTGAAATGCAGGTGAATCAACTACATGGCCTGTTTTTCCCAAAAACCCACTAGTAGCACCCATGCTGGGCTTGGCTTATTAGGCTAAATTTAGGAAGGAGAAAGGCATGGGAAGGATTTTTACTCTATTCCCTCTTCCAATACCTGCCATTTATTTAGCTGTCAAACTATTAGAAAATTTCAGAGAAGTCAAAGTTGAATGTTTGTTATATGAAGTGTGGCAGAAAGCGTTTGAAAAAAGACAGTACAGTTCTGGAGCAGGCCAGGGAAGACAGAAATCCTGGTGGGCAGCGAAGAGACTGGCAGAGGAAAGATAAGTCGGTCAGTACGTTTCTAGGTCCAGTTAGGGGAAAGAAAAGGGGAGATCGGCAAATGGGCCTCAGACACAAGCCTTAACCCAAGGGTCCCTTAGCCCATTCCAGCCTCTCTGCATTTATTCTAAATTTTCCTAACATCCTTAGTTCCTTTCCTGCTGCACACATTGCTTAAGTCCCTTAACTCACCACCAGCTGCTGCTGCTTGGCACAAAGGGTAGGTAAGAGAAGAGAAAGTTCTCAAGCCCATGCTAGAAGATGTCTTCCTTGGATACCTAGCTGTACGCTGAAAATATCTGCCTTTAGAAACAAGGTCATACATGTTGCCTGGACTCTGCAGCATGTCTCAGTTCTTATAGGATTGATCAGTTATTAAGGGTTGGTCTGCAGCTCTAACCCACACATGAGGTGGTAGTGGATACTGCTGGTGCCCTGCTCAGATCCCCTACTTGGGCTGGTACAGGCATCCCTAGCTGCTGTGAGTGTTGGTAGCTAACTTTAGCAGCTGCTTTCCTCCCAGAGAATTATCTTTGTCCTTGGGGAAACAGAGGTGCCTTGCCTAGGGGGTTACCAGCAATCCACAGCCAATAAGTGACTGACAATGGCAGAACGCCAGCCTCCTCACCCAAAGGACCAACTCTGCTGTGTGACTCCTGCCCTTACGTTCCTCACAGGATCAGTCCAAGGCTGGTCTCCAGCTTAGACCACATCTTTACTTAGCTTTGTCCCCCTGCTCTATGCAACCTACCACACTCCCCTTCACCAGAGGCACACCCTCAGTAAGCCACTTGCATAAAAATCCCTGTCTCAGGTTCTACTTCCCAGGAACCTGACCCGAGACACATTCTTATTCCATATTTACTAGAGGTCTTTTATTGTCACCAGTATAATACATCTCTGGGGAAACCAAGGGTGTGATGAAGAGCAGTTCGACGGGACTCTAAACCAAATTTGAACATGTAACCTAACTCAATTCATAATATTTCTGGGTCTAAGCCTAATATCAACGCTTCATTTTATCAAATCCAAAATAAAGATTTATTCATTCATAATTTAAGGTAATTTTTCTCTTAACTATAGAATATGAATTATTATACTTGATGAAAGAATTAGCTGTGTAGCATTTATTATCAATCAATACATTTGTTGCAATTTTTAAAAATGTGGCTGGATGATTCTAAATTATTTATAATATATAATTATTCTTGCTATTATCATATAAACCTCACATTTTTAATCAGTTATTACTTTTTTCCCCCTGTGAACTGTAAACTCTGCTATTGTAGATGGCTGGGTCCCCCGATCAGGAGGCTCTAGTTAATCTAAGTGTTATAAAACAGATCCGATTTCCAGTCTGCGATTAATAAAAATATAATTAAATACATGAAGGCAAAGCAGAAGACAATTTAATCTTTCTGCTATGATTCAGAAATCATATCAGGGCCATCATTCTAAACCTCAATTATAGTATTACAGAGGTGTAGAAAGATTGGTAAGTGGCATTCAACTTAAAAGAATGCCAGAGAGACCAGATTTTACTCCATGTATCTATAATATCAGGTACCACATTCACTGAATTACCTTATATTCTGATCCTAGTATTGGCTTTCATAGGAGTCTCCCATAGTTAATTTCAGCTGACTAAATCCATTCTTCTAGCCAACGCTAAAAAACCATGACTGTTTCATTTTCATGGTATCATTCTCTCAAAAAACTCCCTAAGACCCAATTGTATTTTAAATCCTATTTATGAATATATTTGGATGTATTCCCTTTGGTATAACCTGTTATAGCTCCCCCTTATAGTTTATGCTTTATTTTCTTTCTATACTGTATTTCATTAATAAAATACACTGATCATCACCCTCCTGTCTCATCAAATTACTGGAGGGTCTTTTAAGGGTTTGTTTATGATTTTCATTAGGAATGGGAAAGAATACCATGTTTACTTGCTTTCCACACACATATACTGAAAGAGAGCGATGACTTTTTTTTCTTTTCCTTCCAAACTTATCAGTAACAGTGACTAAATGAAGAAGATTTGGTAGGATAGGCTGAATCTCTAGATGACCCCATTTGTACAAATTTTAGCATATGACTTCAGGTTTCAAGGTAGTTTTGATGTCACAGAAGTTCTGCTGTATCTTCAGCTACCATATCCATATTCCAGGCAAGAACAGGGCTTGAGTCAGCCCTGCCAGAACCCCACCAGCAGCCACACAAATAAGGAGTTTTCCTGGAAGTCCCATAGAACACCTTCCATCCACAAATCCATTGGCCTATACTTAGTAACCCTAATCTGCAAGGAAGCCTGTAAAGCTAAATTTTTCACAAAATCAGGTTTCTGTTACTAAGAAAGAAGGGGAGAAAAGGAATGGAATAAGCAACTAGCATTATCTGCCTCATTTTCTTTTTTAGCATGTTTCCTTAGATGAAGTGTGAGCTCATAGACAGCTAAAATTATGTCAAATTAAGTTTTGTAATCCCAGAACCAAGGGCAATACCATAGCTTATTTTGTGTTTTATGTGTTCATTAATTATGGAAACCTTAACTAGTTACAGGTAGAAGAAGATCAAAGAAAAGTATAACAGGTGATTAGGTGGCATCAGTTTATTTCATTTATATTGTCATTCATTCATTTAATTATGATTTCAACTAATATTAACTGAGTTCCCAGTTTGCGCCAGGCCCTGTGTTAAGTGTGGGGAATACAATAAGTACAACATAGTTCCTGACTTCAAGAAGCAGGTAGGGGTGAGGTTGCTGGAGAAGAGTGAGAGCTCCACAAGCAAAGGAGCAATTTCAGGGCAGTGTGGTAAGACAACCTGAACCACTCACCTCCGTTTGAGAGGTTAGGAAGCTGTAAGAAGTCTGGGTGAAACACAGGGTAGGGAAAGAAGTACGGGAAAAGAAGGAAAGATAGGTGGAGTTAGATTATAAAGAAACTGGTAACAAGAGACAAAGATGCGCATTTCATGATGATAAAAGGAACAATACATCAAGACATATACTTATCGATATACATACTCTCAATCAGGGACCACCAAAAAATATAAAGAAACTACTAACAGAACTAAAGGGAGAAAATGACAATACAATTAAAGTAGGAGACCTAAATACCCCATTGACAGCTATGGATAGATCTTCTAAATCAATTAGGAAATAGATAATAAAGAAACTGATAAGTTATATGCAAAACTCCATAATTTATTCCTCTCAGCACACATGCCTATTCGTTGTGACAAAATGTTTGCTTCTCCCTTGGACTTGCTCATGAAGGGATTTCCCAACACTTCACCCTTGATGAATCTGATCCACTGACAAGCTTCTTGATTGGCCTAAATTGTAGTCACAACTGTGTTCCATGCACCATATCTAAGCATGGAGCGACTGTCTTCCCAGCATTCCATCTTACAGGGTGGTGTTCCCTGGTGGACAGGTTTGGGAATGCTGGTCTAGACATATTTCTCAAACTTGGCAATATGACTTGCCAGGTATTTCCAGAGAAAGGGATTTATCGGCAGGGACTGCAGATATGAACTTGGTTTTCTTAGCATGCTAATACCTTGGGTTTCTGTTACATGGATCACTGGAGGGACCTATGATTTAGTTGAAGTAATAAATCACCACTTCAGCAATCTTATAGTTAAATAAGTTATCCCAGTGACCATTTGACTAGTAATGGAGACACCGTCATCTCTTTCCATAAGTAATTTAAAATTCAATTCAGTTCATTACATATATGGCTAGAAATGTATCTACAACAATTCCTGTTTTCTTTGCCTATCTAGAGAACGAGATGGCCCCCTAGCCATGAAGCAGAAGTCACAAGAAGAGGGAGATGTAAAGATGCTATGCTGCTGGCCTTGAAGACAGAAGCAGCAGCCAAGCCACAAGCCAAGAAATGCAGGTGGCATCTAGACTATGCAAAAAGCAAGGAAATGGATTTTTCCTTAGAGCCTCTAGGTTGAACACACCTCACAGCTTGATTTTAGGATTTCTGACCTCCAGAACTGTAAGATAACACATTCTTGTTGTTTTTAGCCATTAAGCTCCTGGTAACTTGTTTATACTTAGTAGTAGGGAACTATACATAACAATGTATCTCTAGGTGCTGTCCTTCCCTGTTCATTCCCATTGCTTTCCACGTAAGTCTCTCTCCCTTGGTATCCTCTTTTCTGAATCCATCCTCTCATATTACTTTCTTGAAAATTAAATTTAATGTGTCACAAGGCTTGAAGTACATGGACACCCACTGATTTCAAGTTAGGTTACTTTTGGGGAATATAATTAGAAACCAGAAATAAGGGTTGTTTACAAAGCCTGTCAGGGACATTTGGTGTGATCTCAGGAATGCTTAACAGGGATGTGATTATAGCTAAGAAAGCTTAAAACAAATTGTACTATATGCTGAAGAAAGAATGTATTAACCACATGCAGTTGAGGTAGGGAAAAGGTTTTCCTGGGCTTATCCAGGACTGAACAAGGGTAAATTCGCTGACTTTGGCAGTCATTGGAAAGACACACTCTAGTTTGGAGATGAGTATAGCTCACCATGTACCTGGATCCCAGTGGATATGGCTATTCTATCATAATAAATTTCATACTGATTTAAATGCTGGTCATGTGAAAGTTGGTTGTCATGTCAGTCAATTTATTCACCTCTGGATGTATAATAAAATCCATCTCAGGACCCGACTGGTGACCAACAGAAACTGGATTAAGTTTCTTCTACTAGGTAAGATACTGGATCCTGGTTTAACAACAGCAACACTCCTCCTGCCAGCTATTGCGCACGCGTTTCAAGACCTCCACAAAAGAGGGATGACTATCTCAGCAAAAAAAGGGAGGAAAGTTCTCAGAAGGAAGGAGAAGTCAACATTGGGAAATGCTGCAAAGGGCATAGGACAAAACAGGGATTAAAATTTTCCTTATATTTGGCAATTAGGTGGTGACTGATGTTGTTCAGCGGAGTGAAAGGCTGACAAGGGAACGAGAATTTAGGAAATGTTAACATTAAAGCTGGAAAACTCTGAGAAGAGGATCCATACTATACAGAGTCATATTTAAATAAAATTGCCCCACGTTTTACAATTGAATCATAGAGAACTCTTCTTGTCCCCAAATCCTCCAAATTTGAGTTTTACCATTTCTCTCCTCAGTTAACCTCTGACGTAGAACTAATGAGCTGTGCAGTAACTGAAGGTCAAAAAACAGGAAAAAGAAACAAAAGGCCTACAAAACCAAACTTAATACAAACAAAACAAATCAAGCCCTGAGTAAGATGAGCTGTAACAAGTTGTGCTTCAAATTTAATATCCTTGTTTTGATGGGGGGCGGGGCGGGAAAGTCTGTAGAATTAAAAGGGGCATTTTATAATTGAAACGCTTTCTTGCATCTCACCCATTATCCTCATCCCATCTCCCTCCAAATTAATAGCTGTTGCTGAGTTGTGGGCATGTGTGAGCACAAGCTGGACCAAAGGCTGAATTTTGTCCAGCGGCTAGTAGAGTAATTGCATGCCATAAAAAAAAAAAAAAATGGAAGAGTGAAAACAACATACATGTCTGTATTTCCAGATGAAAGTACTGTTTTCCTTACTTGACTATTTGCTCTGTTTAAAGGGGGAGGGGGGCAGGTTCTGAATCTGAGCCCAGCTCTTCCTAAACTTGGTTACTCACGTCTGATTCATTCTGTTTTTCGTCTCCTCTCTGTCATTGCCTGCTGCTGAGGAGGGGGTCGCTGAATCACTGTCGCTCCAGCGGAAAAGCAATTCAAACTCAGTCCTTGCGGTTGGAAGGGCTTTTTTTTTTTTCTTTTAAAAATTATTTTTAAAGCGTCTGCGGAAAAAGCCTTTTTTGGGGGGATGACCATAGAGGGCAGTTTTACAAGACTCACGCCAGGCTATGGAAGATTTTGCTGTTGTGAGAGTCAGTGAGGCACTGGTCATGTCACCGTTTGGCGCTCTGGCCCCCGCGCCGTGGTGGCCAGGGAGTGCGTGGCAGGCCGGGCGGCAGCGCGGGCCGTGCTGGGGCGGCCGGGGCAGCGCGGCCCGGTGGGCCCGAGCTGCCCGCCGCACTCCCCGCCGCTTTAAAAGCTCCCACAATGCAGCGCTGGCGTCCCAGTTCCGTTACAAGGTCTCTGCCCGCGCCGGCGAACCCGCGAGGAGCGGGCGGGGGAGCCGGAGAGCGGAGGCTGTAACCCGAGCGCCTGGCCGAGGGTGGCGCCCCCGCGCCGCTTTTCTTGCGCTCTCAGCCCGCGACCCGGCGAAGGGGCGGAGTCGCCTGGCCGCCCGGCCCGGCCCCCAGCCCGGCCCCCAGGCCAGAGACACCGGCCGCGGGAGCGAGCCGGCTGCCAACTCCGCTACCCGCGCTCGCTCCGCGCCCCGCACCGCGCCTGCCGCCCGGCTCCTCGCCGAGTCTCGATCGCCCGTCCGCGGGAGCGGCAGCCGCGTTGAGGCGGCTCCTGCCGGCGGCGCAACCGCTGCCCGCGCGCTCGCAGGCTCCCGCAGCCCCGCCAGGGGCGTCCTCTCTCACCTAGCGCCGGGCGGGGAGGTGCGCCGAGAGGGCGCGCCGGGGAGCCGGGGCCTCCCTGCGGTGCGGGGCGCGCGGCCCGCGGAAGGCAGGAGGCAGGCGCGCGGGGCTGTGTGGCCGGGGACAGGCGCTGGGCGGCCGCCGGGCTCCGAGCGCCGCCGCGTCCCCACCGCCCCGGCCGGCCCCTCCAGGCGGCCTGCGGGGGCGGCGCAGTTGCGAAACTGAGTGAGTATTAACTTTACTCCGCGGCCGCGATTTCTGGGCAGCATCTGGGACCCCTCCCTCCTGCTCCTGGAGCCTCCGGGATCCCCTTACCCCTTTCTCTGCGCTGGGGGCTTCTTTGCCCATTCTGCCTCCAGCCCGCTCCCGCCGCGGGCTCCTGCTTCCTCCGGTTCACCTTTTCCCTGTTGTGTTCTTTTTTTGCGCGTTCTCTCTGCGGCACACACGCGTGTGCCTGAAAAGTACAAGCTTGTTCCTCCTTGCTTCTCCGTTTCCTTCCAGTGTCCTTGGCATGGTAGTTTAGAGGCCACTTTTGTTGGGAAGGGAAATGTATGTCTGGTTTCTCTTAGTATTTTTTCTCCAAATGGAAAACGGTTGCTCGCTTGCGGGGTGGCGGTTTGGTGAAACGCTTGTTTTTCCTTATTGATTGGTTTGTAGGTTTTTAAATTTTGTTTGTGCGATTAGCCCTTCCCCGTCCCTCGTCTCCCGTGCTGCGAGCACATCTAGGAAAAAGTATCCACAAGAGGAGATTTTCAAAGTAATTTTGTTTTGCAGACTAGAAACTTTGGGAAGGTAGATCTCAGAAAACTTGAGATTCAATCAGAAGGGATGTTGAGCTTTGAATAGGGTCCTTGTGCGGCATTGGATCTTACAAGCCGAGTAGCTGGGTTTGTAATCGAGTGTTGCGTTGTTATTTTAGCATGATAGAGCCGCCTGGTGTTGCTAAACCACTACTTTCTCAGCATCAAATGGCATCTTGAGCAGTGCACGCGTGGATATCATTGCGGGTCAGTATTGCCCTTGATCTTTAGGGATTTATCAGGGAAATAGATATGCAGGGCACGTTTCATAATTGATTTAAACCCGTCAGGTTAGCCTTGTCAATACATCAAAGCATTGCATTAAAAAAAATTACTCCAGCCTGGTGATGGCGAGAACGAACATTGATGGGCTTTCCAGTATAATGTGGCTCAGCAGTTCTCCATTAGATCTGTTGTGTCTCCAGGAAACACCTTTAAATATGTATAGATCTCTGCTTTTCTGTCATTTGGATTAACTGCTCATTCTGGTAGGAGATACCCAGGTAGTTTTTTTCTTTTTTTCTTTTTTTTAAAGTCAGCTTTGAGTTGCCAGGAGTTGGCGATCATGTTATAAAGGAAAGAAAAGGGGAAGCTTTCTTAATGGATTTTCAGCATCCTGTCCTTTGCCTGGTTGAGGTAGTAATGAATGACAGCTGGCCCTCTGCAGGGAGAGGTGCATGGTGGAAACGAGAATCAGGACACAGGACACAGCACTATCATGTTGGAGAGTGGTTTGTGTATTTCACCTTTTAGCGGGCATGTTAACGGTACTTTTTTTTTTTTATCTCAATGGAGAGCTCTCTCAAAACCATAAAAATTAGGTAACCATACCCTACTTTAGGAAGATTGAACATAATTTGGTGATTATTCTATCGAAGAATCAGATCCAACAAAATGTAATTTGTAATGTAGATGATAAAACCTTTCAAAATTCCCCGCTTTTCTCATTTTCTCTCTGTTTAAGAAGCTCAGGCTGATACTTTCAATAATAGACACAGCTGGCAGTAATGCATTGAGTTCTTTCTAGGTTCATTGTCAAGTCTAATTTCTGGGTTTCTCTGAGAGGGGAATATCAGAGCCCAGAGAGTGAGCAAATCATGAGACTGTGCAGATAGATGGGAAAGGCATTACAGTTTACTGAAGTGTCAACATGCTGCAGGGGAAAGCAATTCAAAAGAAGAGAGAATGTAAGTTTTTAGGGTACATGTTCACCGAATTTGGCATTTGGTTGAGATATTTGGGGATTGCTCATTTTAAATTTTATGCAGTTATTTCCTTTTGTCTAATATTTTATATTTTTAAGGTTTCAATTTTTTAATGTGAATCTCAATGCTTGGCTTTCGTAGCCTTTTATACTGGGTTAATTTTTGACTTGAATGCCTTGCTCACTTTAAGAAATTAGTTTTTCAGAGTTCTTATTTATTAATTGATCTGTCTTGCGTTGATGTATGGAATGACTTGAGAGTAAGAATACTGTTTGCTGTTGGATATTGTTGATCTTTTCATTATGGTAGATTCTGGGCATAATGGCTTTGCTCATTTTTTGTAAAACTTTAGGTCTTTTATATCTTGCTAGTATTCTAAACATTACAAAACTCTTTGCAGGTAGAAGTGGAGTAGGAATGAGAGTGGGATAGGGAAACATTATGCATTAAATCTGAGGAGTTGGATTTAAGAAATAATATATCACCTGTTTACTCTCCTTGAAGGCTAGGTTACTCTAAGGCTAAGTAGTCTTCAAAATTCAAAGTATAGAGATAGTTTTCAATAACTCTGTATAACGGGAAGAATGCTTACCCTACAGCCAGCCTACCAGACTTGGTTGGGTGGCAGATGTGAATTTGTCACTCCGAGCTGAATGAGTTTGGCCATGCTACTTCAACCTCTGTAATCTACAGTTTGCTTTCTGTAAAATGGGAGTACTGCTACTAAAAGAGATGCTGAAACAAGTAGAATACCTAATATAGGTGTACTTAGCCAATAATGGCACATCTTAGCTAATAATGGCAGCATCTAAGCCTTCTCCAGAAATAAGCTCTTTGATTACCCATCCTTTCAAATTGTTTCTCCTGTTTTTCATCTTATCCATCCAAAGAATGGTCAGGCCAGATGATTGGAGTTATCCTTCACTCTTTTTCTTCTGTCGTCTCTACCCAGCCAGTTTGTCACAAAGTCCTGTTTATTTTTCTAGCAAAATCTTTATCAAACCTGTCTGATTTTTATTCTCTATTATGCTACTATCCTAGTTCATCTTGCTTTCCCCATTGCAGAGGCCTCCTATACACCATGCACCCCTTCCAGTCCCTTTTTCCACCAGCAGCCTGAAAAAGAAAAATAAGTCACTTGCAGTTTAAAGTCTTTAAATTTCTTAGAAAACACATTTATTCTTGGGATAAAATATAAAATCCTCAACAAGCCTGCAAGGTCCTGCATGACTTGGCCCCTGCCCCCTATTTTCATTTCTTGTCAGCCACATTGGCAGTGCTGCAGTGAACTCACCTCAGGGCTGTTGCGCATGCTGTTGGTCTCTCTATTTTAGGACATCTCGGTGATGGTTCAGATATCCTCTTTATAAAGTCTTTTCTGAGAATGTCACCCTTAGCACCATGTAACTTAGAACCCTTTTATTTTCTCTCTCATAGCACAATCATCTTTTTCCTTCTTAATATTTACCACAATTTATCATTATTATCGTTCAGTGTTTCTCTCTTGCCCTTGAGGGCAGGAATAGTGCCTAGTTTATTTACCAGTTTATACCCAGTACCTAGTGTGTGTGTGCGTGTGTGTGTGTGTGTGTGTAGTAGATGCTTATTAAATAGTTATTGTTATAATGAATAAGATAGTAATATTAGTTTTGTTTTTGTATCTTGATTGCCTTCTTTTTCACCATTAAATCTGCTTTTCATAACAGAAAAGCCAGACTGGCATTCTCATGTGTTCCTTATTTGCTTTTTGGACTCTGTGGAAAATTCATAGGAATAAATTGAGACACCTTTTAATTAATGTTACCCTTGTGCTTTTCTGTTGTAGATAATCCTTTTTCTAAGTACATCATTAAAGTAATTATGCTTTTTTCATCAGCACAGGATTACTGAAAGAAAAAATCTTACTATGTCACATTGTTTTACACATGTCATGTGATAACACGTTAGCCCACAGCTATCGATTGCTCAGTGCTGGATTTCCAAGGAAGGTAGGGGAAACTAGTAGAAAAATGAGAATTCTAATTCTAAAGATGTTTAGTACTGTCCAGCTGTCGGTATGACTTACATAAAGAACAAACTAGATATCATTTGACCATTCGGTTAAGGTAGAAGAGTACTATAGTTTAAAAATGGGAGTCACTTACAGGTCTGGAAGTTCTTTTTCCCTTCTCACTAAAACATTCCTTGTTTTAGCCAAAAAACAAGGCCAAGGAAGGTTTAAAGCTTTGTTTAGGTATTTTTGTCGTGTGGTTGCTCTTTACACAATATTAGTTTGATGCACTATAACTCTGAAGTACTTATGTCTTCATTATTAATGTTTCTAGTCTCTACTTCTTACATAATCACCCACATTTTCTTTTGACTCGTTTTTTTAAGACTTTAGTTTCTTTATAGAATTTTTACCTCATACCCTTAGAATGTAATTCCATTTATTTTCTAGTTTTGTATCTTGTAGGTCACTAAGTATACAAGGAACTTGGCAGTTGATTCTGATTCTTTCAGGATGTATTTCTTTGTACTCAACCTCTGGGTTTCCCCCAAAAGTTATACTATTTAGTGGTCTGGACTCTGAGTTTTTGCCAGCCAGAAGCTGGATACCCTTGGGTTGGGGGAGCAAGGAGGATTAAAGCAGCATTTGAAAGCTCCTATTATGTGCCAAGCTCTGGGCATAGGGCTCTCATAAAAGAGGAGTGAGTAGTCACCTGGTTAAAATCATGAAAAGGAATCTTAAGCTTTTCATACATTTGCTTCATTCTAGGAAATTGTCCCTGTTATGCCCTCATTTTCCCGCCTTTTATTTTCTAGTCAGGAAGGCATGACAAGATAGAGATCTCCTCTCTAGCCAGACCGTTTACCTTGCCTTGGTGCTTATTTAAACCTGATTTTACTTGTATAAAAATATTAGAAGTGGGGTACTCCTTCTAATATTTCAAATATTGGAAGTGGGGTACCTCTCTGAAGAGGGGTACACTATGTGATTTGCCTTTATGGTAGGCCTCTGTGCCCCGAGGACATTTGCATCACAAGTAGCCACCGCTGGAGAGAGAAGAAAGTTATGGTTGGGAGCCCTTGTTATTTTTCCCTCATGAATGTATGCTTACCGGTTACTTTGGGTGACCTTGAATAAGTAGCATGGAGCTTTTTAGAACCAATAATATTTATTATCTATTTATTTCACAGCCTTGCCATAGGATTTAGAAGACTTAGTTGGGGCAATTTTTTTTTTTTTTTGGTCACATTCAAATGTATCACAAAGCTCATTACAATTACAATTAACTCTGGTGCTGTCCAAATCTTGTGTATTAAGAAAAATACTTTGTGAGAGAAATTTGATTTCTAGCTGCACTTGGAACCAAAGTCTCATGCTCCCTCCCTCCCCCTGAACCAAGAGACCAGGATATAACTGGAACTTGAACACCGGAACCCTTTTAGAAACCCAGGGCTCTTGTCCCGGGAGATCTGGTATTGACACCCCTTTACCATAAATGGTCAAATTCATGGTCCTCCAAGTAAAACTTGCTCCTGCCCAGCACTTTTGCATACCTAGTCCCCCTAACCCCTTAAACACCCTTAACCTAATCCAGTGAGCAAGATGGGTTTGAGGCACTGTTAGGTCTCCCATTTTCTCGGTTGGCACTATCCCAATCAATAAACCTTTCCTTAAAAAAAAAAAGTTACTCAGTAGCAGTAGCATATGTCTTGCTCTTTGTTTTCATAATAAATCACATATACAGGTTGTAACAAGAGTTGTGATAGTTTCCACCAGGTTTTATTCATGAAGGGTGATATGTCCTGTCACTCTTGTTAACTGTCATTGGCTTCTGAGTGCTTAATCATGTTTATTTTTAATTCTAGATATTTTATTATTAGAAAATCACATTGAATTACTCTTCCAGATATAAATATATATGTTGAAAAAATTAATATTCCCTTTATGGATAGATATGAAATAGAAAAGTAAGATCTTACTCTTATTTTTGCTTAAAATATTTGAATAGATTTATAATTTCTAAAACCCTGCTGTAGAATTACTATTGAAAGATAGGTTAGGGATGTTTTGCAATGTTTAAGGTAATTTTTGACTATTTCTAAAGCAAGTTCTAATACCTGATGCCATTAAATGTCAGAAAACCTAAAGTTGCTTTTTTGTGCTATGTTTTCCTTTTCGAAATACATAATGACTTCTCTTATATTTCCTTTTTAAAAATGGCTTTATTGAGATGTAATTGACATGCAATAAACCATACACATTTAAATGCACAATTTGAGAAGTTTTGATCTATGTATATAAATATTAAATCATCACCAGAATCAAGCTGATGAACATATCCATCACCCTCCCCAAATTCCCTCATCCCCTTTATAATCCCTTCCCTTTCCCTCATCCCCTCCCTCCCAAATCACAGCTTTGCTTCCTGTCTCTATAAGAGCAGTTTGCATTTTCTAGATTTTTAAATTAATGGAATCATGTAATATACTCTCTTTTTTAGTCTTGTTTCTTTCACTTAGGACAATTATTTGGAGATTCATTCATGTGGAAATGTGACAGTAGTTCATTTCTTCTCATTGCTGAATAGTATTCTATCTTGTGCATATACAGCTATTTACCTGTGTACTTATTAATTGACATTTGAGTTATTTCTAATTTGGGGCTGTTTCTGATAAAGCTGCTATCAACATTTGCATACAGCCTATGTGTATGGACATGTGCAAGTTTTTGCGTGGACATAAGTTTTCAACTTCTTAAGTAAATACCAAGAGGCACAAATGCTGGATCACATGGTAAGAGTAGGTTTTGTAAGAGATTGCCAAACTGTCTTCCAAAGTGGCTGTATCATTTTGCATTCCTGCCAGCAGTGAATGAGAGTTCCTGTTGCTTCACAGTCTCACCAGCATTTAATGTCAGTGTTTTGGATTCTGGCCATTCTAATAGATGTGTAGAGGTATCTCGTTTTAATTTACATTTCCCTGATGATATATGTATGATAGGGGGCTTTTCATATGCTTATTTGCCATTTCTATACCTTTGACAAGATCTGTTAAGATGTTTGGCCCAGTTCGTTAATTTTTCATATTGGGTGAGTTATGGATTAAAGTTCATTTTCTACATATGAAAATCAAATTGTCCTAGCACTATTTGTTAAAAAGACTATTCTTTCTATTCTGAATTGCCTTTGCATCTCTGTCAAAATTTAGTTGTCTGTTATACCTTTTTTTATAGTATCAATTGACATTCATAGTGAATAGCACAAACTAAAGGAAAAGCAACTAAATCTAATACTTGATAATAAATGTGTTTTTGTCACATTTAATACAATTTCTAATTTCTTTACTGTAGCTTGATAGAAGCCTTTTCTACTCAAACATTTTTTTCCCCTCTGTTCTTTTCTCTTTTCATTATTTGCTATATATTTTAATGATAAAGTCTGGAGGTGGAGGGATGTACACAACTTATTCCTCTAAATTTTACTTATCTTTTCTGTTAATGACAATTATTTTACTGTTTTCTTTCTTCAAAAATCTCACAACCAAGGTCACATCCTCCATTTCAGTTTCTCTAGTCTCGATGATCTGTCTCTTCTGTTACATCCTCTTGAGTAATGGCATACTATACATATTGGAAAGAGTGCCCACTTCAGTTAAAACCCTGGATGGATGTGGGTAGCCTTGGAAAGGTTATGAGCTCATCTAGCCTCAAGTTTTCTGATTTTTAAATGGGGCTACTAATTTATCACTCAGGGCTGTTTTGGTATAAAAAGAGATGTTTATGTGTGTCCATATATATGGAAATGAATGTATATGAAGTATTTCACTGAAGAGTTAGTGTCTTTCTCCCTTACCTAGCTCTAATGAGCTCTGTATACATGTTCTGTCTGAACTGGAAATCTGAACAGGACTCAGTACTAACCCCTCCACAGTCTGACCATGCTGAAGGTCTGAGGAGCACTGGAGTTAGAGAGAACACTGTCAGTGTAGATCATCCAAGAGTGAGAGAAGAGCATTTGCTAGTTAATGAGGAAGAACCTCTTCATCCCCTACAGTCAGGAGTTGGCTCTCTCCAAGGCCTCTCTCCATCAGTAATCCTTTCTTCGTATTAAATTTCAATCTCACCTTCCATCAGTCTGGAAAGAAAATGCTCAAGTCTCTCCAGACATTGCTGCTTGTCTCCATCAGCCATCTTCTTATGGAGTTGCTTGTACTTAATGCTTCTACTCTATCACCTGCAAACTAACCCCCCAGCCAGCTACCATTTCTTAGACTCATTTCTTGCCACAGGCACCAATATCTTAATTGCCAAAATCAAGAGAATCTTTTCACCCCTAATATAACCAAAGATTTTTATAGCATTTTTACACTGTTGAGCTGTCTCCCTCTATCTTGAAACTTTTCCCTCTTGACTTTCTTGTCACCATTGTTTCTTTGTTAATTCATTCATTCAAAAATGAACTACCTACCCATCCATGCATGGACTGTAGCAGAGAACAAAACACGAAATTCCTGATCTCATGGAAAATGCACTCATCTGGGGGGAGTTGGATAATAAATGAATGAATAATTTTTACATTTTTTTATATGATGGTAAGTGATTTGGAGGAAATGAATGAAGCAAGATGAAAGAATTAAAAATGCTGGGGGTGGGAGTACAGGCATTATTTGATATCAGATAGGCGGGAAGTCTCACATGAGAGCACATTTGAATAGAGACTTTAATGAATCGAAGGAGCCACCCCTGTAACTGTCTGGAGGAAGACCACTTTAGGTAGAGGAAACAGTGAGTGCAGAGGCCCTGGAGCAGGTGCATACAGGTGTGCCCACCGCATAGCAATCACACCAGTGAGGCCAGGGGGCGTGTAGGGGACAGTAGTAGGAGATGAGATAGAAGAGGTACTGGAGGCCCATGTCTTTACTCTTGAGTGTGAAGACACTGGCAGGTCTTGAACAGAAGAATGAATGAATTGGAGAGTAGCATGGATTAGGCAAGAGCACAAACTCTGGAGCTGGCTGCATGGGTTAAAATCCCCGCCCCACACTTGCGCTATGACCATGGAGTAGTTCTGTAACTTTTCTTCGCTTCATCAGTAAAATGGGAATAGTAATGATACCTATCTCATAGTGTTGTTGTGAGGATTGAATGTGGTCATATTTGTAAAGAACAGCATGGCAGATAATTATTATAAAAGTTTTTGTTGAATAAAATTAATAAAATTGAAAAGGCTCACTTTACTGCCCTGTGGAAAGGACTTTGCCAAGGGGAATTAATAGAAGCCGGAAGCCAAGACATGGAAACAACCTAAGTGTCTATCAATGGATGAATGGATAAAGAAAATATGGAATATACATACAATGGGACATTCAGCCAGAAAAAGGAGGAAATCCTGCCATTTGTGACAACACGGATGGACTTCAAAGCATTATACTAAATGAAATACGTCAGAGAAAGACAAACACCGTATGATCTCACTTATACATGCAATCTTAAACAACAACCACCACCACCAAACTCATAGATACAGAGAACAGATTGGTGGTTTCCAGAGGCGGGGGGATGGGGGAGTATAGAGGCGTATGGGTGAAATGGGTGAAGCGAGTCAAAAGGTACGAACTTCCATTTTTAAAATACATAAGTCCTGGGATGTAATGCACAGCAGAGTAACTTGTATAGCATGGTGACTTAATAAAAAGAAAGAAAAAATAAAGACTAGAAGCAGGAAGACCAGTTAGAGCATGATTGCAATAATTCCCACAAGGGATGACTTAGATGAGGTGGGGTTGTATTTTGGACATGGTAATGACCTATTGGTTGGAGGATCAGATCTTTTCCTCCCATCTCTGACCTTTCAAAGACTTCTTTGCTGCCTCCCACTCTCCCCTTTGACCAGGAGTTCTCAAATAGGGTGGTACTATTTATAAGTATGTGGGGGCATTTTTTGGTTGTCACAGGGACTAGGTTGTGGGTATTGCCAGTGTTTAGTGGGCAGGGGCTAGGCCTGGGGTGCTCAGCATACTTCACAATGAAGATTTGTTCCTTGCAATTTGCTAGTAGTGTCCTGGTTGAGAAATGCTGCTTTAGACCTTCTTCCCACCTCCCCTCACCACCCCTTGGTCCAGGATCTCTTAACCTGCAGTCCGGTGTGGGCAGCAGGGGACCTATAAGCTGCCTGATATTTTTTTTCCCAAAATGTTTGTTTATGTACGTTATGGGGTGTGTGTGTGAAAATTTTCATCAAGTTCTCAAAAGTGCGCATATCCTAAAGATGTGAGAATTCCTATTATGAGTGGTCTCACCCACTTTCTTTATTTTTTCTGCAACTGGGATGGTGATGGACTTCCAGATCTGTTCCTACCGTGCTCTGCACTCTGACTTCTAGACCAAGTTGTTTGAATATACAACTGATCATCCCGTTGTATATTCAAAATGGAAAATACCTTTGAAGATCTCTTTTCTCTGTTCGGGCTAATAATTACTGCCTAGTTATAATAGGTATAGATAGGTTAGCCATTTTCACTTTCAGTGCCATTCATCCTTTGACCTTCAGCGTTACAAATATTTATTCCATATGCAAAAAGAAAACTATTTTTCACCACTCTCTTATTTTTATAAGCACTCTTTTTGTTTCTATCATAATGGTGTATCTTTTTATTAGCATTTTAAACATGTATCATACTTTTGCATTATCAGATGTGATTGGGTTAATAATATTTGTAAAATACTTCAAAACATATTTAAATACAAGAAACACATTCATCCACAGACTAATGAACATGAAGGTGCCCACCAGGCAGAGTTTTCAGAGTGTGGCTCAGGCCGGTGTTTGTTCTCAGCTGTACAGCTGTGATTTGAAAGCTCAGGAATAGAGGAGTCAAGATTCCTTGCATGTCACTTCCCTGCTATCCTGTGGGAAGCAGAATTTATATTTGATTGTCCACCAACTATAAATTCTTCAGTGGCAGGAACTTTTCTGATTCTCCTTGGATCCTTGGGCTATGGCACTATTAGTTGTTGATTGAATTCACTGTGCTGGCTGCTTTTTACACCTTCAAAGGGAGTCATGCTAAACTGTTTCTAAGCATTTCACGTGCAGACTAAACAAAGAGTTTGGAATATGGCTGACTAAAACATTCATATTACATGGACGACAGAGGTGATACTGAAATCTAGGTTGGTAGGACTGGAGATTTTACTTGGTTCTGAAAACACTTCAACAAATAAGTACCTATCATGTTCAGGAGTAAGGTTCTCTGGAGCATATGAAGAGGGGTGATGTGGTCTGTGCTTTGAGGAAGCTTATTATTGAGCAGTGAGGATGTGATAAGTATATAATCACATATGGCAGAATGTGACATAATATATAATTTTATAAATATATAAAGCAGAGTATGAAGAGAGACTGGCTAAGTGACTTAAAGGGTAAAAGTATTCACTACAGCAATATTTATAATAATAAACATTGGAAACATCTAAATGGTTGATAAATGGTTAAATAAATTATGGTATAGGCACCAAATAGAATGTAATACAGCCATTAAAAGTATTTATGAAGAACTTACAGTAATTTGGGTAAATGTGTACATTTTTATGTTAGGTGAAATGTCAGAATATAAACTTAAATATATAGTGTGATCATTTTTTTTTTTTGTAACAGGTATAACAAAAGGAAAAAAAGTCCCGGGAAGAAAAAACACACCAAAATATAAACATTGCATCTGACTTCAAGTGTTTTGTATATAATACGTGTGTGTGTACACACACACATATGTGTGTAATACACACTGAATATACCCATACAACAAGTGCCCAGGTTAAGAAATAGAACATTATCCACATTCTTACAGTCTCTCTTGTTCCCCTAACTTCTAATGGCATTTCGTAATTTTGACTGTTTTTTGTTCCTTATATAAATGAAATCATACAGCTTGTACTCTTTCGTATCTGATTTTTTACTCAACGTTGTCTGATTCATCCATATTATTTATAGTTGCAGATTGTTCATTATTATTTATTGTGGATGACTTTTAATCTTACTTTTTCATCTTTTTATACTTAAAAAATTTTTCCAAAATGAGCATATATTAATCAGAAAAAAGATTTTTTTTTTTTTTAAGAGGCAAAGGCAAGTTTGTTTGTAAAGTGCTTAGGCAGCTTGTCCAGTTCAGCTAGACTGTGGGACGTGTGAAAGAGAATAAGTTGGAGCTGACTTGAAACAGATGCAGTGCCACGTAAACTCAGTGTCATAAGAACCAAATTGTTTTGTCATTTAGTAGTTATGGGACTGTGGACACATAATTTAATCCCTTTGAGCTTCAGTTTGCTCATCCATTGGTCAGCTGGGTGTGATAGTATCTTCCTTAGAAACTGGTCATGAGGATTAATTTGAGATAGTGAATCTGTGAAAAGGTCTGCTAGTTGCCAAGATCCTTCATTTAAAAATCCGGGTGGGTGTTCAGGGAGGGAACTTAAGTCCAGTTGCCATTAATTTTCTCTGTGAAGTGAAGGGTGGTGGTTATTTATAAGTTCAAAGCACATGGCTTTGAGGTGGGGGTTTGAGCAAAGCAGAGAAGCTTTGGGGCAGGCAGCCCCTGCGTGCTCAGTGAGAGGGGTCCAGGGAGAATGGATGAGGAGCTAGGCAGTGTTGAGGGACCAGCTGAGGTTGGAGCATAAACATGGATGTAGTGTGTTTTTCTTCCAGAAGATTTGCTTATGATGTTTTATTTGGACTAATATTAAACCAATTTTTCCTGATCATACCAGTGGAAGAGGTAGAAACATAAATAAAGGGGAAAGAGGAAGAAACCCCACTGACACATACATGAGCAATGCCTTGGCTAATTTACAAAGAAAACACTGTTTAAAGGAAGCCTCTGATTTAAAATGTGAGTGTTATAGCAATCCATGGTGGTCTGGAACTTAGGATATCTTTTCCCAAGAATGTTTACACTAAAAAGGAGGACTAAGATTTTGGTCTAGCCCATAAAAGTCTATAAAACAGGCAGGGAATTTTTACTGATATTATGTTTTCTAGCTCTGAGAGCCCTAAAATCACTAGCAGTTTTAACTATTTTAGATTCTGTAAATAGAATAGGACTTGATGGGCCAACCTAGAGAACCCCATTCTTTGCTGGTATTGTTTCTATGGAAATAATACTTAGGAGTGGTGAAAACTGCTGGGGATGCACTCCAAGCTTGTCTGCCTCTTCCAAATAAATGATGAGTGACCACTCCATCCAGAACCCCATACAGTGAGTTTAGCTATTTGTAGATAAATGACATTGGTAGATTGGGTGGCTCCTTTACTCCTCATTGGTCCATTTAGACAGTATCTATTGATTGTTTATGGGCTGGATATGAAAAAAAATGTTTATAAATAGTCTTTTCTCCCAGGTACTTTTTATCTGGAACAGACACTTAAAGAAATAAGTTTTAGAATGTGATAAATAAAATAGAGATGTGGGCTTCTGGGGTGGACTTGGAAGTGACTCCTCTGGAAAGATGTTCATAAGGCTGCCTGAGGAAATCAGGGAAGATGTAGGAGGAAAATTCACTCTTAAGCTGACTTCAGAATGAAAAGGCATTTTGGAGGAGGATACTCCATACAGATAGAACAGTGGGCACAAAGGCACAGTATGTAAGGGAGAACATGGTCTGCTGGAGCACTACAGATAGTCTCGATATCACTAGTTAGATGTATGCAATGGGACGGCGTGGCCTGACAATAGGAATAATTCCCCTCACCCTTGGGGGAAAGGATATCACATTGTCCTAGAGTTTGTTTAGCATTTTGCTGTTTTTTTAGCTAGATTTTTCTATCTCTTTTTCTGTCTCTGTCTTAAGATTTCTACTTAATTCAGATTTTACATTAGTAAATATCAGGATTGCTTTATAATTAACTGGGGCTTAAAGTACTGCTTAGTGTCATCCAATACAGTGTATTGAGATCACCTTGTTTATATTCACAACACAAGCATTTATGAAGCACATGTGTCGAAGAAATTATGCTTGCTGTGGATGGTATTGCAAACATAGGAAATGACCCTTGCCTCTCAAGAAGCTTATAGTCTTGCTAGCAAAGCAGAACTTGAACTTTCAAAAGCCCTATTTGTAAATAAAGATAATAGGTATGGGAAAGAGGATGGCTTATTACTTACAACTGTGGGAAGTAGAGAAATCTGTTTAGAAGACAGTGCACTCTGATCAAAGACCAAGGACCAAAAGAAATAATGATTAGTGGACAGTAGTAGAAAGGTGGGGCGAAATGACTGGGGAACTAGGAAGAGGCTATCATGCCTGGTGGACCATGGTGGAAGCTAGCCCGGGAGCATGGATGTGCAAAGTACCATTAGGAGGTAGCACAGTGTCTAGTGTCACCCAATATGGTATTATTGCTGGGAGTAGAGAGAAATGGGGCTGAAAATGTGGCTAGGGCCAGGTCACAAGGGTCTTATATGCTGCACTGAGGAATTTGGACTTTATTCCAAGGCAGTAAACTTTTATGAACAAGTCTCGTCTTCCTCTCCTACCAGCACCTCTGTCTCTAATCTTCCTTCCATCTGCTGTCATAATCCTGACATCATGTGAAAGGGACTCTCCGGGTTTTGCACAGATTACCAAGAAAGTTGTGATTTTGATGCCGAGTCTTAGGATGTTTCCATAGTCAACAGCTTATTCCCTTGGTGTTGCTTCTCCTCGCCTTTGATTTTTGCAGTACACTATTTAATTTTCCAGCCACTTTTGTGTCATTGTATCATTTGATTCTTAACAGCTGTTGGAAATAATCAGATCAATTTATAGATAGGGAAATCAGCTCAGAAAGCCTAAATGAATAGCCAAAGATCATTCAGCAGTGAGTGTTCAAGTTGAGATTAGAAACAGCAACTTCATGACCCAGTTTGGTCCAGGATTCCTTCTTTTAAGTCAATATGTGATGGCCTTCTACTTCTGTGACTCAGACTACCAATGGTTTAAGCCAGCCATGTTTTATGGCATCGAGAAGATGTTTGCATGGATTCATCCCTGTTGGATGTGACTTAAGTATTTTGAAATGCCTGAGATTATGGGTTATATCTGTAATCATTACACAGAAAGAAACTTATATGGGAATTTTCCCATAACCATCTCATTATTTATTTTTTCCTCTATATAAGGAACAGCCTAACTTCCTATAAGCCTCTTTCATTCTACTGATCATTTTGATTTTTTTTCTTGGACATAATCCACCTAAATCATTAAGAGTTTTTCTTCTTGACTTCATATATTTAGCAAGAAAAAGTTTTTCCATCTTTCATGTATTCAGCAAGCTAACAAAGTGTGTAGTTAAATAAGTTAATGTTGTAAATCATTTTTAAGCAATACGACTTGCTGACTTAAGTGTACAACTTAAAATATTCGTAAGACAAAAAAAAATTGAGAATCAAGTACAGATGACCCTTGAACAATGCAGGTTCAAACTGTGTGGGTCAATTGAAAAGATTTGTGTATAAGTGGCTCTGCACAGTTCAAACCCACATTGTTCAAGGGTCAACTGTACACTCTTTAATTTTGCTAAGAGCAAAAGAGTTGGCCTTGTAAAAGTCATGATTAAAAACAGCTAGGTTGTGAGACAGCAACAGTATGGGCAAAAATACTAGGCTTTTTTTTTTTTTTTTTTTTAAATTCAGGACCACTGATAACACATACTAACCTATAGAATTCCTATAGAGATGTGGTAGCGTTGATCCTTGGAGGAACTTGGAGGTGGTTGTACCATATTCTCTTTCCAAAGAGCAGTCACTGAAGAACAGAAGTGGAAGGTCAAATAGTGGTAGGATGTGAGACTAGTACTTGTGACACTCCATAGTTCAAAATCCTCAGCCGCTTTCTGTTGATAGTAGGATCAAGCATCAATTCATCTGTCCTTTCTTCTCTGAGGGAGTATAGAGATGGAGCATAGCGTTTCCCAGAGTCTGATAACAAAGGCACAGGAGAGATAATAGACAAAAGTAAGTATTTGTTTATCAGCACTGAGTGAATGCAATTTAGTGGCAGTATGTTAGTGACAGTGAGTTTCAGACCTGTTGTGGAAACAAAGATGAAACTCTTCTAACATTCTATTTAAAAAAAAAAAAATATATATATATATATATATATATGTCTATATAGAGATATATAGAGAGAGAGATATAGAGAGAAATATATATAGAGATATAGATGTATATATAGTTGAATATGCAGAGGCTTCTGAGCTTCTGATGGAGCCGATCTGGAACACTTAGTTCAATTCTAAGGTCAAATCGAGTTATTTTTAAGCTCCTAAATGACTAGGACTGGGCCTAAATATAATACCCTTATATTTCTGGAAGTCAGACTTCCCAGTCTCACCTGTCTTATAAGAGCACCTTCAATGGCAGTCACAAAACCTTCATGCTCCGTCATTTTTATCTTTATTAATTCTTATTTCATATATTATCTCTGTACATAATATTCGTATTATGTATTATTTGTATAATACACAAATTGTATTAATAATGATATGTTAATAAGTAATAAGCACAAAACCTGTGTGTGTGCATGTACTTATTGTGGAGGGGGTCCAGAAGCGACAGAATGAGGGCCTTAAAAGCAGGCACGTAGATAAAACTAACATACAGGAAAGAGGCATGACAAGGCCAGCATTCTTCAATTTCAAAGCATAGTCAAAAAGGTTGTAATAATATTGCACATGATTATGGTGCCTTACAGTTTTCAGATTATTTGCACATCTTTTAAGTCATTTGGTTGTCACAGCAAACCTGTGATGGTAGGCTAAACATCATTCACGTTCTCTATGCAAAGTTAAGTCATAGGAAGACCATGCATTGTATAACATAACAGGTATCCAGACCATTCTTCCGCAGTCGGCTTGGTCTTGCTCAATTCTGAGGTATTTTTTTAGGGGGAATCAGTAGATAATGATATCTACCAAAGAAGCTTGGAACAGGCAGGAGTCACCTACTCCCTTATACAACCTCACTGACAGTTTATAAAGAAAACAAGTTTTGACTAAACTACTACACAAACTGATAATTTTTAGATAAACATTCCCTAGTCAGTAGCCCAAAAGGGTTGATACAACCTAATTTATAAGCTTGGTGAAGTCTCTGATCTTTGTTTTTAGGTGTTCTGATATACATTTCAAGGATTATTTACTTAAGCAGACAACAGGATGGCTGAGGAAAGATTCTTGTTCTTTTAGTTGACATCAGGGATTCTGGCTTTATCGGATCTTATACTCTGTTCAGTCGATGGTGAAAGTGTCTCGAAAACATTTTAGCATGCCTACATACTTGCCTACATCTTTTAATTTCACCCATGTGATCCCATTTCTGATATTCATCATGCTAATTAGCAAGCTGCTGAATGCACCAAAGAAAATCCATCCAGTAAGTAATGAGCAAAGTGCCCCCAAAGTATTTGTCTGTCGTAACCGCTTCCGAAGTATGGGCTTCCTGGTGGGAGCCCACCAGATCCACCCTTGGGCACCCTCCTACTACCATTAGAGTTATTGCCTAACCTAAACAGTGTCACAGAATATCACAGACTGTATATGCTGAAATAATTTATTTTTTGAGTAAAAAACAAATTTTACTCAAAAAATAAATTACAGATATTGAAACACATCTAGGTCATTGAGATATCTAGGGAGGTTTCATTATTATTTGTTCATTTTGTTTAATAAAATAGAGACGTGTACTTTTTAAGCACATTAATTTGAGTATAGAATAGTCTTAACAAAATATGTAAAGTAGGTTTGTGACGATGTTATTTTTCCATATTAATGCAGCGTGCATACAGCGTTTGTGTTTTATATCTGTTTACTGGATATTTGCATATTTATCAACTTCATACAGCTCAAAGACAAAGATTTATATTGCTGAGGTAAGGCTAAAATTTTGACGCCCACGCATACATACCAATACTTTAAACAAGCTACAGCCTGGTGAATGGTATGTGCAAATATTTACACACTCAAGCATGAAGATGCCTTTTGGTAGTTAAACTTAACATAGATGATTTTTTTTAGATAGGTTGGAATGTATTACCTATGAAATAAATGTGAGGCAGTGGCATGCATATATATCTTTTTTCTTCTAAATTTTAACATAAATTTAACCTGTATGTAGCTATTATTTGAAGCTATCCCCAAAGATAAAAGTATATTGAATTTTCCACTCTCCTTTCCCATGTGTGGTGGTAGTTAACACATGTAGCAGTTGAAGACCAATTGCTACATAAGCTTGTCCTGGAAACAGGTAGAATAAGAGAGTGAAACAGGGGGGAGCTCTAGCAGCTGGCCCAGTCAGGAAAAGAAGGCAGAGAGAAAAAATGAGAGCAATGCCCTCGCTGAAAGCAAAGGGGATAAGCCTCGAGAACATAAGAGGTGGCCAGGAGTATTGAAGCTGAAGATGGAAGTCAAGTCCTTGACTTCCGGCAACAAGGAGATCATTGATGATCTTTTCAAGAAGAATGAGGTAAACATTGAGTATGAGGTATTGTAGGCTGATGTTTAAATAATAATGGTTATTTTATTTATAATAACATCTGAATGCTTGTCATATACCAAGTCCTTAAGCACTTTACGTGTATTAACTGATTGGAATCTCACAGCAACCTTGTAGAGTCTATACTTTCTTATCTTCCATTTTACCTATGCAAAAATGGAGGTACAGAATAATTTGCCAAACTTAGAGTAGGAAAAGTGGAACAGAGCTAGGATTCTAACCCAGGGTGGCTCCCCCACTGTCGATTTTAACTACCATTCCATGCTAACGCTCTGCTGTAGAGGAAAGAGTTTGAGTATTTTCGTGTTCTTTGTTAAGTGATGGTAACAACAAGGAGACAGTCCTCACCTCTGAATTTTTATAAGGCTGGTGGGGGAGACGGATCCACAGCATGCGCAGTGTTTTCTTTACTGTAGTGAAAGTTTGTAGCAGGTAGAGTCAGGACACAGGAAGGTAATGGCTAGATTTTAATTGGAAGTTAGGGAGGAATCAGGGAAGGTCTCCTAGAGAAGGTGACCCTTAACTGAGGATAACAGTGGCAAAATTCAGAGTGGTGGTTTAAAAACTTTAGGTATGAGAAGCTAGATTTCATCCTTATGCCTACTTCTTTCCATTTTCATCAAATTTTTTAGGTACCTTTCCCCCCAGTTAAAAACTGATTTAAGCAAACATACCATGTGTTTAAAAGTCTCCAGTAGATTTGTCTCATTTAACCTGCAAATGTGAACATTTTTCTTTTATTTGTTTTGACTAAGTGGGTCAATATACTTCAATACAGCATTCTTTTTAGAGAAGGTAAACCAAAGATTTCCTTCACATATTCTATTTTAAGAAACACACACATACACATAACAAAATGGGTAGTATTTTTGGTTTTGAAAAAGTAATAAAGAGAATGTAATAACTATTATGTATGAAAAAGGGATACTGTAATAAATAAAATTCCTAACTGGGGCAGGTCATGGTGGATAGTCACACCCCAGGCCTATAACTTCTTCAGTGAAAGGTTTTTAATCCAGCTCTGCCCATTGTTCTTATGCATCTAGGTTAACACACCTTTTGAAATACCAGAAGTAATACTCTTTAAGGGGATATTAACCCTCAAGAGAGCACACAGTCTTAACTATTCTGTAAACTAGCCCCGCCTAGCTTTCTCCCACTTGCATGTAATCTTCCTTAAGTTCCCTCCTTAATTCCAAATGCATGAAAGAAGCTTCCAGCTGCCACTTTGTGGAGCATTTAAGATCTTTCTGGCATTGTCAGTTTGGGCTCAGATAAACTCATAAAAATTCTCTGTGGGTTTGGACGTTCTTATGTACTGTTATGCTTCTTGTGTAGGTTGGGAAAGACATGTCCATAGTCATTTCTGTGCCTTCATTAAAACACCTTGTAAGAAATGAAATTCTTTCCTAAATGAGAACAGAGAAATCAACAAAGGAAATCTCGCAGGCCCCTTCTGAGAGACTTTCAATGCTTTACAGATGCCCTCTCTCCATTAAGCTATTATGTGATTTAGCTGAATTGTTTATATAATAGTTTTGTTACCTGTTCTTTAAAAACAAGCACATTATAACTTTTTTAAAACTCGAATTCTAGAAACAAAGGTTTTTAAAATTTTTTATTGCACTGGCTCACTGTTAGTTTTATTTTGGAGTTTGTCGACCTAAATAACTAAGTGCATATGACATGTACAAGGGTGTGCTGGGCCCTTTACCCACTTTTCATTTGATCTTCACAACTCTAAACGGTAAATTTTTGCATTTTGTGAATGAGAAAATAGGTTTGGAGAGATTTTTTAAATAAAACTTAAGAAAGTTAACTAAGCATCCAGTGGGAAAAGCTAATGTGAGAGTATGAGGCCAACATAGGGAGAAAAATAAGAGATGAGGCAAAGCGTTGCAAGTGAGCAAAAGAATGAGAGATCATACAGATCAATCAGCCAGTAGACTGACCTGATGTGGTCAGTCTAGAGGCTCTCTGTCTAGGGTCTAGAACTCCCGAGGCTCTGGTGGTGTACAATGCCCTAGTCGTACACCACCAGGATGTGTTTAGCCTTGTGTGTATGGTGGGGGGTATTTATTACAAATGCTTTATGGCAGTGTTTGCAAATTAATTACAGCAATCAGGCAGATGTCATTAAAGGGGGGAGTGGGTGTAAAGGATGGTGGTTAAGACTGTGGCAAATTGGAGTACTGAATTACCTAAAGGGGACCCTGTTGCCACTCAACTCCAGCTGATTGCTGCCCTTAGGAAATGTGGGTGGACCAGCATTTGGAAAATCTTAAGGTGTTTTTTTTTTTTTTCAGAGAAGCCATCCATATATCTAGATTTTTTTGGAATGATTTCCATTTAAAAAAAAAACAAAAAACAAAACATCAAAAGCACTATGTTGGCCATACAAAACACTTAAAATAAGTGGGTTTGTAATTTAAATTCTATCGATGTCTTCCTGTTAGCCAGTGGAAGTAGGATGGGCTTAGTACTGAGTTTTTAAGTTCGTGAGAGGATTTCTTGGCTACTGAGCTGGCTGAGCCCAGGCAAGAACAGTAGTTATAAATGCCCTAATTTTAATTTTTGCATCACAGGAGATGTATGTAGATGTCAGACTGTTTTGATAGTCTCATTGCAAGAATAATTTAAATTCAAACTAATTGTTTAAAACATGAAATGAGATATTTCAACTCGGTGAATTTTTGTATAATTTAAAATCTATTAAAACTTTCATTTTAAACATGAAAGATATCAAATTGCCTGCTTTAACAGTGTATTAAACATAATATTTGGGGGAAATGTTGAAGGACAATATTAGCATATTATCCTATAAATAGATTTTGTTCTGTAGGAAATAGGCAATGAATAGGTACGTTTTAGGGGCAGCGTAAGGAGATAACTGAGACAGTTACTTTATTAAAAGAGGAAAGAGGTGTATTGTCAGGGTGACATATGTCCTGGTTTACTGGATCAGTCCTGTTCACTCCTGTTGTGCCTAGCATAACAATAGCATCTTTCATCTTCGATGATAAAGTATATAATGTTAATGTCACTCTATATAATGTTAATTTTTTTTAGTTGCTGGTTCCTTTCTCATAGAGTGGCATGCGGCAGATATGCTGAATGACCTTGCTGCTTCTTGTAAAATTAATCACTGAAACAAAGGCTAAACCAGTCTTCACCTTAGAGTGACTCTGCTTTCCCTGCAGGATCTTTGCTGTTGCTGTCAGGGTTTTACTTGTCAGCACCATCTAAAGCATGATTGATTATTTCTATATTATAGTTTTCAAAGGCATTCTCCTTGCTAACTTTAAGCTACTCTTAAGTCTGTATCAAATTTGATCTGTGGCATGTGAGAAAGGCATAGCAATCTCCATTTCAAGGATCTGTATACTATATATACTTCGGTTTAATACCAAAGAGCATGATTGCTGGGTCCTATGGAAAGAGTATGTTTAGTTTTGTAAGAAACTACCAAACTGTCTTTCATTTTGCATTCCCACCAGCAGTGAATGAGCGTTCCTATTGCTCCACTCTCACCAGTATTTGGTGTTTTCAGTGTCTTGGATTTTGGCCATTCTAATAGGTGTGTGGTGTCTTGTTTTAATTTGCCATTTCCCTGATGATATATGATATAGAGCATCTTTTTATATGTTTGTTAGGCATTTTCACATAAAAGTATCCTTTTCCGTTGAGAAGGAATTGGTTTTATCCCCATCTTACGATGTGGAATTTGGGCCAGGGTGGCTGAAATTAATATTTCAGGAAGAGAAGGCCTTCCTTCCAGGAGAACAAGCTGCGAGTCCTAGCTAGAGGCACTTTGGCACGGCGGTTAGGAGCCCGGACCGCAATAGACAGGGCAGGGTTCATATACAGACTTTCCCATATACCATCTAGATGACCTGGGTCATATGTTTAACCACCGTGCCTCTTGCCTTGATACAAAATGAAGAAAATCCTTATTTCATGGAATTGTTATGAGAAATAAATGAATTAATATGCATGAAGTAGTTAGAACAGTGGCTTGGCACATAGAAAGTGCTATTAGGTGAAGTGTTTATGCAAACATTTTCCTAACTCTGGCTTGTAGCAAGTGATTCTCCTGGTCTCTGTGACGCTGTAACAGAGCCAGCCCTTAGTCTTAAAGGGGTAAGATAGGTATATCCGGTCTCATTTCCCCCACATTCCAGGTTGAGTTCTCCCCCACCCAGAAGATGGGGTGGCCATGATGATTTTTGTTCTTCAGGTCATCCTCCTCCAGAATCCTGCATCTCCCAGGGTCATAAAGATGTTTCCAATGTTAGTTATTGAAAGGCACATCAGGTGCACTTATTCCCAAAAGCTTGCTCTGCGGATGAGAAACTGAGGATCCAGGAGGTTATGACTTCCAAATTCGCTTCACAGCATAGATAGGGTGAGGGTGTTTGCTGTTGTCTCTGCTTACCTCCAGAATGTGTAGAAGACAAAACCAGTTTTCTTTTCAGAGCCTTGATTTTATACAATATGAATGACCTCACATTTCTTGGATCGGCTGGCCCATTAAGGCTTGTGGGTTTCACGTGCCCTTTTGGGCCTATGATATGTAGCCTGCTGCCAGTTTCCAAGTCAGCAAGGGCAGCTTGCCTCTTCTGTGAGCATCTCTGCTGGCTGCTCCTCTTAACCCGGTTTCTATCTAAATTGTGCAGGGATTAGACATCTTTGGGCTGCTTCTGTGTGTTTCATTTCCATGATATCCTACTGGCTATACAAGTTAACTCTGCTTATTGTGGGAAGAAAATACACAAGGGTGTGAAGACCAGGAGGCCAAAATCTTTGGCAGCTACCTTGGAGGATGGCTACCATAATAGGAGAGTACCTAATCTTTAGCATATTTAGAAGTGTTGGTGAATGTTCAAATAACCTATTAATTGTATCAGAAATAATATAATTATTGGAGTAGAGAGGCTTCCAATTTTTATCCTTTCCTTTTACCCCAAATTGTACATGTTGGTTATTGGCCCATTTCAATTACGTATGTGATAAGTAATGATTAATTTGGATGAGGGAGGGTTTCCAGTAGATGTGAGACATTTGAGTTATCTCTTGGAAGGTGAGTTGGAGTTCGGTCAACACAAAAAGTTGGCTCTGGGCATGAGAGACGATTGAGGCCTCACAAGGACTAGAGAAGTGAGGACAAGTATACAGTAGCCTGAGTTCCTCACTTCTTGTCAGGTTTGGGATTTCCCACAAGTATTCCAAGCATATCCCAGGATACCAGCAGGACTGGGACACTTTCCATCCCATCCCAAAGAGATTTGACTCATCCAGAATTTTACAATTATAAAAATCTAAAAAGGAGAGGTTTTAGTGTCAATATATATAAGTTAATATCATGTAGAATTATATACGAGAGAATAAGATCATAATCTTGGCCTTTAAAGTGTCTGGCTCTTATAATTATTTTATGGACAAAAGAAGATAATGGTTATCTCAGTTTTAGAAACACCTTCTCAACTTTCCTACATCTAAAAGATTTTCTTGAAAACAAAACTGAAAAGAGAGATGAGGCTTTAAAGAAGAAAAGATGGGTAGGAAAAGAGATTTTTATTTAAATAAATAAGAATTGCTTTGCCAACCAGGCTGGATTCCAGACAGCTTCTAGGCCCAAGGGTGGGAATTAGGGTTGTTGGTATATTTAGCCTCTTCCCTCATAATTCTGAATTCATCACCCAGTCCTCTCTCCCAGCAGGGTTGGACCTTCATTGCTTTCTGGATGACATCATGCTCCATGGACAGACCCTTTTACCAAGGCAAATCAGCCTCAAATGTGTATCTTCCCTCTAGCTTCTTTAGGAAATAAGTAGTTGAAGCTACAAGGCTCTAACCCATACGATGTAAGAGGATGAAACAGGAATTCTTTGATATCTAGTTGGCTTAAAGCCTGTTTGTTCCCATTAGAAAAAATGTGACCACTACTCTCTTTTTGAAAAAAAACTTGGAAGCATGCACTAATGTACCTTTGCACTCCAGCTCTAACACTATGTAAAAACTAATCCGGAAACGAATGGCATTTTTATAACAACTGTTAAGTTATATGAAGTGTTAGTCTAGTAACCGGACTTGGAGACAGTGTCCCCATTCAGGAGCATAGCGGCTGGGCATGGAGGACCCCGCTGCGCAAGGGCAGCTTTGGACTGGCTTCCCCCTGCCTTGGTTGTGTTTTAAATTTGTATATTTTTCTGCTAGTTTGCATCAGATTTCGAGTCCACAAGCTCTTTCTCCTTACACTATTTCTAATTTGATACTTCATATTATTTCATAACTAAGAATTTGATTATAACTTGTTGGGGGGGCATTTTCTCTTCATAATAAAAGTAGTTCAGTTTCTTGCTATATTAAAAAAAAGTTGACAGAAGATGGTCTTGTTACTAAACTAAATGTTTCTATAAATAAATGCAGAAGCATCTGTTAAGGGCATAGTCTGAATGTAGCAGACATAAGAATTGCGTCAATTCTCGTCTTGTAGCCAAGATTTCTTTCTTAGGCTTTCTTTATAACTAATGTCATGGCAGGGTTTCACATTCTCACAGGATTAGGCAATAGAATGGTCAAAAGAACTGGTGCCAAGTTACCCTCTTTCTTAGGTCAGCCAGTGGTCGAGCTTGGTACTCACCAAGGAAAAGTGTGGTGTGTTTTTGTTTTTATTTTTTAGGACTGAAAACCTGAGCTCTCTCCTGCAACTTCATTTTTAGGCCCTAGCTTTAGGCAATTTTCCAAATGTCTAACTGCTAAACTGCTTTCAAGAAATTATTGTGGCGTTGCAGGGAGCTTTGGTCAAGAGAAAAAGAAGGCTTACTTTTTCCTAGAACACCCTGGGCCCATCAAATGACCATTTTAAGAAACAACTGAAATTCCTTTTTCAAAGGCACAAAAATATGAATTGAAACCAAACCAAACAAACCCACCCGACAAGTCCTACAATTCAAATGACTGAAGGGGAGGGTTGGAAAAGGGAGGAAAAATTTTTGGGAAAACTATTTGAAGCTGAAAGCTTGTGTATTTTGCTCTTTAATGATTATGAGTTTTAGCATTTAGCATTTAGCATTTAACGATTTAGCATTTTTAAGATAAAAATTAGCCAGGCCTGTAAGAACACTGTGTACCTTTTCAGGTGCCTGTGTATCTCCTCCTAGAATACCTATCTGGTGCTCCACCCTTCCTCAGGACTACCTCACACTCCTGTTTGGGAACTCCAGCACAGCAAGGTGAGTCTGTAAATTTGTACTCTACACACATCCTAGAAGAATATCACTTACAGTAACTTAAAAAAAAAAAAACTTTTTAAAGTTTGGGAGACTTTTCGAGATTGTGTTCACTGGTGAACTCTTAAGAAGTCATCATTTGTAAACCCTTTATTTAGATAAGTTTAAGCGTGGTTAGTGATGGTAACTAATACTAGCATCATAAAACATGCTTTGGGTTCCACATTTGAAGTCCAAAGCAAAATTTTGCAAATTGGTGTATCACTACTCTTCGGCTTCTTGAGCACTACTCTACTAATGCTTTATTTTATTATTTTATTTTATTTTATTTTATTTTATTTTATTTTATTTTATTTATTTATTTTTAATTAATTAATTTTTTTAGTTGAAGAAATTATTTAAATCGCCCCCTGTCCACCTCCCCGCCTCCTCCCTCCCCTCTCCCCTCTGCTACTAATGCTTTAAATGGGCAGCCTCTTTTAAAGCAGAGACCTATGTATTTCTAACAGTGAAAAGTTAGAAGGTTTTGATAAGTCTGGCATATAGCCTATAGTTTGAGCTTCTATCTCTTTAGTAGTGTCAGTAATTGGCTCCTTTATGTAAAGGGTAAAGGGCGGGGGGCGGCGCACAAAATCCCTTGAGGTTAAAATATACAACTAAATGATTTTCCACTTTTTTGTATGCTTGATGTGTATCGTCTCATGTCTCTTGAACATTAAAGTGACTTACTGGTCCCAGGAAAAAAAGAAATTTGACCTTGTTTGTAGTAAGTGAATCACTTATGAATAAACTGTTCACATTTTACAGGTGAATAAACTCTTTAAGGGCACCAACCAGCGTGCTGTCTCATAAATTCCTTAGTCTCTCATTTGCAAAAGTTATGTGCTTGCATTTTTGCCTAGATGATGGATTTTGAAGGTCTGACATAATTTAATTTCCCCCTGAAATAAAAAAGTATAACTTTAGAGCCTTCTAGTAATTACTAGACTGTGTAGAAAGAACGGATTCCAAAAAGCAACAAGTTCATATTCTCAGTGGTTCAGTTCCCCTATGGACTCTGCTACATTGCTTTTGGATTAGCAAAAATCAGAGCTAGAAGGCCACAAGTGTTGAGAGTAAATGATAGTCTGATTGTAATAAGGCAGTTTTGTTGTATCCATGTAAGAGCTGAGAAATCCTAGTTGAGCCCTGCTATTTGTAATGACCTTCTATTTGTAATAGTCAGAAAAAGACAAGAAAAAAATCTATTATGTAGCTCAACCGACTAAAGTTCTCTCCATGATTAGATAATTACTTAAATTTTAGTTTTGGCTTCCATTATTGATGAAGCTCTTCTGAAAATCTCTCTTTTATACATGAATTATTTTCTGTGTAGGAGGATTTATGTGCAAGTTATACCAAGAAAGAATTGTGGTTCAAGTTTAATGTTGAGGGACTGTGTACATTTGGGTTTGAAAACTTTATTTTGTTTCTCTGAAAAACTAGTAGTTATTCACTAATACAGGTAGGAGATGTCTGATTTGCTTAGAGTTTGCTGCTGAAGAGTTTTCATTTCTGTTGTTTCTTCTCAGAAGCTCAGTATGCTAAAAATTAAATGCCCTTGATTCTTGACTTCAAGTGCAAAGAGGCTCCTTTAGCGTACTGCTTTTTGTTTTCCTTTTTAAATGAAGTTTTGTTTGTGTTATATAAATGAAGGGCTCCTGGGCTAGGGTGTAGTTATACATGAAATTTATAAAACGTTTTTGCCTGTGCTAGCTACTAAGTATGTGAGTTCTCTAAGCCTTTCTGAAGGAAGCATCTAATTTTTAACTTTAATGAGCAACAAAACCAGCTTTAAATTCTCAGTATTGCTACACTGTAAAACTACCTTATATATTTGTGTGTGTGTGTGTGTGTGTGTGTGGAGCTACTTTAAATTTTTAATGTCTTGCAATCCTAATATCTCTACTAAATCACATTTTCTCCCATAATGATACAATTTCTCTCTAGCCATTATTTTTTTTTAGAGAATGATGACAGAATAATTCACTTTATCACAAGACATCTTTGTTAGATTTATCAATTTGGAACTGTTTGAGATCAAACTTTAAATCTCATATTTTCTCTAAAATCCTATTTGGTAAAACAAAATAAGATTTTACAGATTATTTATTTGTATCTCTTTCTGCTTGAAATAGGACTGCAGTCTTCTCCCATCCTGGTTCTGGTACCTTCCTGTAAAAAGCATTAGTGATAAACAGGATTTAGCTCTATACTCATTGATTCAAAACTGCCTTGCAAGTAATTTCCCATAGTTTCTATAATGAAGCATATGGTGGTAATATACTGTGCCTCTGATAATGGGGAGTAGTTTCAGAATACTCTCAACATTTTATATTTTAAGAGTGTGTGTGTGTGTGTGTGTGTGTGTGTGTGTGTGTGTGTGTAGACTTAATGGATTTTATTTTTTATATGCTTATACTTGGTTTTCAGGATTTAAATGGGGGCATTTCTGAATAAAACTGGTAAAAAAATGTTTATTGTTATTACAGGTAATTCATGCACACAGATTTTAGGAGGCTTGGAATGATCTTGTGGAGAAAACTTGGTAGAAGAGGGGACATTTTCTGTAACTTAAGTTGTCATAGTAACCTACATCAAGAATCACACTTGGAATCCAGGCCCGAAGAATTTCAGGGACAATAAACATTCTGGTTGCATTCATCGTCTCTTTTTCTTATCCTCCAAGAAAGGAGCCATCTATTGTGACCTAATTATTTCATTTCTGTTTTTAGAAGATGGGTAGCAGTTTGCATTTTTTAGCATGTTGAAACTTTCCTGGTGTAGAGTAAAAGTGAAAAAGTTTAGCTATTTATACTTGAAATTGACATTTCTTGGTAATGTATCTCAAATTCATTATTTCAAATGGCAAGATGGGTTCAATATAATGGTTACTTAATGAAAATGAAAGAAATAGGATTTGACGAGGATATGAAGAAATTGTTAAATACAAGTCTTATTATTAAGAGTAGTGGAATCTAGTTTTCATGGAATTCTGATCTGGGAATGTTACGACGTTCCTAATATCAAATTGTTAATATTTTTATTTTATGGCATCTTGTACTGTAGTCTTAAGCACAACTGTATTTTAATAAACAACATGAGATATTATTTTTATTAGAATACATTTACTTTGAGAAATATGTATCCAGACATTATTTTTATTCGCTATCTTTCACAAAGGACAGTAGAATCTTTTTTCTGAAGAGAAAGCTTGTTTAGACTTGTTTCACTCTTGGATTCTGCAAGATAATGATTGCTAACCAAGATTATTTGCAGTTTAAATTGTTCTCCATGAGCAAGGAACTTTAATAGAAGTAAGGAGGTAGGTTGTGTGTCCATTCATTTTAGGAAGCTTAGAAAAGAAATTGGAAGACTTTATAATTAATAATAAAAAAAAAATTTGCAAAATTAGGAGTTATAGGATGTAACTAGTTATCTGTAGATTAAAAAGTGATAATACTTTTTAGATTCTTTTCCACATATGAAAATATAATCAAATGGATGATTAAAAAAAATCAAAACTTGAATTGTAAAGAGTATAAAGGTAGATTTAGAAACCTAAATAATTCATTTACTGGCAAAATGTGAAGGAAAATAAAACCACTCATTATTAGAAATACCTACTGTTAATATTTTATGGGAAATATCTGTAATTTTTTAAACAAAATTCAGATCATGCTGTCAAGAGCCAAAATACTAATAAACACTAGAATTTTATTTTCTATTAGAATTAGCAACATAACCAACTATATTCACTGCTATCTAAAATAGCTCTGAAGTACTCAGCTAGTGTTTTAAAAAGAACTGAGAAAGAGAGCTATTGGAAAGAAGGATAAAACTATTTGTAGATAACAAAAAATCCACAAGACAATCAGCTGAACTAACAGAGTGTAGGTTCCATTATAAATAATGTAATATGATCTATATAAGAATAAATAACCAGTTAAAATATGAGGAAAAAGGAATCCATTTCTAGTAGCAACAAAAAGTATGCCGAGGATTAAACTTTATAAGAAATGTGAACGTCATACGAAGGAAACTATTAAACTTTACTTCGAGGATGTGGAGACTCACGTTTCTAGATATGACAATTCATTAATTATTTTCAATCTTTTTATATTAATTTTTTAAGTTTAATATAATTTTAATAAAAAATTTAGTGGTAATTTTTCACAGGTCAGTGATTCTAAGTTTCATTTTTGTAGAAAAAATAAGAGCCAAGAAATGTTTATATAAAGAAGATATTAATTAAAAAATATTATGATGTTGATAGAATGGACAAATACTTGGAAGAGAAAGCTCAGAAGAATATTGTATTGATAAAATACCATTACAAATAATGAATGTAAAAGTATAGTAATAGTATACTAGAAGAGAATGTCCATGAATAGCTGATGGATTTTGTGGAAAGATAAATGAAGATATAGTAGCAAAGGTTAAAAAAAGGGATAATTCATACATGTAATTACATTAAAAATAAATTTAGCATATGTCAAATCATAAAAACTATTCTCTCTATATGTAATATATAAAAATAGAGTTAAAGCCATATATAAAGAATTATTTCAAGTCAGTATAATCACTACCCAATTAAATAGTCAATGCCCAATTAAAAAATTAGTTTGTAGTTCTCTGTAAACAGTTCAAAAAAGAATATAAACAGAGATAGACCTGAAGACTTGTTTAAACTTAATACTTAACAAAGAAATATCATATTTGGTACATTATATTATTAAATTAAAAAGTACATGACAATGTGGCCTATACATAAAATGTTAACATAAAAAGACCGATGTAATCAGAATGCTCATATAATGCTACTAGAAGGTAGACTGCTCAGCAGTCTACTTATGTACCTACTTACCTACCTAGTTATCTAGTTTTTTTTTAACTATTTAATGAAATAGGAAAATGATAGTAACCTAAAAAGTGACAATATAAGGACATAATATAAATTATAATGTCCTTATATTGTCACTTGTATTTTTAAAAGTATATTTACATAGAGAACGACTGAGAAGGCAATATACAAAAGTATTAATGATGATTATCTCCAAGAACCATAGGAAACTAATGATTATTATTAACTTTAAATTATTATGGATTCTCTAAAACATATATTTATATTCAGAAACTTGAAACTGAAGTTTTTTTAAAATCCAGATGCCTAAGATTTTATTATGCCTTCTTAAAAAAAAATATTAACTGAAAAGATATATTTATTGAGATGGACTATACATGGAAATGAATAACAAGGGGATAATCTGAGTCACTGGGCAGGGATGAAGAGACTGCATTCTTGGTTGCCATTCATGTTAGACTATGGTTTAAACCTGTGCATCTAGTATTGTGCTTTCTGGAAGTGTAGAGCCTAGTTTCCCTGGAAATAATAAAGACTAATGTGTCCCTTTGTTTAATATATCTGGAACTTGGATACCTGTTAATTCTCCTTTCCGTCACTATAAATTGCCTTAGCTGTGCTATTGGATAAGTTTTGTGTACAGATGTTTCTGCTGTTTTATGTGTTTACTTCTCACATTTCCTAAATGTATCTCTATAGGCCATTTGACTAGACATTGTACGTGGTAATCATAAGTAACTACACATGTGGTTCCTCAGTTTATGATGGAGGGTTGGTCTATATTGTTTTAATTAAGCACTTCTTGACATTGAAAGACATGAATTATAGTGTCGAACCACACCCACTTTCCCTTGTAAACTCTCTTGTGGTATGCTTTTTACCTCTTGTGCGTTCCTGTTTTTGGATGAATCAGTTTAAATGGGAAATTTTTTGTAAGTATTTCAGGTATGAATTTTTATATGCATTTAATAGACTTCGTGTGAGTTAAGGGCACTTGTTTTGCGTCTCAGCTACAGAGATGTTTTACTTCCTTGGGAAAAAAAATCTGACAGAACCTTGAAAATCGATAGACTAATTGACAATACACATACCAAATGTGTTTTCCTTATAATTTATAAATGACTTTTAATGCTGCAAAACTAGAGGAAGTAGTAGATGTTAAGGTTCGGATCCTTTGCAAAGGGATCAAAGCCTTTTCACCGTTACCTTCCATAGTTCTTTCATGAGCAAATCTGTATTCACACCTGGCATTGCCCAGTCTTTAGGCTTACAGAGAGTCTACAGGGAATTAGGTAGTAAATCACAGTCATGTCATAAATTATGCAATAGCGGAATGAAGAAGGTGCTATGGGTGCCCATGGGGAAGAACTTTAACTTGTAGAAGTTAAGGAAGGCTGCTTATGGATATTATTTTAGCCAAGTATTTAAAGGTAAATAGGTTTTCTGTGTGTGTGTGCGTGTGCGTGTGCGTGTACACACATACCTAGTTGTATTGTTCTTTGCTTTATTGTGCTTCGCAGGTATTGAAGATTTTTTAAATAAATTTTTTATTTTTCAATTACAGTTGACATACAGTGGTACGTCAGCCCCAGTATACAACATAATAACCTACGAAGTATTCACCCCAATAAATCCAGCATCCATCTGACACCATACACAGTCATCACATACCATCGACTCTTTTCCTTATGCCATACTTTACAACCCCATGACTATTTTGTAACTACTAATTTGTAATTTTTTCACCCATTCCCCAACCCCCCTCCCATCTGGCAACCATCAAAATGTTTTCTTTATGAGTTTGTTTCTGTTTTATTTGTTTATTTATTTTGTTCTTTAAATTCCACATATACGTGAAATAATGTCATCTTTTTCTCTCTGACTTACTCCACTCAGCACAATATCCCCTAGGTCCATCCATGCTGTTGCAGTTGGCAAAATTTAATTCTTTTTTTACGGCTGATAATATTCCATTGTACGTATGCATTACCTCTTCTTTATCCATTCATCATTGATGGGCACCCAGATTGCTTCCATATCTTGGCTATTGTAAATAATGCTGCAGTGACCAAATGGATGCATATGTCCCTTCAAAGTAGTGTTTTGGGTTTCATTGGTTAAATACCCAGAAGTGGGATTACTGGGTTCTTTTTTGTCTCTTGTTGTAACCTTTGTTTTAAAGTTTATTTTTTCTGGTATGAAGTCTTTAGGGAGTGGGGAGAAGGCCTTCTAGAATGCACTAGAAAACAGTATATGCAAAGCCTAGAAAGGTTTGGGGGTAAACAAGTACATTAGGTGTGAATATGAGCATCGATGGGAAGGACATGACTAGCTTAAAAAACAGGATTCTTATTCTAGTTTGATAGAAACAGCCTTTTCTTTTAGGAGCTCTGGGATTTATGGTAATCGAAAGGATTAAAATTATTTAAAGGTAGCCAGAGTCCTGGTTGAAGGATAAATAGAAGTATTAATGATTTAGAATAACAAACTTTAGATATCTCTAAGGAGAAAATTACTCATGCTTTTTATTCTTGATCATTTCTGTATAATCTCAATAAATTATTTAACATTCTCATGCTTCAAAAGGATATCGCTACTTTCAAATGTTCTTACTTTAAAAATTAGATATAAATAGGTAACATTAAAAGATATACTGTTTCCAGCCAGTTGATCTAATGTACCATTTACTTTGTTAATATTTTCTCCTGTGAGCTAGCTGCTCTACCACTAGACAATTTTACTGTCCAAATTCTTTGCAAATGTTGCCTTGTCAGAATGGGAATTGTGTGAGAGATGAAATGATTAAAGATTGCTTTAGATAAACAGGCTGATATTAACTACCATTTCTATTCTGTTTTGCTCCCAAGGATCATTTGAATGTATATTCTCAATCTTTTTATTATATCAAGAAGTAGAAATAAAAAGTGATTTTTTACTGTTAACAAAATGGTTATTTCATTTGGTAATGTTTATATCCTTATGTGAAAAAGAAAATAATGCCATATGGACGACTTTAGTCTTAATTCTAGGACTATCTTGCCTGCTTCATTTTGTATTTTCCTGGTGCTACACCACAGCATATTGCAAGCATGCACATAAAATCTTGACTTTATTTTTTACTTGGAAAGCACTTTGAAGATTCAAATCTGAGGTCGAAGAAACCAACACCAAGTTGGAGACCTATATTTGCTCCCTCTATGCACAGTCTCTACTGCAAAAACTCTTCTGTTCATCTTGTGGTCCCAGTACCTAGCCAAGTAGATAAAGATCTGTTGAATAGGTGAATATATCTCTTTATTCACAGAGCCTGAATTACACCCACATCTTCTTAATTCCAATCAGTCCAGTGTTCTTTCTTATACACTAGTACTTCCCTATTTGTTTTCTACTGCAAAATGGTTTTATGTAGCAGTAGCATTTCCAAGGTTTCAAGTTATGTATAATGTGTCTCTGCCAGCCATCATTAGCCCACCCCATCTCACAAGAAAGCCAGCCTGACCAACATGTTAAAACAAGGGGGCTATCTGGGCTGAAAACCAATTGATATTCTTGAGTAAATTGTAATTCCACACTCAAAATAGATGGCACTTTGTGCTTTTCAGTAGATTATTCACATTTCCTTTGATCAAACTACAAAGTCAAGATATGTTACAGGATCGTAGACTTTATTTTTACAAAAGTGTGTCTAAGCAGGAATGGTTCTACCATCACAGGTGTTTGGAAAATTTGTGAGGCATTTTTAGTTGTCATAGTGATTGAAAGGATGCTACTGGCATTTAGTAAATGGGTGACAGAGATGTCAGGCATCCTGTAGTACACAGGACAGTCCCACACAATGGCATTAAAATGGTCCACTGTACTTTTCCTACTGCAAAGCCACAACCAAACTTTTTACATGTATACATAAAGCATTTTTTCATTGTCTTAATATATAATGAATTTGCTGGGAATACTGCTATTATGTAAATTAAGGGAAAATCATATTCAGATCTGGAAGAAGGAGTGTTTCCCAACTTAGCACAGACAGACAATGCCCCTTGAAGTATTTGAGTTTCTTATCAACATACCTGTTAGCAGTCTGCACCTAGAACTGCTGCATTCATGGTATAGGTGCAAGTGTCCATAATGCTACTTCATTATGTCTTGTCGTTTACATACTTAAGTTCCTGTCTGTCTGTTATAATTATTTTTTATTTCTCCTTTTTCTGGCTTCTCTGTTGAGAAAAGTCTATTTGCGGGTGGAAGAAGCACAGGAGTATAAGCAAGGAGACTCATTAGAAGGCTGCTGCAGTAATTCAGGTGCGAGGGTTTGGTAGGAGCTAATAGGATTTCCTGACAGATTGGATATGGTTGTGAGAGAGAGAGAGGTCAAGGTTAACTAGGCATTTGCACGTAAGCCACTAAAAGGATGCATTTGAGTTGCTTTGAACTGAGATGAAAGTTGTAAGTGCAAGAGATTTGGCAAGTAAGATCGAGGGTTCCTTTTAAGACATGTTGAGTTTGAGATGTCTACTGGACATCAAAGTGGCAATGTTGAATAGGCATCTGAATGTGAGGCAGAAGTCAGAGAGAGGTCTGAGCAAGAAATATAAATATGGGAATTGTCAAGTATGTGGTATTTCAAGTTATGATAAAGTTGGACGAGATCACCAAGTAAATGTAAATAGAAAATAGTAGACCAATTACGGAGCTTTGGGATACTCAAACATTAATAAAGCACAGAGAATAAGAGATTGAGAAGGAACACCAGAGAGGCTGGAGGAAATTGAAGCCAAATGAAGAAGGTGTATCAGGAATAAGGAGTGATACTTTGGCTCTTAGATTTAGTAACATGAAGATGATTTTTGACCTTGATTATGGTCATTTTGGTGAAGTGGTGAGGTAAGAGCCTGACAGGAATGAGCTCAATAGAGATGGGAGGTGAGAAAATGAACAGGAAACAAGAAATGGAGGATACCTGGTAGGGGAAGTGGGATCAGAATAAAGCTATTTTATTTTTAAGTGGCATTATATGGCTACGTATTTATTTTCTAATGCAGTACAAAAATCCATGAAGAGAGTAATGATGCTGGAGTTAATAGAAGTGGGCTGGCATGCTGGTTAGCCACAGGGCTCCGCTGACCATACCACTAGTTTTCCAGACGTCTGGTATGCCATAGCTCTGGAATAGCTAACTGATACATAATAGATTTTGAGGCCTTGTGGACAGAAGACTTTTTCACTCTCCAGTGTTTGTTCCTTTTTTTGTTTAGGAAAGTTGGTCAGGCACCAGCCAAGGGCTTAAGTTTTAGCCAGAAATTGAATTTGAAATTAGTGGGAAATTAGAAGGTAAGGTAGAACCAATTGATTCTCCATAGGTCACAACTTAAAAGCAGCTAAAGTTTTTCTTATCCACTGGGGCCATCTTAACCATTTTGATTTGTAGGCAGAATGGCTCAGGGCCTTTAGAATAAGGAAGATGAGGCACCTACGAGGGCACAAAATGTGTGGAGGCACTCACCCTCAAAGTCAATCAAGTTCAGTGTTGGCAGTTGAGAATGATGCCCCCTTACAGTTTGAACCCTAGGCACCTTGCTAGCTACATCCTAACTCTCCTGGTCTTGAGAATGGGTGCCTGCCAGTTTTTTTTTTTTTTTTTTTTTTTTTTTAAGGGACAGTAGGAAAGCTCTCTTGACCTAGTTATCTCTTTTTATATCACCAGTTGGAGATTAATTAATTTCATGTGCTTAGTCTGATATTCTCCTCCCTCCTTAATATCTAATCAACTTCAGCAACTCTAATGAACATGTGGAAGACTTGGTGAAGAAGAAAAAAAAGTTCTAGTCTACACAATTCTATTGACAGTCATGGGACAGAGCAGAGAATGGTTGGTTGGGACCTTTGGGCAACAAAAGGGCAACAACAAGGGACTTTTGGAGACCTAACAGGAAGGACAGCAGGAACTGGGGGACAGCAGGAAGACCGGTTAGGACCAATCCTGTTTATGAAGCCTGGACTAGAAACTGCCCTTCTCCAGCTTAGTACATTTGCCATTTTAAGTGTTTTAAGGACCCTAGTACCATCTTGTCTTTTTCTCTTTGGAATCCGTAGGTGATAGGAGGTTATCACTCATTTCGTTAGTCCTAAAAATTGAGTTTCTTGTTCTGTCCAGTGCAGATCTGAGAAAGATCTTCTAAGGTTAACTGAGCAATTATCCATCTTCGTATCTCAGAAACCAAAGGACACCTTACAGCAATGTCCACAGAACCCTGAGAATTCTCAGGGCTTTGTGTCCAGGATAATACTGTCGTGCGGTCCCATGATTGTCCCCTCAGAGGGAGCTGTAGTGATAAAGGTATAACAAAGAATCATGCACCATCTTGATCATACTATTTGAGTTGACAAATTCTCTTATGAAGAACATGTAGGACCAAACGTGTACAGATGGTGCATATGTGATTGTGTACAAAATGCATAGTCACCTGAAGGAATGGTGGAGAAAGATGAACAAAGACGGCTCTGGGGAGCTTCCATCAAGAGGTGTCCATAGGGGCAAGCAGCAGACACATTGAGAAGAGAAAGGGTGAAGGTCGTTAGATATAAGGTCAGCGATTCTTTTATAATTGGGAAGTTGCTGATTATGAGACTTAAAAGTGAGAAAGTTTATTTTAAAGTGATTCACAGTGAGTCTACGGCCATGCCATCCTGAATAAGCCCAATTCTGTCTGATCTCGGAAGCTAAGCAGGGTCGGGCCGGTTAGTACTTGGATGGGAGACCACCTAGTAAGACCAGGTGCTGTAGGCGTAAAAAATAAAAAAAATAAGGGATTGTAAGCTGACAAGGTCCTTGCAATCTGTGAGGTCAACCAAGGGTTGCCTTGCCTAAAAAAAATTAAAAATAAATAAAAAGTAAAAAAAGCTAAAAAAAAAAAGTGGTTCACAGTGAAAACTGAAGTGGCAAGAAGTCTGTAACTAATTATAAATGAAATAAAAGGTTACTAATGATCTTAGTTTTTAGATCTTAGAGTATTTCACTGCGAAAGTTTTATCTTTATATTTTGCAGCCACATATGAATAAATCTGGTCACAGTACGACAGAGGTTTTTATTATAGTTTTTGGGGGGATGAGGCCTGATGCTCTTTTGGTTTATGTCAGCTCCATTTCTGTCTAAGAGTCAATTCAGCCACGTGTCCGTGGAAAGAAGTCCTTATTAAAAATAGTAGACTTTTGACTTCAGTCTGTATTACAGAATCAAGAGGCCCCCCCCGGCTCCCCCGTGCAAATTTTCTCAGAACCTGCTTTCCAAAAAGGTTAGAGGTTTCCTAGAAGAGCTTTCCTCTTCCCGGTGAGCAGCATAATTTTTGAGAGTGGTAGTTTCCCTTCCAGGCCCTTGCTGCTGCTTTACCTCCAATCCCTCAAATACCTGAGTCAAGTAAATATGATGACACGTTTAATTAGCTAATAAACGGAGACTGACCTGTGAAATTTCAGTTATAACCTAGTGTCTTTAAAGCTTTGGAAACAAGTATAATGCATTTTCTGCTTATTTATTTTCTTAGACGATAGAGTATATTCAAGGTTTGAGCTGCCTGGATTCAGATCTTAGCTTTTCCCCTGATTACGTGTGGGATCTTGGGCACGTTTTGGAACTCTCTTTGCCGTGGTTTGTTCTTCTAAGAGTAGAGCTAATAATAGTACCTATTTCTTAAGATTGTTATGAGAATTAAATAAAATGATACATTCAAAGCACTAGGAGCAGTTCCTGGCATATTTAAGTACTTAATATAAAACTGTCAGGCATTTAATGTTTAAGAAGTGAGAAAACCAAATCTCTTCTTCCCGGAAGAGCTTTATAACTGGCAATGAATACTTGAGTGTTGGTTGTGTGAATTGTAGTTATTTAGCCTCTTTTCATCGGCTGTAAATGACTTCATGTGTTTCTGAAGATAGAGGAATAGCAGTAATCTCCCCATCTGGCCTCGTATCAGTATATCACTCAGACCACTAACCATAGCTGCTTGTATTATTTTTATTATTACTAATCATGTAAGTGAGTTGCAATTTTTAAAAAAATTTGTGGGGACTACGATTACTATCCATATTTGCTTTTTCTTGGGCATTCCATATCCATGATATTTCCTTCCATGGGAATTTTAAGAGCTGTGCAGTTTGTTGCATCTTTGTGCTCTGTCCCTCCAACCAAACTTACAGACTCAAAATAAAGTAATGTGTATCTCTCAGAATAAAAAAAACGATGAGATTTCCGTAGAATCAGCGTGTTATCTCCAGGACTCGTTGTTGGCATGGGCTCGTCCTCAGGGAGCTTGGCAGTTCGGCCTAATAGAAAGGGCAGAGTTCTCTTGTGTGGTGTGCCCACAGGACTTCCCTCCTAGCTTCTCTCTTGTTTCCTAATGGGGCAGCACTTTAGTGCTCATAAAACTCTTTTAAGTAGGTGAGTCTGGGTTGATGTTTACATGCAAACTAATGAGAAAAATATTCTTACCAGTATTCTGCAGATGAAGAAATGAGCCTGCATGGATTTAAAGGAGTTCAGGGTTACACAGTTAAAATAAGCAGTAAACCCAGATCTGCTGACTCTTAAAATCCAGTGTACTTCCACTTTTATTGCTTTCCAGTCAGATTTACTCAGGCTCAGTAAAATCATGTAATAAGACCTGGAATAGTGGCCAAGCCTGTTCATTAGAAATTATAATCACGGAGTTAGGATTTCAAATAATATAAGATTTGACACTGTTTTTAACTGTTGAAAACTTTACTTTTATAATAAAAGGACCTAGTGTCCTTTTAGCTATATTGTTTATTCTTCCTGGTTATATATCATAAGCATTTTCTAACTAACTTTAAATTTTTAAAGACTTTTCTTCATTATGTGTATACTTTGTCATTAAAGTAGATTTCGTGTTGATAGAAGTCTTTTTTTTTTTCTTTCAATGCGGCCAATGTTGAGTAGGCCTAGATTACGACTCTTTCTAAATTCTTAGAAGAGTGTAATTACCAGTTCTTATCCTATACTTGGTAGGTAGGTAAGTGGTCCCAGGAAGAATAAAATGGTTCTATTTTTGTAACCATTATTTTTCTAAACCTCATTTGGAGTGAATGGTGTGTTTCTCTGCAAACCTCAGACCTGTAGCACTGGTTTGAGGGATTTGAGAGAGTGGACCTTTGTTACTTTGTAGAGTTGGGTTCTTGTCCCCTGTTTGAGCTACCAGTGCCTCTGCTCAGCAGATGCAGCCACAGCCAAGATGGTGCCATATGTCCAGTGACTTGCTGAGTAAGAGCTCATTCACTGCAGTAGCAAACTTTGACAGGGACCTGCCTATTTCAAGATCATATTCAGTGATTAGTCACTAATGAGCTTTAAAAGACTCAAACTTCTATAGTAATACTAATAATAGTTGTTTTTTGCTAAGTGATTATTGCATGCCAGATTGTATTTAAATCTTCATGTTCATTGTTATTTATCTCTACAAATGTAAGTGTTATCATTCCTATTTTAGTGCAAAGGAAACTAGTATTTTTTCTAACATCATATAGCTAATAAGTGGTGATGCCAGGATTTGAATCCAGGGATGCCTGACCAACAGCATCCATACTAGGGATAATGAAATATGTCATGTATATGTTGCCTGTGTCCATGGCAGACCTAATTAATTGATCATAGTAAGTGTTCATGCTGATCCTGATAATCCTTTTCAGCATTGCATCTGCAGTCCATCACTTAGTAGTCAGGATCAAACATGTGCTATCCTTGACTTGAAAAGTGTCTGTATTAACTTTCTTCTGAATTCCAGTGGTGTGTCGAAATTCAGCCAATTTGCTTTCAGGATAATAATAAATAAGGTAAATAATAACATGGCTTATAAGATGAACAAACAATGCAGTATTTTCCTGTAGAGTCTTGATTGGTTTGGACAATTGAATTTAATACAATTTAAATTCCATTTTAAATAGCATATAAAAGGCACCTCCACATCAAAAAATTTTAAGGCAAGTTGAGTAGTGGTTTATAATATTTAGTTATTTGAAAATTTTTTCAAATGGATATTTGAAATAAAAAATTTTGACAGTGCTCATAGAATTTGTTATAATGAAATTAGATTTTTTTAGATAGCAAAAACTGGCTGTGAAATCTTCATTAAATTTTAATCATAGATCAAAATACTGATCTTTTAAGCATTTAAAGCTCTGCTATGACTGTAAATGTGGAAATAAAAAGTTGTTAGGATCACAGATTTTTTTCCTTCCTTCCTTTCTTTCTTTTCTTTCTTCCCCTTTTGCTTTCAGACCTTACCACTACTTCAACTGAAGATAGCATTTAAAAAAATTCCACATATGGTCAAATAGATGTTCCAGTGTCTCTTGACCCCTTGATGTAAAGGTCTCCACCCATTACAGGATTATTGGAGAACATCTTGGGCGCAGGATTCAGGGTTGGAGTGTTTGAGCCAAAGACTGATAATAACTACAATGATAAATTGTCATACCTGCTGCGTAGTGTTGAAATTTCTAGGAAATGCGCTCTTTATTTTTCACCTCTAAAATCCGAGACACAAAACAGAAATAGAAACATAATTTATATCAAAATATATTTCTATAAATAGGCCACCTATCAGCAAAGAGGTTGAATCCAAATTAAGTGTGAGGCCATGGAAAATTGCTTATCTTTTGTGTGTATCTTTAAAGTGAGTAACATTATACTTTGTTACTTATCCCAGTTTGAAAAGAAAGGAAAATTTTTCTTATTTTTGTAATGTTGTTAGGAGACGAAATTATATAATGCCCAAAGTTAGATAATTTATTATTTATTGTAAGAAATTCTGATTTAAATGTACTTTGTGGAAAAATAAATGAAATTAAGAGAAATAATGCATTAGTAATATTTCTACATTCTCTCTACTTGTTCTCAGTAATATTGTTTTTTTTTTTTCTTATTGATAATGTCCTAGCTATTTATACTTTAAAAGCAGAAGACAATACTTCTTTATAACACTGTGACCACAAACCCTACTAACTCTGACCAATGGTTACTTTGAAGTGCTGGTGGCCAGTTGGAGTTTATAATTTGTTACCAAATTACTGTTATCTTTATTTTCACCCTGTATTTTGCCTGTCAAGCAGTCATAGTCTCCAAAATTGGAGAGTCAGAACCTTCAACTAAAGAGTTTGTTTAACTAGAGGCAGGAAGAAGAGCCTATTTTCCCTTGAAACACATGGGAAATTCATTCATTTTCATTTGTTTTAAACTTTTAAAAGCCTGAACATTATTAGGGCTGTTTTGGGGGTTTGATTGATTGATTGGATGGTTGGTGTTTTTGTTTCTTTTATTTTTAGGTTATCTAATCAATCTCCCTAATTCTAAAGTCTAACCCATGCTTTTACTTCATTTACAATGGTCTTTTAGTTTAAGAATTAGCTTCTCCCTGCCTTGAGATTTTAAGATTGTCTCAATAATCTTGGACCAGATCTCACATGTCCAGGATTTTTCTTGTAGTGTTACCTTTATTAATCTGTATTTCCTTGCTGTCTATTCTAGAAAGTCACAATTTGGTATAGGAAGGATGGCACAGGGGTGGCGGGGAAAGGAGGGTGTTTTGTTTTTGTTTTTGTTTTTTAACATATTAATGTTTTATTAAAGTATAATTGATGTATAGGATTAGTTTTACACATACAATATAGTGATTCTATATTTGTATGTACGGCAAAATGATTACTATGATAAGTCTAGCTAACATCTGTCCCCTTATAAAATGATAAATTTTTTTTCTTGTGATGAGGGCATTTAAGATCTATTGTTAGCAACTTTCAAATACCCATTACAGTATTATTAATTATAGTCACCATGCTGTACATTATATCCCCATGACTTACTTATTTTATAATTGGAAGTTTGTACCTTTTGGTGCCCTTAACCCATCCCCCCACCACCACTACCACCCCCCGCCTCTGGCAACCATCAATCTGTTCTCTGTGAGCTTGGTTTTTTCTTTTGTTGTTGTTGTTTTAGATTCCACATAATAAGTGAGATCATATGGGATTTGTCTTTCTCTGACTTATTTCACTTAGCATAATGCCCTCAGGTTTGCAGATGGCAAAATTTCATTCTTTTTTATGGCTGAGTAATATTCCATTGTGTATATATACAGTGGATAAGTGTATGATAAAGAAAATGTGATATATATATTACATTTTATCATCCATTTATCCATCAGTGGACACGTAGGTTTGTCCATATCTTGGCTTATGAATAACGTTGCAGTGAACATGGGGGTGCATATATCTTTTTGAGTTAGTGTTTTCATTTTCTTCAGATAAATACTCAGAAGTAAAATCACTGGATCATATAGTACTTAAAAAAATTTGAGGAACCTCCATTCTGTTTCCCATAGCGGCTGCACCAGTTTACATTCCTTCCAACAGTGCACAAGGGGTTTTTCTTTCCTTTTCTTCATATCCTCGCCAGCACTTATTTTTTATCTTTTTGGCGATAGCCATTCTGTGAGGTGCTATCTCATTGTGATTCTGATTTCTCTTTCTCTGATGATTAGTGATGTTAAGCATCTTTTTCTGTATCTGTTGGCTGCCTGTATGTATTCTTTGGAAAAATGTCTATTCAGATTCTCTGCCTATTTTTTAATTTTTATTTTTTGCTATTCAGTTATATGAGTCTATATATATGTTGTATATTAACCCCTATTGGATATATGATTTGCAAATATTTTCTCTCATTCAGTAGTTTGCCTTTTTATTTTGTTGATTCCATTTACTGTGCAGAAGCTTTCTAGTTTGATTAGTCCCACTGGTTTATTTTTGCTTTTGTTGCCTTTGCTTTTGGAGTCAGATCCAAAAAATCATCACCAAGACTAATGTCAAAGAGCTTACCTCCTGTTTTCTTTTAGGAGTTTCATGGTGTCAGATCTTACATTCAAGTCTTTAATCCATCTTGAGTTAATTTTTGTGTGTGGTATAGGATAGTAGTCTATTTCTTTCTTTTTTTTCTTTTTTCTTTTTGCATACAGCTGTCAGTTCTCAACATCATTTATTGAAGAGACTGTACTTTCCCCCATTGTATGTTCTTAGCTTCTTTGTCATAAATTAATTAACCATACATGTATAGATTTATTTCTGGGTTCTCCATTCTCATCCATTTATCTATGTGTCTGTTTTTATGCCAATATCATGCTATTTTGATTACTATAGGTTTGTAATATAGTTTCTAATAATGGAGTATAATGCCTCCAGCTTTATTCTTCTTTCTCAATATTGCTTCAGTTACTTACAAATTTTAGGATTGTTCATTTTATTTCTGTGAATAATGCCATTGGGATTTTGATAGGGATTGCATTGAATCTGTAGATTGTTTTGGATAGTATTAACATTTTAACAATATTAATTATTCCAGTTCATGAGCATGGAATATCTTTCCATTTATTTGTGTCTTCAATTTCTATCATTAAAGTCTCACAGATTTCAGTGTACAAGTCTTTCAACTCTTTGGTTAAATTTGTTCCTACATATTTTATTTATTATATTTTTGATGCCATTTTAAATAGAAGTTTGTTAATTTCTCTTTCTGATAGTTCATTATAGGAGGGATCTTTGTTGATATTGTCATCTACATAAAAAGATCTGTGAAAAAGAGCTTTATAAATTGCAAAGTTCCTTCAAGTTTTATATTGAATGAGGAAATTCATTTTAAGTGATTATAAATATAATATATAAAAATTAACAAACTTTCAGAATTTAAGTTGCTTTAAAGTTGTTTGCTGGCAGTTATTCATGTATGTCTATTTAATTAGGTGTGAAAATATTTTCCCCTTTTTCTTGCTGCATGCTATTTGATTTTTATCTGCCCTATTATATACATTCATTTATATGTTTTACTCACATTAACAAGAGGTTATTATCTGGAGCTTATTTATTAGTTGAGACTTTTTTTTTCATTTCTAGCAGTTTGTAAAATTCACTTGATTTTTTTCCCCTCTGCATTGTACAAACTAGGCAAATATTTTTTTTTTTTTCATGAAAGTACTAGCTTTACATTTTTAATATTTCAACCAGAACTTTTTTCCTTATACATGAATAATATTAAATAAGAAAACACGTACTTGTTTTTCTCTGGTTTATATGGGAGTAAAAATCTACATAGGAGTAAGTAAATAAAATATTTTTAACAAAAAAAGCTGTATTATGATTGTTTTGCTCTCTTTATTACATTAGAATTATTGTTAGTAGGGATATTTATCCTAAGGTACACAAAGAAGAGTTGGAAAACAATGCTTTCTACTATTGCTGGATAAGTCGGGGTCCTATTAGGAGAGAGGAACCACATGGTTATTTGAATGAAGAAGTTTAATGTAAAGAACTGAGATAGAACACTCAAAGAGTCCTCTTGGGACAGAGATTCAGACCTTCTTACAGAGAACCTGTCTGTGGTTCAATGGGTGACAGAGAAGTCACTGTGGTGCCTCATTGATAGAACTTAGAGAAATCCATCCCTGGAACTTGAAGAGGAGGTATCTTACCAGAAGCAGTCCACTATAAAACAACTCAAAGCTGGTGCTGGGGAAGCTGCTGGTTCCACCATCCTCTCTGCGTTAGCAGAAGCTGGGTCCTAGAGGGACTGCATTTGCTGCAGGACCTGGCACTGAGGAAACCACCCACACCGTGCTGCAGGAGCTGCAGCTGAGGGAGCATGTCAGGGTGCATAACCCCTTCTTCTTGCCCTCTCTGCTGTGACCCTCCAGTGAGCTTCTCTTGACAAAACTTCATATGGCACGGTTGTCAAAGAAAAAATATTTAAGGATCCAGATCCATTTTCATAGAGCAGGCCAAAAGGATGAATTTGGAGCCGAGAGGCGATAATAACCAACACAACCTGCAAGATCATTCGTGACAAAAAATATTTTCCCTTTTCCATGGACTGTGATAGTCCGTGAGATAGCTTGATTTCATTTCTACTAAAATATCTTTGTGAGAGGCATGCGAATTGTTAGATATAATTGGTTTATTTAATTTCTAATGAAATGTATTAATACTTTGTAATTAGGATCACCTATACTGCTGAGACAAATCCTTAAGAATGTCTGTGTCACTATAAAGCTAATTTTTATTATTTTAAAAAAGCATTGCTTCATTTCATCATGCTTTTTACCTATATCCATTAATTAGAATATAAACATCCACATAAATATTATACAGGTGATTGGCAGCCACCTGTGAAGACTTTATTCTTGCTTTGAAAATAGCTCTAGGAACTTGTTATCTAAAAACTCTTGACATGACATAACTAGACTGAAATTTTATAACATTCTGCTTTAATATTTCCTATTGACAAACAAAATTCATTGGCTAAAAAAAAAATAAAAAAGAAAAGTTTATAAAACCAAATACAGATCTTAGCATTAGCCAAGCAGAGAACAAGATTTTAATTTTTTAGAAAATCATAAAGATGTATGGAAACTGAACACTTAAAATTATTTAAAACTTGAAATTACTGACCAGAAATTACATGGGTATGGGAGAACCAGCAGAAAGTATCTGTTGGTGGACCAGTGTTGCTCTAGTTCTACCCCATGCCACTCCCGGAGGAAAATGGGCATTGAATGGATACTGGGCCAAACCAAGGATATTGATCTACCTACCAGAAGAGCCTTTCACTGCATTCGGAAAATTTGATCTGGCCCCAGACCTGATGTCTGATGTTGGCCCCTTTGTAGTCAGTTATTTAGAATAATTAGTTCATGAGTGGCTTAAGTAGATATATCCCTATACGGCTTTTTTTCTCTCAAGAGCTGTACTAAATTCTAATAAATCTGAACCTCGCTTGCATCATGGCAGGGTAAGACAGTGTCTTCTACCTGCTTTGGCTTGGCCATAGTGGTGGCGCGGTGCGCTGTCTTTGAATTGGGAATGGACTGCACAGAAAGGTCAGAAAGGTGACTGGAGAGCTGATCAGCTCAGACTATTATGTGGTGATCATAGTTATCCCTTGGACAGTGTCTCCAGTATGACCAATTCTGCCTGACAAAATTGGTTCCTGTTCACAGTGTACCAGCATTGGTGCTAGCCCTTTCACTTGGATTGAGCAGCATATACCTTATTGTGGTGTGTTCTTTTAAAATAATCTTAGTAATAGCAAAATCATGTCACATGGGATAAGCTTGCTTTTTTTTTTTTTTTACAGCTACAGCACCTGGTATTCCTAGGTGGTCTCCCATCCAAGTACTAAGCATGCCTGACCCTGCTTAGCTTCCAAGATCAGGCATGTTCAGGGTAGCATGACCATAGACAAGCTTGCTTTTTAAAAGTAAGAGGTAACTATCTCAAGTTCAGTGAATAATAATTATGAATGAATTCAGGAATGCTAAACATATTTTTTTTAAAAATGTGGCCATTAAAAATAAGATACTTTGGTGTATAATAATGTGATTTAGAAGAAATTTTAAAAGAAGAATTTCAAATGTAATTTGAGAAGTGGCAAAATATAAATGAGTGTATATTTCTCAAATTGTCACCAATAATGGGTATATAGCAGTCATCTGTGTGTGAAGTATGAAGTTATATATTTAAAAATTGTAGTCTTATTATTTTATACTCATAACTTTTAGAATGGCTTCGATGTAGCAAAATCTAAACATTTGCCTCTCAGAACAGCCTAAATAATATAAATGTTTTTCATGCATAGGCTTATGTAAAACTGTGTGTGTTACTAAATTAAGTTTAAAAGATACCTTGAATTTTAAAAAGATTCCTTATTGTAGAAAAAAATTATAATTTTGCAGAAATGCACTGAGTTATTGTTCTTTTAAAGGAATGTTTGGATTAGGTAAAAATGTACTACTAAGATTTTAATATATTTTTAACTGTGATGTTTTATTTTAGATAATTCTCTTATAAAGGGGAATTTAATTTTCTAGATATCCATTGTTTGATAATCGTTTTTAAATTGTGTCTCTGGAGGTGCTGCAGGGCTGCAGTTTAAAATTTTCAGCTTTATGGCATTTGTCTAAGATGTAATAGGGGAAAAAAATAGATATAAGGATCTCATTTCCTGCATATTACAAGAATATTAGTATATTCTTGTCATTTTATATGATAAAAAAGTGAACATTTCCTTGTATAGCAAAAGAAGTTAAGGATCTTAAATCTTTTTCTTGGATTATCTGGGTAGGCCCCCAATGCAGTCATATCTATCCTTGTAAGAGAGGGACAGAGGGAGTTTTTGACACAGAAAATGATGAGGCAGTGGAACCAGGGAGGCAGAGATTGGAGTGATGTCGTCATGAGCCAAGGAATGCCTGTAGCCACCAGAAGCTTGAAGAAGCTGGGAAAGGGATTCTCTCCTAGAACGTTTGGAGGGAGCAAGGCCCTGAGGATACTTTGATTTTGGCTCAAATTCGAAACTGATTTGGGGCTAAGAACTATGAGAGAACATTTTTTGATTTTTTTATACCAAGCAGTTCATGGTAATACATTACAACAGTCCCAGGAAACTAATTCACTTAATACAGGGGCTGAATGTTTGTTTCCTCCTAAAATTCATATGTTGAAACCTAACCTCATTGTGATGGTATCTGGAGTTGGGACCTTAGGGAGGTAATTAGGATTAGATAAATTGATGAGGCAGGGCCCCTAAAATGGGATTAGTGCTCTTATAAAAGACCAGACAGCTAGTTATCTCTTTCCACCATGTGAGGATACAAGAAGTTGGCCATTTACAAACCAAGAAGTATGCCCTCATTAGACAAGTTTGCTGGCAACTTGATCTTGGACCTCCCATCCTCCAGAACTGAGAAATAAATGTTTGTTGTTTAAGCCATCCAGTTTATGGTATTTTGTTAAAGCAGCCCAAACTTACTAAGGCATTTAGTAATGAAGAAAATACAAAAATAAAATGTAAACATAAGCTAAATCAACCATGAGAGAAAATATTATACAAAGAATTGGACAACTATGTTTTTTTAAAAGAATATTGTATTCGGTGATGAGGTAAAAAATGAAAAAGGCACTTTTATAGACTGCTGTGAAAGTGAAGGAAATCTGACATGATCAAACAAAATTACGGAGCCTTTAGAAACTATTTTCAAAGAATATTTAAGGTAAAAATATGACTACCATATAATCCTATGTAAAAATAGGGTTAAAATTGTATTTCAAAATGAATCAAATTTTAAGTATATAAGTCCTTGAATAACATTGTTTCTTTCAATGATATTTCATTTTAATAATGAGGAAAAAAAGCTCCTGGCTTGGGCCACTCACTGTTTGAAGTTTTCTCTCTAGATACTTTGGTTTACTCCCACATCCCAAATGCGTGCAAAGTTAGATAAATTGGTGGTGTGTCTACATTGCCACCAAGAAGTCGAAGTCGCCTTTCCTCCACCTAGCCCCAGCTGACAGAATGAAGATTCTGTTCTAGGTTGCAGGCCAAGAATACTGGGGCCCCAATTTTCCTCATCTACCTTGCTCGAAAGACAGAAGTTCCACACTGGGAGAGGCAAGCCAAAAAGACCAGTGGCTACTGTCGCTGCTCAGCCTGTGGAATGGTGGCTCAGATGCCTAGAGGAAGAGGCAGTTCATAAGAACAGAGAGCACCAAAGTTCTCCCCAAAGGGACTGATTTTATTCGAAACAGAGTATAGGGAAATTCAAGTCTCAGGATGCTCTCAAAAATAATGGCGATCTCAAGAGTGAGCAGATAAGAGGAGACTGGGATAGCTTCTTAATTAAAAGCAAAAAGCTAAACCATTGGCCGGCTAGTTTAGAAAAGAGAATCAGAGCTAAGAACAACCTTCCTGAGGTCAGAACAAATCTCAAAGACTGTCAAAACAAAAACAAAAATCATTACTGCCCAAATTTAATTGGAGCAGACCGTAGAACGTCTTATGCCCCAGAGCATTGTTTAAAACAGTAGAGGAATCACCCAGCAATTATTTGAGCTAAAGAGCTGTGCAGACAGCTTAATAGAGATAAGGAAAAGAGACTAACAGACCTGCTTACATGAATTGTCATTCCCTGGTGACAGTGTGCATGCCCAAGACTGCACCCCCTGAGGAGCAACGCTAGAGGCATCATATCACAGAGGACACAGACTTTCTAAAATAGTTTACTTAGCCAAGTCACTAAACAAACAGCAAACAAGAAAACAAGCCCCAGAGAGTAAGGGAGAGGAATTAGTAACCAGAGTTCCTACAATGTATTATATCCAGTTTTCAGCAAAAAAAAAAAACCAAAAAAACTATGAGACATGAAAAGAAATAGGGCAGTGTGACCCATACACAGGGAAAAATAACACAAAGCAGGTAACAGAAACTGCCTGTGAGAGGACTCAGATGTTGAATTTTAACAGAAAAAGAATTCAAAGTAGCTATTATAAAGATAATCAAAAAACTAATGGAAACTATTCTTACAGAAGCTAGATGGCAATGTCTCATCAAATTGAGAATATCAGTAAAGAGATAGAAATTATGAAAGATCCAATAGCACAATAAAAATACAGTAACCAAAATAAAAAAATTCACTACAGGAGCTCAACTGGCCACTCTAGGTTTGAACTGGCTGAAGAAATAACTCATGAACTTGAAGGTAGATTAATAGAGATTATGCAATCCAAAAAAAGAATGAAGAAAAACCAACAGAGCCTCAGAAAAATGGGAAGACCATTAAGGGCACCAATATATGTGTAATGGGAATACTAGAAGAGAGGAGAAAGACAAAAGAGCAGAAAAAAATATTGGAATAATAACTGAAAATACTCCCAAATTTGATGAAAAACATTAATCTGTACATCTAAAAAGCATGATGAACTTAAAATAGGATAAGCAAAACGTGATCCATGTCCAGACACAAAGGTTCCAATTTCTCTGCATCCTTACCAACTTATTTTCTGGTGTTGTTTGTATGTTTGGTTTGGTTTGTTTTTTAGAGGCCATTCTAACAGATGTCAGGTGGTATCTCACTGTGGTTTTGGTATTTCTTTGATGATAGTGATGTTGAGCTTCTTTTCCTATATCTGTTCTCCATTTGCATGTCATCTTTGAAAAAATATCTGTTCAAGTCTCTTGCCCATTTTTAAATTGGGTTATTAGGTTGTTTGGAGGTTTATTGTTCTTTTTCCTGAGTCATTAAAAGTTCTTTATATATTTTGGATATTAGGCTTTTATCAAATATATGGTTTGCAAATATTAAGACACGACTGATTTTTGTATGTTGGCTTTGTATCCTGTGATATCACTGAATTCATTTGTTATAACAGTGTGTGTGCGCGCGCGCGCGCGCGTGTGTGTGTGTGTGTGTTCTTTAGGGTTTTCTGCATATTAGATGATATTATCTGCAAATAGATAATTTTACTTCTTTCCTTCTGATTTGGATGCCTTTTATTTCTTTTTCTTGCATAATTGCTCTAGCTAGGAATTCCAGTCCTTTGTTGAATAGAAGTGACAAGAGCAATATTCTTTATTCCTGATTGTAGTGGAAAAGCTTTCAACTTTTCATTATTGAGGTTGATGTTAGATTTGGCTTTTCATATATGGGCATTATGAGTTGAAGTAATTTCCTTCTGTTCCTAGTTCGTTGAGAGTTTTTATCATGAAAGGGTGTTGAATTTTGTTCAACGTTTTTTCTCATCTATTGTGATTCTCATGTGATTTTTTATCCTTTACTCTTAATGTAGGCTGTCATATTTATTGGCTTTTATATTTTGAACCATCCTTGCATCCTAAATCCTACTTGGTTGTGGTGTATGATCCTTTTAACATGCTTTTGAATTTGGTTTGCTGTAGTATTTTACATCTGAGCATTTTTGTATCTACATTCATTAGGGATATTGGTCTGTTATTTTCTTTTTTGCACTATTGTTGTCTGGCTTTAGTATCAAGGTAATACTGGCTCTGTAAAATAAGTTTGGATATATTCCCTCCTTTTCAGTTTTTGGGAAGAGTTTGAGAAGGATTGGCATTAATTCTTTAAGTGGTAGAATTCACCAGTGAAACCATCTTTTCTTCATCTTTTTTAGTTGGGAGAGTTTTGATTACTGATTCAATTTCCGTATTATTGGTCTGTGTGGCTTTTCTGTTTCTTCGTGATTCAGTCTTGGTAGGTTGTGTGTTTCTAGAAATTTAATTGTTTTTTCTAGATTGTCCAATTTGTTGGTGTGTAATTGTTCATAGTAGTTTTTCATCCTTTGTATTTCTTTGGTATCACTTATAGCTTCTCTTTAATTTCTAATTTTATTTGAGTTCTCTCTTTTTCGCTTAGTCTAGCTAAAGGTTTTTCAGTTTCGCTAATCTTTAAAAATATTTTTATTGATTTTTCTATTATTTTTATGTTTTCTATTTTATTTGTTCTAAGCTTCATTAGTTCCTTCTGCTAACTTTGCACCTACTTATTCTTTTTCTAGTTCCTTGATGTATAAAGTTAGGTTGTTAATTTGAGATCTTCTTTTGTAATGTAGGTGTTTATCATTTCTAAACACCCCTTAGTACTACTTTTGCTGCATCAATAAATTTTGATATATTCTGTTTTCATTTGTCTCAAGATATTTTCTAATTTCTTTTTGCTTGTTGACTCACTGGTTGTTAAAAACATTCTATTTAATTTCCACAAATTCGTGGATTTTCCAGTTTTCCTTCTGCTGTTGATACCTAGTTTCATTCTGTTTTGGTTATTAGAAAAGATACTTGTTATGATTTCAATCATTAATTTAAGATTTTTTTGTGTGATTTAGCATGTGATCTATCCTGGAGAATGTTTCATGTGCCCTTGAGAAGAATATATATTCTACTGTTGTTAGGTCAGGTTTTCTTTATGTCTTTAGGTCCATTTGATCTGTAGAGTTGTTCACATTCTGTGTTTTCTTATTGATCTACTCCAGGTGATCCATCCATTGTTGAAAGTAGAGTATTGAAGTCCCCTACTATTTTGTATTATTGTCTATATTTCCTTTCAGTTCCGTAAACATGTGCTTCCTATATTTAGATGTGGTGATTCTGAGTACTTGTATATTTATAATTTTTATGTCTTCGTGGTGAATTGACCTGTTATCGTTATATAATGACCTAGATACTAAAGATATTGGCAAATGACTGGACATGTATTTAATTAAAGTGAAGTGTGTAAAATATCTATTTGTCATTTTTTTATGACTCATCACTTAACCCACTTTTACGATCAACCAACCAATTACCATTCTCAGCTGTAGTGGATAATAGGCTTCTGCTGTGTGGTTCTGGTCTTAGAGCTAAGAACTTCCTGGAGATTGATTTGAATGTCGTTAAGTCATTAATAAAATTTAAAATTTATTAAGCATCTATTGTGCGTGAAGCCTGTCATCATGTAACTCATAGCTGATACTGTAAGAATGACTGGTCACTCAGGGAGAGGATATGAATGAGTGATATAGAGGACAGAGCCATAAATTCAGTAGTTAATGATAACCTGAAAAAGAACAGCCCACAGTGATGACTACTGGAGAATGACCAGATGGATAGGAGAAGCCATGGAAAGTAGAATGTAAGAAATCAGGATAGGAGAGTGCAAAGAAATGATCAACAGTGTCAGTTCTATAGAGACATCAAAGAAGATATAAGGGAAGAGTAAATTGAGTATGAACATGTAGCCCACCAAGCATGAGATTCTTGGTGAACTTGTTGAAAGTATTTCATTGTAAAGGGAGGACAGATTATAGTAAATTTTGTGGGATGAATGCAGGAATGCAGATGAATTATAATTATTAGAATTTGAAGCCATGTCTAAATTTAATTTTTTGCATATTTAAAAAAATATATTTTATTCAGAACTTCATTCTCTTTTCCCATATTCTGTGGGATTATAGGAAATTTTATTTTCTTAGAGACTTTCTCCATTTTACTGAATGGAGAAAGTCTCTGAATACTATAATGAATGTATTTTACCTTTGTAATTGAGAAACAAAGTTATGTATCCAAAAGATATAATGATGTCCAATAGCCTTATTTGTCAATATGTTGGAATACTAAACAATGTTTTCTAAAGTATTTTACAAAATACTTAAGACTTTTACTGGGCTACTAAAAACCCATTTCTTTGGGATATCCTTGGTGTTAAGAAAGATTATGTTTTGGAAGGTTCTAAACCCCTGAGTAATCATAAAGGGCCTATGCTATAGAGTCCCTTGGCTACTATAATTCACATACATGAAATTATAAAAACCTACTCTAACCCTCGAATTTTACTTCTGCTTGTGGCTACAGGAGAGTGGCAGTAATTGGAGAGAATTAGGTCCTCTCTTATCTAATTGGAATTGAAACAAAAGAGATTGAAAGTTTTGGTTGTTAGCTTCTTGTGTTATACTTGAGTTGGGGTGAGTGAGGAAGAGTGTTTATTGGCCACATATTTTGTGCAAGACACTGATGAGTAAGAGTCTCTTTCTTTCCAATTTAATTGTAAATATATATGTTGAACCCTGAAGGAGTCCTAGCTAATTTGATTTTTCCTTAAAGCCAGATTTGGTACACAAAAGTTAAGTTTTTTTTACATGCAAAACTAATTTAAAAAGCAATATAAATCTTTACTACAGTCTTTAGCTGAAAATCATCCAGGAATGGATATGTTTATGTTACACACTAAAAATTCCTCTTTCATCCAGTTCTTTCCATTATCTCGCAGTAGCATGGTAGCTGTTCCACAAATTTCTCTTCTCCCCAGGAACTGCATTCCCTCCGCCCACCCCTCTCTGCTTAACTCAACTGTTGATGTAGATCATTTCAGCCTTTAGGCTATTTCAGTTCTCCATTACCTGTATGTCTGCATTAAGGGGAAAGGTAGAGAAGGAGAAGGGTTCCATCCTTAGATACAGTTTGGGTGGGGAGAGAAGAATATCTCAAACACATGGGTTTGTTGTTGCTGTATCCTTATAACAAATACCGGGGACAAGGGCTTCACAAGCCCAGCTTTTCATCACTCTGTAGAAAGAGTGACCTCTGGTGGCTATAACAGTTAGCCCCAAATTCAACAGGCATAAAGCTTTTAATTTCCTCTGTTCATATTATGTACATATGTTCATGTTTTATCACTTTTAAAAATGTCCCATATACCTGTTCTAAGTAAATCGATGTCTCTGGCCATCATGTTTAAATGCGACATCTTTTGTTACTTGTCAGCTGTGCCCTGTGTTCATGATTGGCCTTAATTCAAGATCTAAAATATTTTAACAGAACACATATTTCTTAACACGACTGTCTTCTTGATACTCTTTTATATTATTAAAACTTAAAACTTTTCTATTAGTTTGAATAATTCTTATTATTAGCGATCATTCTAATTAGAAGCAGTTTTACTTACTGGTTAAAGAAACTATCAATCTTAAACTATGCTGTGTGATTTATAGTCTTGGCTACTATTGATCTTTGAGTCAACCCTCTAACCAATATTTAACTGTGTTGCTTCCTCAGAAATGTTTATCCTTAACTTGTTCCGTCTGTCAGTAAATGGCAGCCAAATGGTTGATTTTGTTTTCATGTCAGTCTTCACTGGTTTGGTTATTTTTGCCTCACTTTTTTAAAAATAGGATTTAGGGAAATTTAAAAAGAGGCATACTACAAAAAAAGATAAAAACTAGGCAAAAGGGATAAAGTATCATTCTCTTAGAGTATATATTATACTATATCTAAATTTTCTTAAAATTGATTTTAATCCATTTGTTTGCTAATATGTAATTGACAGATATTATACTGATTAATATAGTTATACTTAATGATAAAATAATTCTAAATAGTTTTTCCCCATGATCAAGAAAATGTTTTATTCAGGAGAAAAGAAAAAACTGCTTTCTTCAGAGAAAACAAAACTGTTTTGTTCAGGAGCCATGATTTTCAAATTTTTCTGTGACAGTTTAAATCTACATTGTTTCTCATGCCTTATAATCCTGAGTAGAGGTGCTGTAAGAAACAGAAATCAATCCATTCTGCATAATTATACTTGTTTTCAAAGAATGTCCTATGATGTTTAGTAGGATGACTTTTTAAAATCACTTGACTAGATAAGATGGATTCTATGCTTTGGTAATTCAATATTGAATTTTTGTCTGCCATACTCAGAATTATTTTTACAGCCTATGATGTTCTGCAGAATTATTACTAATGCCATAAACATTTTCACTGAGATATTTGGTATGAAACAAAAATTCCTATGTTACTCTAAATGTGGTAGAAAAGTATATTATTCCATTGAATAATATTTCATTTCTTTTGTAAACCAAACAGGTATCTTTGAATTCCTCTTTTTTCCTAAAATTAGATTTTAATAGATAAGCAACCTCAGATTGACGTCTGGAATAAAGTTATGACTGAAAAAGCATTTCCTCACACATAGTACACAGACAAGTGGTTAGTTTTCAAGGTTAATTGAGTATCACAAAACATAGTCAAACTATGGCTCAAAGAAAGCTATATAGTCAAAGGCTAGACTATGTTTAATTATTACATTTCTTGGACCATTTACCACTATTGATAATCTAAGACATCTTAATTTCATAAGTAACATGATGCTCTATTTTAATATTTCCATAGAAACCTAGTGTTTCAATGTCTCATAGTAAAAATACACATATTCTATAGTTGGTTAGAGGAAGAATATACTAATTAATATTCACAAGCGTGTTTTTACAAAGTATCAGCACCATGGAGATGATCTATAAAATACAAATATTCTCTCATGCTAATACTATGGGGTCTGCAGAAAGCATACATCCAAGTACTTTGTGTTTACAGGAATTTTTAAATAATTGTATTTTAATCATTATTATTTCCTATTATCAAAAATAGTCACAGTTGAAACATACTGTTAGAAAATCTTTAATGTAAAGAGAGAAAAAATGGCTTATTTGCTACTTCTTATGGTAGCACTTCTAACCAAGTATGCAGCCAGGCATCATCAGGATTATCTTCTTCCATAGTATCATCCAGTCGGGGGTCTTCAAACTGTTTCTGTAGAGGGCCAGGTAATAAATATTTTAGGCTTTGCTGGCCATATTGTCACTGTCATAACTACTCAACTTTCATAGGGTAGCATATAGCAGCTGTAGACAGTAGATAAATGAATGAACATAACTATGTTCCAGTAAAACTTTATTTACAAAAACAAGCAGCAGGCTATAACTTGTCAGCCCTGCAGCATGTCACAGAGATAGCAAGTTGGAGCAGTAGGAGATAGTTACAGGGGATCTTCTTAATTATCTGATTCCTGACCAACTTGACTGCTGCTGCTTTCAGAATAAATGATTCTTTACAGTGATAAAATGCCTGACGAAACAATAAGCTTTCTTTCACAAACAGTTGTAAGTTCCCAGTTAATTTACTTGCAGACTTTTTTCTTCTATCTTCTGAGGCATTTGGTGGTGGTATTCTGCCACTCCACAATGCTAGGCTTTTTTCTATATAATTTTGATTTTGCCAGCATTATAATTTCTGTACCTTAGATGGATTTGGGGAGTTGCATTGTGCTAGATTTTTGGGTTACTTTGATTTTGCCAACTATTAAACCTTTAAAATGTCAACACTCCAAGGTGCTAGATTTAGTTAATTTTTTTTTTTTCTTAACTGTATCACTTACTTGGATTATCAGAGTATATTTTGACTCTGTATTATACTTGAGACCCATCCTTTCTCATCATGCTGGTATGAAGTCAATATAGAGTTCTTGAGCTAGATTAGCCACCCTTTGTTAAACCTCTGTCATGTGCATAACAGAGGTACAAACTGGATTTAAGCCAGGCTGAGGGAAAGGATTTGGGGGCAGTGTGCCAGGTGGATTACAGAGGCATAACAGTTATAAAATTATGAACGCCTGAAATAATAAAAGTTTTGAACTATCAGCAGTGAAAGTGGCAAACAGTCGATTGAGAGATTTGAAAATAAAGGACTGGAAAATGAGTGTCATGGCTTCTAAAAATACTTGTTTAGTGTAGTCTGATCAGAGTAGGGGTAGAAGAACTTGAAAGAACTTTAAAAAGATTTCAGTATCAGCTATACATGTAAAAATACAGCTTATTCCCATCATTATTGAAAATATTTCTTATTAAGAGTTATTCAAGAAATCTGAAATGATGCTTCAGTAATTTGATCTGACCTATATGTTTTACTTATATGCTCCAAATAAATTTACCAAAATATCTTAAGTTTCTCATTATCACATACTATTTTAATGAAATGTGCATTTCCTGTGTGTAGTTTAAATTTATGTGCATGATAGCAGCAGCCTACAGCACGTGAAGGAAACTTCCCATATCCCGGGAGAGCTAGTGACTAACATATATAGTGTTGGGGAGTTTGGAAATTTTATGTCTGGAAAACTTCTGGATTAGGACTTTTTCCATTGAACTTGCTTCACTGAAAAGACTCTTCTTCTAAGATAGTCTATAGTGCATTATTAACTGAGCTCATCCAGTTTTGTAATGATTTACTTATTTATCTTCACATATAAAACCTTTAAATGTCTTTTGGAAAAGTCGTGGAAATATTATGTATGTTGTTGCTTCATTTTTCCTACAAAGACATGGGAGAAATTTGAGTCATTAATATAAAACAATTCTAGCGAGTCTGTATGCTTTAGATTCACAGCAGGTTGTTCAGAAACATCTAGGTGAGGAACTTTGGAATGCTGATTCAAAACAAACTTCTAGCATTGTTTGTATAGAGAAGTATATCCCAAAGTCAAGTTTTGGGCTCATAGGAAACTTTCACGGCCAAGTCAAAGTTTCCCTTTGGGACAGATGAGTTTTCAGAAAGAAGAACAATAATTCTTTGCTGGTGTGCAGCAAAGAATTTTGAAGAAAATATTTCCTGACAGTTTTTGTATTATATTTACATGTGGTTTATAATAGCCCAGGAGGTTTTTAATCCATAAAACCTCCAAATCTGTTAAAAGGAACTAGATAGATTTCATTAGCATGTGCAATGCCCAATTATTTAAAACAGGATTAGTAATGGGAATATCAGCTGAGAAATGCTGTTGATGTTTGAAATGCCTGGGGTGCCAACATAATTAAATAGCATATGTACACACATTGGCCGTGTTCCAAAACCAGTGATTATGTATCTAACATTAATCCCATGTGTCTACAAAAGCTGTTTGAGTAAACATCTGGAATCTTTTACTACCAAAACTAAAATATTACATAATCAGTTAAAAGAGCTTCTTACAGATGTATTATAGAGAACAGTTTATGTGTGTGATCTTACTGTAAAGCCAACATGTATTAGGAAGTAAATATATCAGATACTTCAGCCATACCTGAAATTTGACTTTCCGCTAAGGTAAAAATTAAGGACAGTTTAAATGTTGCTAAAGAGTTCAGCTCAACTCCAGATAGTCTGTAATGAGGCAGAATGGGGTCAGTTGGAGATCAAATTCTTCCCAAAACTGCTCAGCTCTCAGGCCATTACAGAATATGTTGGAGCTCCTTTGATCAAAAGAATTTGGTATCTGCTCATGTAAATATTGAAGCTCTAAGTAAAACTTGTAATCTTTCAAATTACAACAGAAAAACCACAAGTCATTAATAGTATTTTTGGTTTCTACCGTATAAGATGACGAGAATAGTGAGTTTTTCCTTATACATTTATACATTTTTTACTGTATTCCTTTTTCACACTTAGTAAGATATGATCTCACATTAAAATTTTCCAGAATATAAATGGTTTCTTTAGAAAAATAACATTAATTATCTTGATTTATTTTAGAGGGAAAATGAATGACTTGAAGGGCTGTTGGTTTATGATAGACATAAGGTCAAAGTGAATATTACCCATTTCTATAGAAAGAAATAATCTCAAAGAGCCACGTATTTGATTTTTTTTAAAGCATATTTCTTTGTGAAGGTGAAAACTGTTTTGTTTTGTTTTGTTTTTTCACATTCAACATGCAAACCTGCTGGGTCCTTGTGGTTTGCCACCCTCCAGATAAAGATGAAGAGCAAGGGCTAGAGTCAGACTCAGTTCAAATCCCAATTCTATCTTGTGCTATCTGTATTGCATCAAGTTAATTAACCTTTTGGAGCTTCTACATCCTCTTGTGTAATAGGGATGATAATATTTCCTCACTGGGTCATTTTGAGTTATTTTATGTGCATGGCATAAAGGAAGCTTTCGGCATCTGCTCTTGCCTCCTCCTCACCAACACCTCATCAAACAAGATATCTGGGGCTAGCCTGGTGGTGAGTAGGAAGGAGGAAGATGTTCTAAGCAGAGAAAACAGTACACAGTGTGGCAGGGAGATATGCTACCTCGCAAAGGGGAAGTATAGTTGAGGAAAGGGCTGAAGTGAGGTGGTTAATGATAGGAACATGGACTTTATACTTTATCCTAAATTAAGCAAAGAGGGCCAGATATATATTAATAATGAATGAATGAATGAGGAAATTAACTAGGTTGCTTTTGGATGGATTTAGGCTGAGGGAAGTATGAATAAGTTCTATTTCTAGTCCAGGTGATATTCTAAGACAACTGTGAAGATATACAAACCAGTACCAACTTTCTATATGTTCCATGTAATTATGCAAGAGTAAAACTGGCTAGACAGTCATGCCCACAGAAGAGGGGTCAGTGCCTTGGTACAGCCTAGAGAAGAAGCTCATTAACTTTACTTCTAGGAGTTAATAATTTTTATCAGTGGTATTGGACAATTAGAAAAATTCCCATTAAAGCTTATAGGGAAACACTGGAGTAATCATAAATCTCAAAAGTGGGATGTAGTTCATAGCAATTAATGCATATAGAAATTAAAACTAAAATGTTGCAATAAATAGAAAGTACCTAGAAAGGTAAGAGCAGTCTACAACAAACCAATTAGAAGAACTCTACTTCTTGTTGGTGAATCTGCTCTGTGGCATTTTTTTTAGATGAGCTTTAAAACAGTTCTTAATCCAATATTATACATTTTAATAGGTACATTGCTTGGAAAAGATATAATAAATAATTTTGTTGTATTTGGACCTTATCTCAGCCTTGTTTGATTTCCTCCCCTTCCCTCCCTCCTTGCATTTTAGTAAGGAAATAGGAAGCAGGAGGTTTTGTAAAGTTTCCTAATGTTGAAATATGAAAAATAAATGCCAGAGGACAAGGACTCAGAGCTACTTTGCCTGTCAGAAAAGAATAATGAATAATTTTTTCTAAGAAGATTATTTGATTATTTTCACTTTAAAAAGAGAGTTTTAAATTTGGAAGTAGTAAGTAATAAAAATCTTAGATAGAGCATGGGCTATTTCATCTGGGCCCTGTGGACTCAGGGATTTTGACCCATGTCCTCTTCCCCCTACTCCAGTCATTGCTGTGATTATCCTATTTGGCCATTGTGTTCATGAGAGCTGTGTGTCCTTTCCTTCTGGTGTTGGGGCTGGAAAACAAATGGAGAAGTCCTGACCTAGATCATCTCTAGGTGCTCTCAAGTGTTACAGGTACATAGCCTTTCAAATGCATGTAACTGCTACTAAAGAATTTCTGCTGTACACAAGAGACTATCCTAAAACAAAAAGGGTTCAAGAAGCAATTGAGCCTAATGATATAGCATCTATATTTAATGAGTTCTGGACAAGTTAGGAAATAGGGAATTCAGTGTAGCCTAGCACTGTTTTCCTCAAGTTAAATTGCCTTGTTTTAATTTAATAGGCAGCAAGGAGAAATAGGAAACAAAGGCAAGAAACCATTTCAACCTCTCAAATTCATTTAATGTGGAAAAGATAAGTGGAACATGCAGAAAATTGGTACTGGTTTGTATATCTTCATTTAACTTGGGGAATGTCTGATAACTTCATTAAAAGGCTGTGTGGTTCTCATGGTGTTTCTTCTTGCTTCTGGACAACATTCTGACAATAGAAACAACTGACTTAATGGTAGAAACAGTCTGAATAGTCTTTGTGGATCACAGCTCTGTAATTGCAGTGCACGTTAGGGGAAAGTCTATGGCCCAATTTATAGATTCATCTTAAATCCTTTGACAAAATAACTTTTGTTTTCTAAAGTGGAAAGGTTTAACTGAGGAATGAATAGAAAAATATTTAAGTTCAGCTGTTATGGGAAACTTGATACCTATTTTCAATATTTACTACTTTTTTCAAAGTTCTCTTCATATATAGGCTATCCAAAACAACTTTTTTTTTTTTTAGTGTAAGGAATCTCAATTTTATTTTTGTTTTAAGAGTCAACATGACAGTGAAACTAATGTTTAATATAGCCCAGAAGATTGTTTACTTGAATTTTTTAAAAATGTGTGCATATGTGTATATTACAGTGTGTGTAATTGAGTAGCATCTAATTGATAGGAAGCTGGTTGATTCATTTTTCCCTGTATATCTTGGAGTTTATCAAACTTTTTTACTAATAGCTTTGATTACTTATCTAATAATTTTTAAATTCCTTTATTATAAGGAAAACTTTGCACAGGGGTGACTTTATAGCCATCAAGACTGAATTTGGTAACTCCCTCGTCATGGTTTACGAAGGGCAGGACAGTAGGAAGAGGTTGCCCTGTGTAGGTGGTAAGGTTCATTGTCTGCAGAGAATTTAGAAAGAGTAACAAAACTAAGAGTCCTAAAAGCTGATCTCTGTTTTTATTATCACCATGTTCTAGAAAATTTAAATAATATCAGAGATAAAATATTCATCACCTCGGTGGATCACTGCCACCACCAACTCCCACTCTTGCTCTTTGGTATGCTCTTAAAAAAAGTGAACTCTTTAAAAATACTGTTAAAGTTTCATATGAGTTATTGTGTATAGTTTTTGTATACTTTTGGGAGGTAGTTTTAGAAATAGGGTAGAGTTTATAAATTTTTACTACCAAGATTCTATTTTATTATATCTTTTGTCAAATCTTCATCTCATTTTTAAACAATTTTTATTACCAAGTTGTATTTCATTAATAATTTTCTTGTTTTTTTTTTTTTAGGCTTTTATAACCAGCCGTCACATTAGCATTGAAATAATGAGCTTAGTACAGTAAATTTAGGTAATCATTTTCAAAAGCAAATTATTTCATAGCGTGACAGGACCTCCATGACTACTTCAGTGGGCCTCTCTCTGTTTTGTGGGGTGGGGGTGTGTGTCATGTATGTGCACATGTTCACACATGTGCTAAAGGGATGCAGGGGATCGCTTTGGAGGACTAGCTGTCCTGAAACCAAAAGCTGCCTCTAAAGGTCACCACAACATGCCTGTTTCCCAAGAGTCAGAGACCAGAGGAAAACAGTGACCCAGCTAGTCTGAGTGTGAAACAATTTAATTTTTTTTTTTTTTAAAGAAAGAGAGAAAAGCAGATATGCACTAAAGCAAGCCCAGCTCAGTTCTTGGACTGAACTTGAGTGCCTGTGACATTTAATATATTTACAATCTCACCTCCTCTTGGTGTATTGTCTTTCTACCCTTTCCGTGCCTCCACTATCAGTTATCATATTGAGCTGTGATTATCTGTAAATAGGTTGTATATGTGCTTTGGATGCCACTATGATAAAACAGTTTGCTCTCTGAATAATGTTCTCCTGGCTATTTTATACCTTTTTTCTTAGAGCAAAGCTTTGTTTCAAGATCAGAGTCTCAAAGGAGACAATCCTCAGCCACCTTGGAAATTGAACTGATAGAAGTAAAAAAAAAAAAAAAAAAAAAAATACCACAAAGACCACAAAGATAATTAAACTAAAATATATGGTTTTGACAGTTTCCTGAAAGTATTTTACATTCTCAACAATGGGCACTCCAGATCCTGCCAACTTACTTATGTTTTCATACTTTGTTTTTAGAACTCCAGCTTCTGAGGCATGTCAGAAAACCTAAAACTATAAAACTAGTTATTCGGCTCTTAAATGTATCCTCAACATACTCCTTCATCACTGTTACTCAGGGCACATTAGAAAAAAAAAAAAATTACTTGTATAACCTACTCTTTAATTCCCAAGATTAATTTGGGACAATAATTCAAAATGCTATGTTTCTTTAAAATGTTCTTTTTTTTTTTTTTTTTAAAGCACCATTTAAAACTGAACGTATTCAATTTGCTTCATTTCCAACCAGATATAATTAGTGCTCAGTGAAGCCTCAACTCTCAGCACACAACACTAGGACATTGCTTTGTCTCTTGTTGGTTTTATTTAATTTGACTTTAGTGTCATCACAATGAATTTATTGGCCTGATAAATTACTCTCTTTCCTATCACTCAAGTCTGTGTCAATCTTTTCTACTTAGAGATTCATGACACATTCACAGATGTTTATTCTTCCTATATAATTGTAGGACTTCCCCCCGCCTTATTTTCCTAGAAAATGTTAACATTCTTAAAGTTTGTTTTTGAGTTGTCTTAAAAATAAAAATAAAAACTTTTAATGGCACTCACAATATGAGGCATTAGAATCACAGAACTGGAAGGGATATCATGGGTATTCCTTGTGATTGGGCAGGAACATGATCTGTGTTTCTGTGGGGCTACTCCTCTAATGAAATTTAGTGTACTGTACTATTCCGTGTGAGGCTTAGAAGGTGATTCTTCCTCCCTCTCTCTCCCTCTCTCTCTCCTTTTTTTAAGGTGGCTTTCACAGCATCTCCAGAAGAATTAGCTTTGCTAAATAGATAGAACAGTCTCCATTCTTTGGTTTGACTTAAGCAAGTCTAAAGTGGCCTCTTTGTCTGCTGCTAATAGGAAGTTCCCTTGATAAACGGCAGTGTTTGGGGGGGGGGGGGTGGTAGAGATAATAGGGGTCTGAGTGAGTAGAATACTATGGTAGACTCCTGTTGAGGCTGGTGTTAGGACTGAGGGTTAGAGACCTGAGTTCTTTATCTAGTTTTTTACCTTAACTCTTGAACAGATCAGTTAACCTTAGCTATTCCCTGTTTTGTTTTGGTTTTAGTAGTGGTGGTGGGAGGTGGTTATTACAAAATTATAGTGATAACTGCTTTGCCTAACTTTATAAGTTATCTAGAATTTGTCAACACTATTTGAATTTTTCAGGGTAAAAAATAGAATGTGTTATTTCAGAGTTGTAAGAATTCTCATAGTATAACCTGTTGTCCACTGTGTAAAAACTTCATGGGGTGTAAATAGTACTAGTGATTGATTTTCACATCAGTGTTACCTTTGAAGGAATCATTCTGTAACCTGGGAGTTGAGGGGATGACTTTCGCTGTTACTTGTTATTTTGTTCTTGAGTAGATTTACTTAAATAAAAGGTATGAGTAATGACTTGATTTAGAGAAATGAATTGATTGGCCTAGATTTAACAAATAACTATAAGAATATTTGTGTTTTCTTTTTTATATAATCATACGTGTTGCTGAATGTCTTACTCTGGTTGTACTATGATTAACAAAAAGCATGTGAATCACATCGTGTATTTAAAATTAAATCATAATTTCTTTTTCTTGGCTTTGAACGTTCACTCCACAAATTCAAATATTGGATTTATTTAAACAGTGGCTTTTTTGTTTTGTTTTTGGTAATCTCATTGTTTTTCCTTTTTTTTTTTCTGTTATTGTTATTGAATCATAACTTGCTTGATGTTAAAAAGGGAAACTAGGACATTATCTCCTTAGTGAGATTTTTTTGTTCAATAACTAAGCACAAATAATTGCTTCCTTGGATTTAAAACAAACAAAATTTAACAACGTCATTCTCTTAGTCATCCTGCCACTACTAGGTAAATGTTAAGCAGTGGGAAAACTTCCAAAAAGAGCCCAAGTTTATGCTTCTACTAGTGCTTCAGTTGACTGACTATAGATAGATTCCTCTTGATTGTGAAATTTGCTATCTCATGCTACATGCTGAAACCTCTTTAAATTCCCCCAACAAACACCTCCTCAGCACTAAATTCTTAGGCCTTGAATTCTTGATTCGCATTTTATAAGGTAACTGCTGACTCTTTATTGGACTGTGACTTTTGTTTTATTTTCCAAGTACTAAATATATATAAAACTAACATGAATATTTCAATTTGTTAGAACATGATTTGCATAATTTTACTGGTTTTTTTTAATTGTCTAAAATTTAATAACTTATTTAATCTACCTTTCTACCCTTATACTGTTATCCATCACATTGAAACACAAGCCATGAGTTTTTGAGGCTGTCTTACATTAGTTTTCATATTTATATAGTTTTTAGAGTATTTCATTGTTTAGTTTGTTCCTGACAGGTCTATACTAGTTTGCTTCTTTGGGAGCTCAGTCGAGTTAATAATATTATGGATGTGTGGAAATTAAGGTGATCAGAAATACATAGAGCTCCTGGCTTTGACACTAGATGGTTGTACTATAACTTGAACAGTTAGCGACTGGGTAATACATTAATTTAATGAACATGCACTGTGTTCACAAGATTAGCAGTTATGAAGAAGGTAGGGAACCCTGACTTCTCATTTAAACTATAGTTAAGGAAGCAAAGAAAATATATCTGTGTGTCTGTGTGTGCATGTGAGATATGTGTATACATATACATACACACATATATCTACATCAAAATACTAAATTGCAAGTCTCGATTAGTCTTAAAATGGAAGCATAGGACAACGTGATATAAATTTATTACAATAATGCTAAAGAGATACTATTTAAGGGTACAATTAGAGTATCCTTAAGTTTTATAGCTTTATGTCACCTCCCTGATACTTAGATGTGTTGGATCTGTTTTCTCATCTCTAGATGCAAATTTCTAATTTTGCTTTATAGCTCTACAGAAATATTCTTAACAAATTTAAAATATCCAGAACTTAATAACTTTTTATTTATAATAGAATCATACTAAGAAAATGAATTGCTAGTTATTGTAAATGGTTTAGAACTTTTGGAGTCTAGGTTTAGAAAAGCAAATGAGGTATGTTTATTTAACTTAATTCTTTTTTGAAATAATACAGTTAAAAATAAAAAGGGTTAGTTATTTTTTCCCTGCCTAAAGGAGTTAAACATAGCAATTTAAGAACTTATTGACTGAGAAAACAACGTATTTGAAGGAACATTTGGGGAAAAGTATATGTTATTTCCACTCTATGTATTCCTAAGCTATGAAATGGGAGAGAATGTTAAGCACAGATATATAGTCTTCATAATCCAAGGCAAGTTATTCAGATAGGTAATTTATAAAACTGGAATCTGGAAATAGCTTGAGAAGTCTGTGCTGTTTTCTTTATCAATTCTTTTGTTTTGATTTTATTAGATTCCTTACATTCTTTTTATAAAAATCCTCTGAATTTGTAGGGTGGAGCATGTCTTCTTGACTGGTGACATGTAGCTTATTTTGATTAATTTGTTTTCAGAAAGAAAAGCTTTGCTTAAGTGATAAGGTGTTGAGAAAGAGCTGTGTCAGGAAAATTTTATACTGCACTGATTTTTTTCCATTTATGAACATTTAGACCATTTTTGCAGTTATTTTCCTATCTACTTTTCATAGGTATGATTTACTTACACATTTCCTTTCACTGAGTACTTAATATCCATAAAATGAATTCAGTTAAATGTTTTATTTATGATCACATCAAAATCACAAATTGTAGATTAGAAGAATAGCATTCCTTCTTTAGGTATTGCCTTGTGATATATTGAAGAATTTTATAATGTGTAATATTCACAATAGCATCACTAATGGTAAGATTTAACATTTATTCCAGGAGTTTAAATCAATACTGCAGGACTTTACAGGACTTAAAATACTTGAATGTCAATTTCGTCATCTCTGGGTTCACACTGGCAATTTCTCATTAGTTCTGTGCTTTCCTCTGTCCTCAGTTACATGTAAACTGTCAGTTTCTGTCCTGTGAAGTTAGCACCTGTGTTATTCAGCAATCACACATGATGTGATATATGTCATCCACCATGCTGAGGGTTCAAGAGGTAGCATGGGAATCAGAGGAGTTAAGCAGATAAGCAGCTTGAGAGTTGCCATGATAAAACAACAACTCAATGCTTTGGAAGCACAGGAGAGAGTCACCACCTCCAGGCAGAGGAGAGGCCAGAAGACTGGGGAAAGATGCCTGGAAAGAGGCTGAAGTGATTTTGAAGGATGTGCAAGAATTAGAAGCATTTTCTAAGGAGGAAGAGCAGCCTATACAGTGCAGAGATGCTGGAGAGAATGATATATTCAGAGAACCAAAATGTCTTGGCATAAGTGTAGACGGGAACTGGGAGAGTTGTGAGATGATCAAGAGGTAGTACCTCAGTGACCTGTGAGGAGTTTGTATTTAATCCTGAAGGCAGTGGAGAGCCATTGGAGGATTCTGAGCAGGAATGTGGAATCAAATCTGTGTTTAAAAAGATTTTCTCTAGCAATAATAGATAAATGGATACACAAGGGGAGAGGCAGGATGAGAGGGCAAGAGGATAGATCAGTTAGCAGACAGTTGCAGAATGCAGCAACCTTACTCCTAGCTACAGGTGTTCAAAGAGGCATTATTTGTAATAGCCAATACCTGGGAACAACTCAAATGTCCATTGATAGTAGATAGATGAATAAATTGTAGTATATTTATATAATGGAAAGCTGTACTGCAGGGAGAATGAACTGCTATGCACAGCAACAGGGATAAAGCTTAGTAAACATACTGTTATACCAAAGAAACCAGACATCACTTTATACAATATAGTTCATTTATTCAAAACTCAAAAACAGGCGAAACTAGTCTATGATGATAGAGATCAGAAAGATGGTTGCCTTTCAGGGAGGGGTTTGAGACCAGAAGAGGAGTTCTTAATCTTGTGATTATACAGATGTGTTTGGTTTGTGAAAATTCATCACTTAAAATTTCTGAATTTTTCTGTATTATGTTGTACTTCAGTTAAAATGTTTCTTTAAAGATCCTATTTTTTCAACCCCTGGGCATGCATACTATCCCAATAACATCCCCAGCCCCTTTTATCTAAATAGTGGCTCATTATTACCTTGCTGCTACTTTCCTTCTACTTTGCAACTCTCTAAGGCGGGGGACAGGTTTTTGTGACCACTGAAGTAATCCTTGGCTATGTTTTTTGACCCATTTCATTCCTTGGATTGATACTGCTGTAAGCGACTGCTGGATTAGCAGTGCTTGAACTTTGCTCTCTATTCTGAAAATGTAGGGCTGGATGTTTGTTCAAATATAAACACATTATGGAAATCAGATATGCTAATAAATGCAAGTAAATCTATTTAGACATAACAAAAATAGTTTTTTTCCCTCCTTTAAACAAGCAGTTTAATATGGAAAGTGTATTGGGATTTTTAAACAGTTAGTTGCTTCAGTAGCTGTATCCTACAGATGAGCCATTTATTCATGTACTCTAGGTTAGGTGTATAACTTTCCTCATTCAGTCTGACTGCTGATTGACAAGTCACCTGGCACTGGAGTTTCTATAAAGTGCAGGGACTAGGGTAGGCCTAATTCTATAAATAAAATACTTATTTATAATTCCATAAATAAAATTCTAAAAATATAAATTAAAAAGTTGAGTATCATTTTAGTCAGCATCACTGATGATATTTACGATAAATATAAGGTCTTTTGCCCTGAAATTTCACAATGCATCTTAAACTTAGCATCTCTCTTCTCCAGTAATATTGAATGCCCACCAAACAATGCAAGACTGCCTAGATTATTTGAAGGCAAATAAATGCAGAGCAGCACACAGTATCTCTAAAGAGAGTGGCAGCAAAAGATAGTGTGAGGAATAAAGTATGACAGTTTGGAACAATAGCATTATTTGTTTCATTATATTAAATAATTAACTTCAAAATTTTATTACAATGGAAAATGCCTATTATTCTTAAATATCACCAAAATATGCACCTCTTTTTGCATATCATCTAGGGATTAAGTTATTTAATTGACTTATGTTTTCTTCAGGAAATAAGGAGAATAAGCAAAATTATTCTTGACTCTTAAAGATTAAAGGAACACTACCTTTTCACATTGTTCGAATGAATGCTTTTTTTATTTTCTATGAATTGAAATAGTTTAACAAAGATTCTTAGAGATCATGCACATTTAGTTTTGCCAAATACAATTTATAGCTTTCATACTCTTAAAGCATTTAGTACTTTATCAACTGAGTAACTCTAGTAATTAAATTTTTTTAAAAAAAATAACATTTTAACTATTCTACTTTAGGTACTGTGTTATTTAAACCTTAAAATTAAACTTAGCAGACATTTTATAGTCTGGCAACCACTTTGACCCAAAAGTCAAGGGGCTCAAATTCTCCTTTTGTATATTTATTTTATTACTGTTTTCTCCCAAAATGATTTTATTTGGGGTTTGAAAAGTTTACATATTAATTTAGCTTAGAAATATATAACCACAAAGGAACATGTTTTGATATAGAAAGTTTGGCTGTTTGAAGCCATTGTTGTATCTGTAGGTCAAAATGATGTTTTGCTGAAAAGTTTACCCACTTCACTGTGACTGTAAAAGTAGGCTCATGTTTCAGAATTGATGGGCTCAATATTTATGATATTATGAATGAGAAGTTCATGGTGATCTTGGCTCGCTGGATAAAAAGTACATTCTTTTTATCCCCTGCTAAGTAAAATGGTGGGTTTTCGTTGCAGAATATGTTAAATATTAAATTCAAGTAATAGATTCAATATACTTGAATGGTATCTATAAGGTATTGAAACATAATTTGCTGTCACTCACATGGATAAAAATTACTCATGAAGTAGCCCATATATTTTCATATGTAGAGAAGAAGTGATTCTGCCTTGCAGACAGCTTATTGTAGCGAAAAGGACATAGACCTGGTGGTGTGATAACATTTGGATTCAGACCCAACCTCTATTCCAGCTTTATTGAGACAAGAGAGACTGGGAGAAGCAGTTTCTGGCAGGAGCCTCGGGGGTCATGTATGCCTTACTAAATCTAATTTGATTATTGAACATCTACTCTTTGCTTGTTGTTAGTTCTATGGCAATAATTAGGCCAAATATATTGTTCAGCTTAGTAGTATTGGAATTTATAGCTCCCATGGTCACATTTTTTTGATTATTTTCTCACCAGGACTGGTGATTCCAAATGTCCTTGCAAACTTTACAGTAATTTTATCTTGTAAATATAAGTAGCTTTTTAATGATTATGAATATTATCAGATTTGAATCTGCCTTTTGCTGGCTGAATAAATTTGGACGAGTAACTGCTTTCTTTATATCTAAGTTGTCCTCATTTGTCTCAATAATTCATGCCACATAGAGCTAAAGATGAATATAGAAAGAATTAAATTTAAAAAATGCTACATATATAAAAAACAGTTAATTTTGCATCCATCACATAGAGTTTAGTAAGTATTAGCTATTTATTCTTAACTCTTGTTGGCTAAATTAAACAAGAAACAAGAACATGTTTTCATTTGAAGGGTTGCTTTACAATGAAGGTACCAAAGTATATCTGCTTAAGGAGAAATGTCACAAATCTGTTTGTACTTAAATCTATCTTTTAAATATTGCCGTTTTCAGTAATTTGTTTCAGTAGAAGTATAACATTATTGCTCACCGCCAGTTTTCTCATGATTATGAAAAAGAGCATGAAATAGCACCTGTATTAGAAAGCATGATTTAATTGATTCCAGAGTTCAGAATTTTTCTTATCCCAGTCCTTATCCCAGTCCTGAGACCTTTACCAAGAGTTAAACCATCACAGAACTTGGCACTATTATACATGCCTTTAACCATCTTTGAAGGGCCAAAAAGTAGACTGGGACCTCAACAGAAGATATAATTGCAAAGCAGATGGCTTTTTGTATTCTTTTTTTTAAAGTACTACAGAAGGAAAGGGAACCTAATGGTATGTTATTTTTATATTTCTTACTCTGGACTGTGCCAGTAAAATCCAGTTGTAAGGTACCCTCTGTTCCATCTACCATAAACATTTAAGAAAATAAACAAGAGCAGACCACATATAGTTTTTTCATGCTAATGTTCTTATGTCAGTGGTAACTCCCATTTAAGTTTTGTTTAGGGTTCTTTACAGGAGCAACTCCCTCAATAATTTTATAGGCACTCAGTTTATTTAAATACATGTAAAGCTTTATCATTTAATTGCCATTTTCAGAATAATCGGAATTAATATTACAGTATTCCAAAGATTGTCCCTGCTAGCTAGCATCTATCCATGTGACCTTGATCCAGTGATATAATCTGGCCAGGCTTCAGCTTTCTGTGTTGAATGAAATGATTGTACTAGTCGATGGCCAGTGGATTGCTAGCTTTGAAATGTTTCAGTAAACTCTTTGAAATGAGTGACCTTTACATGCCTGAAAAACGTACCATCATATTCCCATCCCTCTCGGACATCTGTAAATGTGAGGAGTCTGCAGCTTCCTTAGAACCAAGTAGAGCAAAATGTAGTTTTTGGTGTTGTTGTTAAGCTTATACCTTGAGAAGAAGAATATGGCAAGGCAGGAATGGTAGAAAGGAAGGAAAAAAGAAGAGAGATACTTGTGTCAAGATTAGTGGCATTGGTGCAGTGGAATAGTGGCATTCCGCTTAAAGTCGACACAGGGCTACGGCCACTGGAGAGATTGTGACCATCAGGAATTGGCTTACATGAGGGCTACAGGGCTATTGGCATACTTGACCTAGACTGATATATATGTTTCTGTGTATTGGTCTCAATTCATTTCCATCATTTTTGTGACATCCCTTCGTAGCTACCATGTGGCCATTGTCTCATGCCACCCATGGCTCTCTGACCTCTCATGCCTTCTCTTGTCACCCTTTCCAAAGTATGATGTTCCAGGCTTAAATTCCTAGGCAAAACACTTGCTCTATTTGGGTTGTCAGCTAGAAGTCAAAGAAGAAGTCAATCTAATAAGCATATCCTTGTGTTAACATGATGTATTAGAGTGATTTTACAAGTAGTAACTATTTGGGGAGCAGTAGAGAAGAAATGACTTTTTGGTGGTGTTGGTTAGTGTATTAGACTGGTAAAAGGAATTATTTTGAAGCAGAGCTTACTTTTGAGACTAACTTTGGTTGGAAACACATCTGTTTCCTAAAATGGGTAATTATAAAGATCTTGCTTTTTCTCAAATTATCATTATTACATAGTAACTGTGTGTTTTTGCTTAGGTCAAAATTTATCCAAATTGTTAATTCAGAAATAAGCACCGTCCTGGAAAAGTACTATATTTTTAAAAAGTTTTGATACTGTCTTATGAACTGTTGGTTAACACCTTGGGTATGGGGAAAGTCTCCATTTCAAAGTTGTAGGTCTGGGATTAACATATATGATTTATAAAAATATCATTTAACTGTTAATGGGCTTTGAATAAGAAACAACTGAAGGTAATAGCTCTGGTAGCATTAAATTTGATGCTAAACAAAAAACTAAAATTATCGGTCATGTTCATTTAAAAAGTCTATTTGTTTAAAAGTAAATCTTAATAGAAAGATCAGTATTGTTCTTTAAGATTTTTATACCAATAACTTTAACTTGGTTCATACCATGTTTATACTAGATGCAATTAAAAGTTTTTAAATGTGGATGCTATTTAACTTTTGCTGAATTCATACTGTGCCAAGCCCTGTATTAGATACATTGAAAAAAGACATTCCACTTCTCACAAATGCCACTTGAGAAGTTATGCATCTTGAATTAAGTCACACAGTTTCTGCTAATCAATGTTTCCTTGAAAAAAATGGCTTATTCTAGAAAGTAGTTTTTAATGGTATGAACTTAAAATGCCAGAAATCTCTAAGAAGCTTTGTTTTGTTTTTAAGGCAGGATTTAAAAATTATTACAAATATGCAGACATTTTATTTAAGAGTATAAAAATAAACATGGATATATTTTTCCAAAACTAGAGAAATAATTTGTTGATGTTGAAAAATGAATCTGACCATCAGACACTCATTTTGCCGACATATACATTTATTTATCATAGGTTTTCTGAATTAAAACTGTAGTTTCTTAGCATGATTTAGTTTACTTCTTTCTTCTGGAATGGCAAGTTCGCGCATGTTGTCTGATCATTGCTTATTAATAGAAATAAATAGAAATTAATAGAAATAAATTTCTAGCAAGTGATAGATGAGATTTCTTCATTTAACTTAGGACATTTTAAAAACATTTATTTGGGTACAGTGAATCCTTTTAGAGAAGCCTGCCTTATTTTTTAGTTTCTTTATTCATCCCAATTTTGAATATACGTCCCTAAATTACTAGGTTTGTGACATTGGGAAGGTTAGTTATTTAAGCTTTCTGAAAATTACTTTTCTCGTCTTTAAAATGAGGCTAATGATACCTAACTCACTGAATTGTGTTGTAGGGAATAAAGGAGACAATATACTACGCTTAGCAGATAGTAAATACTCATGCCCTTCTTTGTCATAATTGCAGAATGGTCACTTAAACATGTAATAGTTGGGAAATATTAAACCATTGCATGTGTTTGAATGTTGTGACATGAGGATGATGAATAGTAGAGGAAAGAATATAAGGTTTATTTGATTTAATAATTAATATGCACAGATTGCTTAGCATTATGAACTTTTAAAAACATACTATCAAAGAAAATCTTGTAATTTAGATGAGTCTCTGAGAAGAAGAATATAAAACTCATCTTTAGAAGAGGTGGCTTAATTGTGGCAATAAAAACTTTCCATTTAAGAGAGAAAGATTTGGATTCTATCAAATTTTCTCATTTATTTTCTATTGTTCTTACACGTAAAACTTTAAGCAGTATATTTATCACCACTTCTGTGTGCTTCAAAATACATTTAAAGGCTGGCAGAAATCTCATTTTATATATAGGCATATGTTTTAAAAGTCGATAATTTGTAGCTTGTAGTTCTTAGGGATATTTTGTAGGCATTGTGCCCCTTTTTCACACCCCCAACCTTCCTCGATTCACAGAGTAAGTTTAACAAAGTTTAGCCAGTTTCTTTACTGCGGGATATCAGAACCTTCATCTTGCTGTGCATCGTCTCCCAGAGACAGTGTGATATGAAATGTTTTCTAAATTGTTGGACTTCGGAACCTTATTTCCCCATGGTGCATCTCACAGGACTACGGTTGTCAAGAATTCGTTTTGGGAGGTGCTTATTTATAGCTATGGTCATCTTGCTTGATGCCCACTTTAAACATTGTGTACTTTTTATAACAACCCACTTTCTGTGACACATTTGCAGAATTGCATTATAGCAAAATAATGGATTTGCTAAAAGCAACTTATATTTAACCAGATTTCCAAAATACAGAACCAAAGTGTCGTAAACATTCATCACCTGAATATTGCAGTTCAGGGGCAGGTAACCTATGAATGACATCTGAGCAAGTTTTCCAAAAACAGTTTACCTGTATCTCCCTTCCTAATGTGTTTTCACGCTCTCTTCCTCCTCTCACATTGTTTTCATCCTGTCGTGTTCTCCAGGTTTTTTCATCTTCGGTTCCTTTCTCATCTCCATGGGCAACAGTTACCCATAGACATTATTTCCTTACCTCAGTTCTCATTTGAATATTATAAAGTTAATTCTTTTTTAATTGGTAACAGCTTTTCTACATAATGTCATTTAATTTCCACATCAAATTAGTTTTAGGATGAGGTAACGTAAGCTCCCTTTAGTTTTTTTCTTTTTTTAGTAGTTTTCTATATCTAGGAGAATTTTAGCATTTGATTATTAGTAGTTCTAATATGTACTATTCAGAATATACCACATTCATTGTGCTGAATCTCTCTTTACGATGCTAAAAGAACTAGTGGCTAGCATCAGTATTTGACTTAAAGTATCTAGTTTGATTATGAAGATTTTATTTTAATATTCTTTCATATGAAATAAGCTCAGATCTTGAGTAAAACTAGCAATGAAGGAAATTGCTAATATTTTGTTAGCAATTATTAAAATTGGCAATGTTGTTAAAATTGGCAACAAGCCACCTGTATACTTATGTCTAGTGTCCAGGGAGTAATGGAATTTGCCATCACAAGGATATCATTTAAAAATATGCAATCAATTCTTGTTATTCACAAGAGCCTTTGGTCACAGTGGTTTCTGTCAACTGATCAGTACCTTCTTTTTAAATGTGTTTTTCTATTTAAAAATACCTTATTTAATATATATTGTTGATTCATTAATATTGAACTCATAGCCAACAACACTATAGCTCAGTGCCAGATCAAAACTTATCTAACAAAATTGTATTTTCTCCACAAGTTACATCACAAAATTGTATTTTCTCCACAAGTTTTGCACTTAGGAACACTAGATAGCACTTCAGCACTGTGTTTGGGGGCCATTTTAAACTATGAAATCACACACACACACACACACACACACACACACACACACACACACACACAATAAACCTGCTAAAAACATGGCACTAAATAGACAGAGAAAAGGACACTTGTTGACAGTATGAATGCAAAAACAAGAATACAGAGTATTGCCTTGTCCAGTCTCAGCTGGGATCATGTGAGATCGGACAACTCAGATTTTTCACTGTTGTATACATGTCTGTGAATGACCATGAAAGTGCCACAAATAAATTTTAGTGAGTGGGCAAATTCACAATTAAGGAATCCATGAATAATGAGGATTGACTGCATTGCTTAATTAAAACAGTGGTCTTAAGAGTAACATCTCCACAAATGCAAATGCTTAATTCCAGTAGGTTTTAAGGTAATAAATGGTTCTTAGCTAAAGAACACTTGTTCTCCAGTAGCTTGTTACTTAATAAACCTAGTTCTTCATTATCAAAATTATTAAAATAATAGTGGTTTGAATATAGAAACCTCATAATGAAAACAATAACTGAACTATATTAATACCCTTACAGTGGAACCTTACTTCTACCTACATCACTGTTTCCATGGAAAAATATATTTCAAATTCCAGCTGCGACACCAAAGCCTTTTGCTTCCTGAGTCTTTAGTTCCAGTGATGGCCAATCCATCACATGCACCTATAGTGTAGGACTTCCATTTTCCCCTCTAGTCTAGTTACAGGTCTAGGAGCAGAGCTTTAGGAGTTAGACAGTGGAGGGTATGAGGAAGAGAACAGGGTGGTAGCTCTTAGAAAGGAGGACTAGGATCTTCTGGGGAAGATAGCAGGACATATTCTTCAAATGACTTTCATGAATTACACCATGATTTTTAAGGAAGCTAGGGATGATTGTCAGTATAGCCCCAAACGTGACAGGAGCCATATACTAAAAACACTGGCCCTCCTAGAAATCAGATTTTGGACTATGTGGTTCATTAATCTGATACATTATAGCATTTCTTACCCTCCTTAAGGATTCAAGTTTGAAAGATATTATTGATGGTATTAAAACAGAAACGTAGTTGCTGGTCTTCTCTAAGGTGAGCTGTGGTAGGAAGTCTCTGATCAAGTGGATAAATACCCTGTAAGTTATATTAACTAAGAAGTATTATTTATGTTTAGTACTTTTCCATAACATTACTATACTGTAGTATGTAACAGATATACATATGTTTTATGTTCATTTGTATCCACTTAATGATTAAAAGCATGGTGAAACAGTAATTGAGATAGGAAGATATGTGGTGGTGTACTGAAACCTTTATAGAAAGAACTTAAAAATGAGTTTCATAAGTTCCTTTGTAAGGAGGGAACTTAATGAGATCTGCTGTCTTATTAAGTTTTCCAAATTTAAGTTCCTTTAATGATAAACAAGGCCTAGGTATTAAGTAGATTTTAATTCAGCTGAGTTTTTTTAATCTAGCTGAGTTTTATTTAATTAAATAATTTAATATATTAATTTAATGCAATACATTATTTGACCATATTTTAATCTTAATTTTATCCAAAGAAAGAATAATACATATTCTGTTTCTAGTAAATAGAGTGTCTGGCAGAGAAGGAAACAGATTTTAAGTTAGAACTCTTCTGTGTTCTTTCCTTAAATGTTCTCTGAATGGTTTGGAGACAGTAGCATATAAATCTTTTATTTGAAATTCAGTGCACCCAACCTGCTAAAGGCTCAGAGAAGTCTAGCTGTAAAGGAACTTGTTTAACTTTATTTACTGGGTATCTTAACATTTCTTTGGCTTTGGAACCCTTTTTCCCCCAGAAACTTTTAATGTTTCACAGGACCTCATAGCTGAGGAACACAGTTGTGGGAATCAGCTTGTCATAGGCAAACGGCCCTTTCTCTGGTGAAGTAGGGAGTTTGTGAAACCACCTTGGCTGCAGAGTAGGCAGGGAGAGCTAAAGCAGCATGCTGGGGAGTTAACATTCAGGCGGTCTTTTGCCTTGTATTCAGGGTGACGAAAAGTATTTCTGTAACTTCTCTTGGGAAAGTAGGTTTATTACTAGGTTTATTCCCCTTCACCTCACATGTATTCTGACTCATCTACCCAGATAACCAGGTGGCCTAGAACTATCTTAGGTCCTTAAAGAGAATGTACAAGGACTAAGTTATTGTTTGTAGTAAATACTATTTTACAAGAAAAAATGTTCGTGTTTTTTAAATAAACTTAATTTTAATGTCATTAATCTCAAAACACCTGTTCCATTGTAAACCTTTAAAAAATTCAAATGTCCTCTTTAATTAAATCAGTGTTTATATATCTCATAAACTTTAACATTCTTTTTAAAAAATAACAAAGAAATAGGACAATGGACAGACAAATCATAGATTGATTAAAAATTTAACACAGGAAGAGGTGAGATTTTAAAAACCCACAGGAAAAAGAATCATGTGCAATTGATTTAAGCAGGCTAATGAAAACATTCAAATCAATAGAAGAAACCAAGGTATTTGGTTTGACTATAAGAATGTAAAACTTTCTGCTTGGCATATAATGCAACTAAAAAAATTAAACACTGGAGAAACACAGCGAGTATAATAAAAGGTTAAGGTTTATTAGAATAATTCATAATTTAAGAAAATTATCAAACCCCAGTTAAATGGGAAAAAGACAAGCACTCCATACATAGGGAAGTTGTCAGCCATCAAAGGAGTCATTTCCTTCAACTAATATTTTCTGTACACCCGAGCCTTAGGCTGCACTTGGTGTTGGAGTTTCAGTGGTGAAGACTACACTCTCAGCCCTTTGGGAAAGAGGGAAGCAAGGGACACATGAAATGAAGGAATGCAGTGGAGTTATGAAGATACCTCTACAAATGCTGGCAAGGCTGTAGAGGAAACTGGCTCAGTTATTTATGATTACTAAAATGACAGAAATGATCATTTTAACTTCAGAGATGATCCTAGTGAAATAACTTTTTTGAAAAGAAAGAAATAGCTTATATGTTGAGCAATAGGGCTTAGTCAAGTAAATAATATTTTTTACTCAAGAGTGACTAAAATTATGATTAAAATTATAATTTTGAAAATAGTAGTAATAGGAAACAATACTATAGGTAGCTATAGCTGCATTCATGCTACTTAATTCAGTTCTGTAAAACAAATAAGCACATGATCATTATACAGTATATTTGTTTTATGTAAAATTACTCAAAGGAATACTAAGATTTGTTCTATTAAAATGTTTGTTTTCTCCTCTTTTTAGCTGACTATACAGATTGCCTTCTCCGTGTTTCCATGCCAGAGACATGACCTGACACCTTTGATGACCAGTCTCAGGGCCCTTGGGTGACTGGCTGGTGCACCATGGAACTTAAAGTATGGGTGGATGGAGTTCAGAGGATTGTATGTGGGGTCACCGAAGTCACAACTTGCCAGGAGGTCGTAATAGCCTTAGCTCAAGCAATAGGTAAGTGAACTCTCTGGATGTCTGAGATAAGGTAGTTTATGCTTCCTGTTGTTTGTTGTTTGTTTTAAATATAGATCTCTAGTGGGTTTTGTTCATTTGGTTCCATAATACATCTCACAAGCACACTTTTACTTGTTACTGTTCCCTGTGCTCCAGTAAATCTGTGAAGGCCCTTTTTCTCTGGTTCCTCCCAGATTTTACTAATCTTGAGTCTTGAGTCTAGATTCTGCACTGTCTTCTCTTCTGTTGTTTATTCTAAACAATGATTTCTGGAACTAAAGATGTTTTGTTGAATCAAAACATAGATTCCTAGTTTCTAGACCCCTCATTAGGAAAAATCCTATTTCTGTTTATTCTGTATACTTTTATTAAAGAAAATGCAACAACTTTGTTTTTCAGTGAAGATGAAGTTGTCAAGTATATGCTTACCAGCTCCATCTTATTTAATTACCCTGTTGAGACTTCTTATTTACTTCCAGTTTATCTTTATATTTTATATGTGTTTTTTAGTTGCCTTAAATCTTTTTGTAACATGATAAAGGTATAAGTACCTGCATCAGTAAAGCCATAATGTGAGTTAAAGTTTATAATTGTATTTTAAATCCATTATGTAGGAAACATGTATTAAGGGGAAACAGTGTGTTCAGCACCATGCTAGGTGCTTAGTGCCTCTTTATCTTTGGGCTTCTTATCAGAAGTTTATTTTATATCACGTTAGTTTATATTGGAAGCATGTCAAGTTAGCTCAAGATTGAAACAAGTCACAGTGTCACAAGAGCACCTGAGCATTTTAGAGGCAGTTGTGCCACCTGCATTGCAACCAATGCTACATCAGAAGTTGGCAATGCCCTATACAAAGACAGAGGCTTTTTAAAAAAAATACTGACATCTTTTGATTTCGCCTTAAATACTATATAGCATACTCATATATTAAAATAATGCTGAAACTCTTAGGCTTTCCTCTTAGGCTTTCACATTTAATGAAATTTTCTTGCAGTTAGGACCAGTATTACATTGTGGACTTGTTTCATTATTAAAGATGGAGCATTTAGTTTAATTTAGTGTTCTTTTCAAACAACTTATTTAGTGCGTCTTTTAAAAGTCTTCAATAATTTATTTGAATTAAAATATTCAACATTTTTTGTGGAGTTTCTGCTTATGAAAGCTAGGATTAGCAAGTGTCAAACCTCACTTTGTTATATTTGAGAAATCAAGCCACAGGCAGTGCTAAAAACAAACAAAAACCAGTGAGTAGTTTTTACAAAAGTCCAGGTAGTTGAGGAGTGGAGCGAGCTGCCTGCACATACGGTAACCACATTTTCTACACAGAATTTCAAAGAGAAAGTGCCCAGATGTACCAGGTGTGTGTTTATCCATTTGGGCTAAAGAGTGTATTTGTTTGTGAACAAGCTAAAAAAATTTTGACTGAATCTGCCCCCCATTTTTGCTTCCTCAATAACTCATTCCAGACCTGTTTCGAAAAGTTGATAATTTGAATATAGATGTTTTATGATATTTCTCCAAACTTGGCTAAACAACTCTTTTTCTATATCATAAATACTTCATTGAATTCAGAATTCATCTAAGAGATGACTCAGCTGGCAACCAGCCAAGGGCTGTTGATCCTTGTTTCTGTCGTGGTGTTAGATTTTCTTGGCATCAAATTCAGTATGCTTCTGATACATGCTTAAATATTTATCTATCTTACAATGAGAATTATTGATATTCGGAGTCTAAACACTAAGTGAAAATTTTATAGTATTTGACCTAGTTTCTACTATAAGAAATAATAGAGGGTTTATTAATTAGGGAAAATTGCTGCTGTAACGGACAATCCCAGGATTTCTGTGGTTTAAGATAGTAAAAGTTTAACCATACTATTAGCAGAATATGGACTGAGTGAGCAAAACTGCACATGATTCTAAAATTTTTATAGTGAAGCAACTTGTAGACCGACTTCTTAGGTTTAAGTCCACATATGGCCTTGATTAGGGATTATTGAGTTTTTCTGGGTAGCTAAAATTACTTTTAGGAAACTATTGAGATATAAAAATATGTACACAAGTTGGCAATCTGCAAATATGACATTTAACATTTTCTCACTCAGTACTATTAAGCAATCAAATCAAATTAGCAACTAAAGACAACATAATTGTCAACATAATTTGATAAACAATTGAATGTGTCTAGTAGTATAGAAAGAAATACTTTCTACTCTGATTTTTGACTATCTTGACAGGTTATATTAAGGTGGTCGGAATAGAGCACATTCTGAAATAATTATAAGAGATAGAATAACTAAAAGTGAAGTCATGATTGAAACACTTAATTGGCATGAATTGGTTAAACTGCCCAGCAAGAGTACGCTGTGTGTATTTGGTCCCTATACATCTCAGGCTTTCTGAAACATTCCCAATTTCAAATATTCTACCTTGATTCTTCCATAAGCTATCCCAGAAATGCCATTATTTCAGAGTTCAAACTGCTTCTCAAATCTGTATGTGAAACATAAAGCCTTTGACAGATCATCTGTCCCAAGCTATAGTTGAGAGAATGAATTTGCTTTTACAATATCCCAAATCAAAGTATGAAAAGAATGTATTTCTGCCTTCAAGTAGCTTAGAATGTAAAGTACAGCTAACAAAGGATTAGAGAAGAAAAGGGGAGGAAGAAATAAAGGAGACTGAGGGAAAAGTTTTCTGATTCACACTACTTTGGTGCCTAGTGTCATTTAAAGTACTAAAGATTCAGAATATTCTCTGTTCCCACTTCTTGTGATCTCGTTCCCGTATCTCCTTCAGCTGAGGTCAGAGCTAGCATTTAATAGAAACAGATTTCTTTGGCCTGGGGCCCAAGATGTAGCGGACTCTTCTTCCTAAATAGCCATGTTTCATAAGGTTTGCCCCAACAAAATCGGTTTTCTAACACATTTTATACTGTACTCTAGTATTTAACACTTTTTTCTCTTCTCTGGAAATTCCTCCAAAGTAGGGATCCTGCTTGTTTACTGTTCTTACACCATTGCTTTTCCTAAAGTAGGTACCCAATAAAACAGTTCCTAGGACAGTGCCTTACAGTAGAACTTCCTGCAGGGATAGATATGTTCTCTCTCTGGGCTTTCCAGTGTGGTAGCCACTGGCCACATGCAGCTACTGAAATGTAGCCAGTAGAACCAAGGAAGTAAGTTTTTAATTAAAATTAAATGTGGCTAATGGCTATTGTAGTAAACAGCACAGTTCTAGAAAATGATTAACTGGTATCTCAGATTTAGAATGTCAAAATCCAAGCTCTGTGCCCCAACTACTGCCCCCACCCCAAATTTCCTCCTCCTCATCTCAGCAAATAAGAAGTCTTGTCTTTTAATTGATTAGATATAAAACTTTTGTATGATATTTGATTTTTTTTCTTGCTCTAACACCTTACAACCAATCCATCAACAAATCCTCGCTGTACTACCTGCAATATATATCCAGAACGTGTTTCTCTCCACAACCACTGTTACCACCTTGATGTAAGTTTCCATCATTTCTCTTAGATTTTTACAGTGCCCTTCCAACTCCTCTTCCTGAATCATCCTGGGCCCCTCCCTCCTATTCTTGACAGATTTCTTTTAAAGTAAAACTTTTAAAATATGTTGCATTATGTCAACCCTCTGCTCAGAACCCCTGGTTTCCTGACTCACTCAGCAAATTTCAAAATCCATACAATGGTCTTCAGGGCCCTAGGCGAATCCCTGCTTTACCCTCTCATTATTCTGACCTCATTTCTTACCACTTACTTACCTTTTATGGTTCCCTCTTAATCATACCAAACACATTTCCACCTCCATCTTTGCATTTGTTCTTCTCTACTGAGAATACTCCATACTCCCTTATTTTAAAAATTCACTCCTTGGGATCTCTGCTTAAATATCATGGAGGACCTTCCTGAACACATGTCCATGCACACACACTCATACTCCCTATCTACATACTCTGTTTTTAACCCACTTGACATATTACATATAGGCCACAATCCATTATTCACATTTTGAAATCTAAAAAATTCTGAAAGCCTAAAGTTCATCATACTTCATTTGTTAGCAGTATCTGGCATGGCTTGAACTCATTTGGTGATTAAAAAAAATGACCCGATTTGATGCGAGGCTGTTTTTAATCTATATTTATTCTATTCAACATGAACTTTGATACGTTTTACTTTAGAAATTTTAAAGTTCAGTTACAGACCTGCAGGATAGCAGTATACTACCTTCTAAAACCCCCAAAATTCTGAATTTTCGGTGTATCTGGCCTTAAAGCTGTTGGATAATGGACAGTAAACCTATATTCATTTACGTATGCATCGTCAGTTGCCTGCCACTGCTCTGTTATTGCTTAACTCTCATAGCCTAAAACCATGTCTAGCATGTAGCAGGCACTCAATACGATTTGTGAATAAATGAATTCACTTTTAAAAGTTTTTTTCCTATAAACTGCAGGCTGAACTAGGTGACCACGTAATATCTCATCCATCTCTAAAATTATATGATTCTTTAGAAGAAAAGGGAAGAATATATTTTATACTGTCATATTTAACTCTCAATTTCATGTGTAAATTATCATTTTTTTATAAATTTTTGAATTGATTGATTTTCTATCTGCTTACAAAGTAATACTATTTATTGTAGACTATTTTGAAATTTAGAAAAACACAAAGGTAAAAGAATCACTCATGATCCTACCTCCTAGAATTAAACACCATACACAGTGCTTTTTATGTGAATATAGCTAGCCTTAAAAAGAAAAAGATTTCATTCTTTATAATCATTCATAGTTTTAAAATTTCATTTTTCATTTACTGGATTTTGAATTAAATTTTCCACATCATTTAATCCTCACAGGATCTGATGAGGAAGGTGCTATTATGATCACTGCTTTACAGATGATCAAAATGAGGCACAGAGATGTGAAATAGCCTGCCCAAACTCATATAACTAGTAAGGAGGGTACTGGGATTCAGACCAGTAGTGCGATTCAAGAACACTGCTCTTTACTATGACACTGTGTTAATTATAATCCCCTGTAATCTCAGTGGACAACTGTTAGAAAATATTGATTGGATTACATTGAAACAAAGAATAAAAATCCTTAGTAGTAAAATATAATGCTTTTTTTTAAAGCCAGGGTCATCTTTTACAGTTTTAATAGTTATAGTAATAATATGATCATCTATTACATGTAGTTCTCAGCATTCATCAGTCAGGATGGGTTAGTTTATGCTGCTTTAACAAACAATCCCCCAAATCTTAGTGGTTTATAGTAATACCGTTAGCTGTTATTTTGGCTGATATTATTTATGTGAAGTATCTAGCACAATGTCTAACAAACAATAGGCATAATAAATGTTAATCATTATGAAATCGATAAGTATTTTCATTGTTTTTAATAGTAGTAAGCTTATCATATCTTTAGTGGTCCTAAATTAATGTGTAGTAATTCTGTGAGTACATATTTTCACAACACATTGGGAAACTATACTGTGAATAATTTAACCATGAGTTGAATGCACAGCTGGCTGACAGGTTATACTAAGAAATATTCTTATATCACTATCATAAAATAAATACTGTATGAAATAGTTATCTTAATAGCTACTACACGTAGGACTTGTAGAAAATTTATTGATAAATTTCCAGAATAGCTGTATATAATTGGGGAATTATTTTAAATTCTTTAAGCTTTGATTTCTGTATATAATTGGGGAATTATTTTAAATTCTTTAAGCTTTGATTTCTTCACTGGTAGGTTGAGGATCATAATACCTTAACTCACAGAAACAATTAAGATTGTATTTATTCTCTGTATATAAATATGTAACATATACATTTATATATATGAAAAAGCACTAAACGCATTTAATAGACTACAAAATAATGCAGTGTAAGTTCTGTTACACAGCTCAATGCTCATTTTAAGAATTCTAAGTCATTATGGAAAGCATTAGTTGTATTCACTAGAGTGTGTATAAGAGTCAGAATTTTTATAGCATAGCAAAGCATCAGTTAGCACAATAATTCAATAGGGTAGGGTAGCTTATTCACCATAGATAAAGAATAAGTCAGGTGTTACTGGCATTATTTCCAGTATGTCCAGAAACAGAAGGATATGTTAGCATTAAATTTATGAGATGTTAATGCCAGCTCTCTGTCACATTCTTTTGAATAATATACAGTATTCATTTTGGGGGTAAGGAAGACTTGCTACTGAAGAAAAAAATCGAATGTCAGAACTAAAACATGAAGAGGGCTGATGATCAAGGTGTTTAATAGAAGCTATATCCTCAGGGCCTGACACTATTTTTGACAGATATTGGTTGTTCCTTATATATTCGTTGAATAAATAACAAGATGTGAATTTTAAACCATGATTTTTGGGTTTTTGTTTTTTGTTGTTGTTTTGGTAAGCTTTTTTTTTGGCTTAAGGAGAAATTCACACAAAATTATTAAAAAAAAAAAAAAAGGAAAAGGAAAGAAAGGAAAAGGTTGCAATAAAAAATAAATGGTTGAAATAAGGACATAGTATCTCTGGATGACTCATATTTAAATATTTGAGTTTTGGTGCATATTTTCAAAAACTTCATAGTGATATATTCTGCTTTAGGTTAGATGAGTATAATCTGTTACACTCTTTCCTTTTAATTTATGTCAGTCATCCAGTGGGATTCCACTAACACATTAAAATCTTTTTATGTGATTTTCCTCTTTATATGAAGTTAATGATTCTTAGGATTATACTCAATTGCTTCAGCTGTTCAAAAGTATAGTCAATATTTTATTTACCATTACATAATGTGCCACACAGTTCTAAAACAGCTTAACTACAAATGCCACAAATAGACAGACAGACATTCCTTTATATCAGTTTTAAGATTACGTCAAGATAATATGCAGGGTAAAATGTATCCACTTAATAAAATACACTTAAAGGAGTTTTGCAGGAGGAATTTGAATCTAAATTAAATAGAATCCGTCAGGCCTTGCCAAGTATAGGTGTTAAAAACAATGATTATGGGATTAAATTTTTACATAAATGATCTAAAACTCACTTTTTATAATAAAATCAAAGCCATTAATTCATTTACCTTTTAAAAAAAAAGCTTTTTATATTGCTGGATGGAATTTTTTTCTTTTTGCCCATTTACACTAAATGTACATTATTTAACAAAAAGTGGAAACCGGCAGTAAAAGCAATTCTAAATAATCTTCTACCAAGACATTCTCAGAGGGCAGCAGTACCATTAAGCATTGGAAAAATCAGCTTTATATTTAATTATAACTAACTTAGGGTCTTTACAATTTTTAATTTAGCGCTATGATATAATGATTCAGTTTTCTTTTTAAAGACACCTCTTTGGTTTGATAGAATTAGAGAGGGCTCCACTGATCTAGTCTAACCTCACAGTACTGTTGAGGACACAGAGGTCCAGATAGCAGGAGTGAGATCCTAAAAGTCAAAAAGGCAGAGGCAAGAACACAAAGTACTGTGGTCTTTGAAGCAGTGTATACCTTGCAGATTTGTCATGTGGTTTTTCTTGGGGTAATTATAGTAATTCTTAACATGAAAATCATTAGAACCCAATTAGATTCTAAGAAGCTAATCTAATGTGCTAAGGTTTTCTTTTTGATTCCCCTTGTTCGCTTAGGTATGTTGATAATACATACCTAGAGCACTTTTCAAATTTACAAAACATTTTTATGTTTTACATCTCACTTGACTCTCACAACAACATTGTCAGATAAGAAAATACTCTCACCTAATAGATTAGGAAACTGAAGCTAAAGGAAATTTTATAATTTGAGCAAATCATATAAATAGATGGCAGAGGCAGATCTGAACACAGGCCTCTGACTTCAGAGCTTTTGTTCTTTCTGTTCTGTCCAGCTTTACATGGCTGGAAGTCACTGAAAGTTGCTTAAGGATTTTTTTAAAGTCAGATTATTGTCATGTCACATCACTATTTAAAGAACGTATCTGGTCAGCCCTTTCGTTGTGTGATTAACAGTATCTTAAATTAATAATGGCCACCATATACTAAATACTTGTGGTCACACCTGACTCTACTTTCATAACCTATGAGATATTGCCACTATTCCCGTAACTTCCAAAAGTGAAGTTATGCCATTTCCAGTAAGCAGCTTACACAGGATTAAAACTCCAGTCTGTCTGTCTCTAAAGCTCCTACTTTACATCTGCACCCGAGATTCAGGTTTCCATAAAGTAGAACATTGCATATGCTTAAACCAATATCATTCTTCATGTGCTGCTTCTGAATTGCATACATGGGTATTTGTATTTACGTATTCAGGTCTCTGTTTAATGACACAGTAATTGAGAAAATACTACTATTGGTTCAAAAGCTCCTAAAATTAAAAAGAAGGCAGAGAAAATAAATCAGTGGCTCCATATGCAAGTATTATCATTGCTAGATGGCCAGGTCAGTTTTTTTCTTTGTAATAATATTAACTATACTAATGGATACTTTATTTAGATATAATTGACATATAACATAATATTAGTTTCAGGTGTCTAATGGACACTTTTAACAAAATATAATCCATCTGACCTACCCATCTTAAGTGGAAATATTTAGGAAGTATGTTCAAGATAATGACATTATATTGTCTTCTGAAACATTATCTTTCATAATTACTAGTTAGATTCAGTATAGTTTTTATTTAAGTGTGATTTTATTTTGTTTTCGTTTTTAATATTATTTTTGCCCTTTAAATTTTTTAGAAGAATCTTTGAAGCTATACTATCAAAACTGAGTAAGACTTCTCTTCAGACCCCTTTTTATGTGAAATTATTTTGAAGGCTTATTTTTATTGATTTTTTATTTCCCATAGGTGTGTAGGAAGATATCAGCTATGTGAACTATGAGTTCACCAAGCCTTCACGGGGAGACAGAGGAAAGAACTGTCCAGCTGCCTGTTAGTTGAGTAGCAAGTTCTCCACTGACTTCATGTCTCCCTTTAGGTGGAGAAATGGGCCTCCAAACCTTCCCAAGATCTGACGTGCAAAAGAAAGCAGAGGATTTTCAAAGTGAAAGTTTATTCAGGCTTTGAAGTTCTATCCAGTTCCTGGGACCAGGCCCTCACTGCTTTCAGTGGGGTATTCTAGTGTCTTTGGTTTCAGGTGGAGGTCTTTCCCCAAACAAGAATGTCTGGGCAGTCAGGTATTTGACAAGAGTATCAGATTCTCATTGAGGCTGAAAGTATAAAGTTGAATTTCTAAACAAGTCTGGAGAGTATATATAATTCACATCCTATCATTTTATGCCATTACATATCTCAAGGAGTTCAGTATCTTCGAGTGAAAGTTTCAAAGGCAGCATGGATTGGACTTCAACGCTGATCAGGAGGACACAGTTATCAAATAGCATCCTCTGTTTCATTATTTTAGCTATTGCATGTCCCTTTTTAACAGTTTATTCTTATCTTTTTTTAATCTAGGTCGAACTGGAAGGTACACTCTAATAGAAAAATGGAGAGATACTGAAAGACATTTGGCACCTCATGAAAATCCTATCATATCCTTAAACAAATGGGGACAATATGCCAGTGATGTACAGCTTATTTTACGTCGAACGGGGCCATCTCTCAGTGAGCGACCCACTTCAGATAGTGTGGCTCGAATTCCTGAAAGAACTTTATACAGGCAGAGTTTGCCCCCCTTAGCTAAACTAAGACCTCAGATTGATAAATCAATCAAAAGGAGAGAACCTAAAAGGAAATCTTTAACATTCACAGGAGGTGCCAAAGGATTAATGGAAATTTTTGGAAAAAGTAAAGAAACTGAATTTAAGCAAAAGGTGCTGAATAACTGCAAAACAACAGCAGAGGAGTTAAAGAAGCTAATCCGTTTGCAGACAGAGAAGCTTCAATCCATTGAGAAAGAGCTAGAATCAAATGAAACAGAAATACGATTTTGGGAGCAAAAATACAATTCTAACCTTGAAGAGGAAATTGTCCGGCTGGAGCAAAAGATCAAAAGAAATGATGTAGAAATTGAAGAAGAAGAATTTTGGGAAAATGAATTACAGATTGAACAGGAAAATGAAAAACAGCTGAAGGATCAACTTCAAGAAATAAGGCAGAAAATAACAGAATGTGAAAGCAAATTAAAGGACTATTTGGCTCAGATCCAGACTATGGAAAGTGGGCTTGAAGCAGAAAAATTGCAACGGGAAGTCCAGGAGGCACAAGTCAATGAAGAAGAGGTTAAAGGAAAGATTGGTAAGGTCAGAGGGGAAATTGACCTTCAAGGCCAGCAGAGTCTGAGGCTAGAAAATGGTATTAAAGCTGTGGAAAGATCTCTTGGACAAGCCACCAAACGATTACAGGTAAAAACATTTTTATAAGGAGAATGTTTCATCTATTTAAAAGAAATAATATATTTTTGATATCTTCTTTAATGGTTGTTCATTTTCTCTTACATTTAAAGTTAGAAACCCAGCTTAGTTTATAATTTTTTTAGAATTTTTGTGACTTAAAACCAGGTGTGAGACCAAAACAGATCAGAGGTAAAGCCACACGATCCTTGCTGCATGGAAGGAGCAGTCTTACTATGGCAGAGGTAGCATTAAAAGTAATTGGATATAGGAAAATAGAATCTCAGAGCTGGAATAGACACTAATGAAGAGACAGTGAATCTGACCTTCTCTTTTTAGAGATAGAGAAACTGAAGCTGAAAGATTACCAAGGATTGGTTTACCAAGGATCGTGTGGCTAATTGGCTGCTTATCTGTCTCTTCTCCATTGTTGCTAACATCATCTTCTTTCCTGAGATGTAAATAGTCCCTTTCCTTTCTCTCCTCTCCAGATTACCCTCCTTTGCTTTCCTAAGGAGAGGGCACAAAGCTTCCTCTTCGATTTTTCCACTTTCTAGTTCAAGTACAAGAACATTTATATTTTGCCACTCAGCCCCTGATCACTCAACTTATATTCCTTGGATACCTGTTCTCGAAAAGACAATGTGGTGATGTTATGGGAGTTGCAAGAGGTATCAGTCTCTAACAGATGACATGAGAAAGATATAGAATTGATATGGCTACTTAAGTTTAAATTAATTAAAATTAAATAATATTCAATAAAGCTGTTTAAAAATATTAAGTGATTTTAAAATTCTGTTGTTAGTCACAGTTGGCCACAGTTCAAGTGCTCTATAGCACATAATGTTTAGTAGCTACTGTAGTAGCTACTGATTTAAAAACTTGCTGTTCAAAGTACAATTTATGAAGCTTCAAGGCACACTAATTAGAAATTCACAACCTGTATTATAACAAGATCTCCAAATAATACCTGTATACATCAGGGTTTGAGAAGAGCTGCTTTAGAATATCAGCAGTTCCAAAACAGAAAGGTGAGGTTTCAGGAAGAACTGATGGGATTCCCCTGTTATTAACTAGAGTGAGAAGTAAAACTGCCTCCCACATTTTGAAAATCAGGAATTTCTCATTCAGTAGGTTGTTAACCTGTGATTTGTCAGCATTTTACTATTTGGATTCATTTTAACACGTAAGATTGCAATTGAGAATCGTGTTGCCTTAGAGGAAACACTGATTTATGACAGTCATTACTAGCAGATCCCACTACCTATGGAAAAGTGTCTAATAGTCAAACTAGTGACATATCTCCAAGTACCCGCTGCCTTCAGATTAAGCAGAGAAGGAAACAACCGCTCTGCCGCAGTCTCGCCCCTGCCTCTGCCCCGTCCCTCAGACACATCCAGCCTGCAAAGGGCCTGGCCACGTTTTCTTATGTGCAAGAATGGAGAGAAAGAAGAAAAAATCCATTTAAATCATAGAATGCCTCTTCTTGCTTTTGGACCTTTCCAGCTGTCCAAACTTGATCACCTTTCTGTAGGGCTCTTCAGTTCTCAGAACTGTCTTCCTCAAGGATTTAAAAACCCCTTGGTGAGAATCTTGTGGGAATCTTACTTTCCTTGTGCTATAATATAAATCTCAGTAATGGATGTCATGCAAACTTGAACAGTTTACAAAAAAAGGAATTCTGAATCTCATGGACCAAACAAGTGTTCATTTAGTAATCAGTTATGAAGCGGATAACAGGGAAATTTAATTGTGAGCAGCTTAGCAAGAGTGCTGTAAACACTGTGGTGGATGAAAACCAGTATTTTATTGATGAAAGTTTTAGACATATATTTATTTCATCAGGCACATAGTGTATTTCTAACAGAAGAAAGCATCGCATTTAAGAAGCCAGACTGAAGAAGCTATTGTCCTTTATTTACTTATTTTTTGGCCCATGCCACAGAGTGAAAGTGACCCATTGTATCGCTCGCTATAAGCCAGATTGTTAAATGTGCTCTTGTGAAAGTGAGTATCCTACTTGCAACTCCTGTAGCAGATGGACTGTCACCAAGATGTCTTTTAGCAGGCCAATATTGGACCCCTCATGCTAAATTGGAAAAAAAAAAATTTACTTCCTTCTAGGACAGAGAACAAGAGCTGGAGCAGTTGACCAAAGAGCTGCGGCAAGTCAATCTCCAGCAGTTCATCCAGCAGACAGGGACAAAAGTTACCGTTTTGCCAGCAGAGCCCACTGAAGTAGAGGCCTCACATGCAGACATAGAAAGGGGTAAGATGTTGAGAAATCTGCTTTTATTCCTTCCCACCCCCTCCCCCACTGGTTAACTTTAAATAAACTTACATTCAGTAAAAGTATTATCAAAACTAATTCTTGTACCACTCTAAAAAAATTTTGATGTACTTACTGTTTCTTGGGAAAATAATAATATCTGGGTTAATTATTTACTCAGATGAGCATGAACTCACGAAATCATGTCATGTATCATTTTTTTGAAGTATACGAGTTACAGTCTTTTTGAGTTTTAGCTTCTCTCTGTTTCTAACGCCCTTTCTTCCTCTCTTAAAATTAATGAATTTGTGCTGTATATGTGCATATGGTCTGAACAACCAAGAAAGAGAAGCAAAATGCTCACCTTCAGAAAAAAAATCATTAACCATTCAAATCACTGAAAACTTGATTTATCAACTGAGAGGGTGAAGGAGAGTTAGCTTTGTCCTCTTGCTCCTCCAGACCCGCAGGGGATTGTAATCGGTATTATATGTTCTTTGATTCTTTAAAGCTGGAAAAGTTATAATTTTTCATATTGCTAACTACTCCAAGTTGATGAGTACATCAAATGACTTTTTTTTTATTTCCTGTCTAGAGGCACCATTCCAGTCTGGGTCCCTGAAGCGGCCTGGTTCCTCTCGGCAACTCCCTAGTAATCTTCGTATTCTACAGAATCCTATCTCATCTGGTTTTAATCCTGAAGGCATATATGTATAACATTATCTGTCTTTAGGGGAGAGACCCCTTAAAGGTACAAAGGACAGTAAAAATTCTTTCCTTGATTTGTGCCAATGATGAACAGAGGATATATTTCACATGCCACTGTATCTTTCTTCTGTCCTAAATTGCATACCACTTGGAGCCATACCCTGTGCACTGATGCTAAAGAACAAAGAAACTGTTTTCATACATCAACAGTGTTGACATTTTTATCCAGCAGCTGTAATGCAAAGCCTTCATTTTTATTTGTAGCATTTTGAGAGCGTTAGGAAAGTATTATACTATGTGTATACATAAATAAAACCGTGACTTAAGAGTGAAGAGAAATATGTGACTGGCTTAGTTTAATTTATTCCATGTAATCAATTAATGTGTGAATGCTGATGTTTTAATGTTTTTTTATGAATACTTATCCCGTGACTGAATTACATTACGTATTGTGTGATTATGACTTTGTGTGCATGTTCCCAGACGCCCTCCATACGTTGCTGATTTACAACTACACAAGTGTCATAGGGTGCTCCACCATTAAAACTAACTCCAAAAGAACCCACTTGCATTTATTTTGTGAACCTGTCCTAGCCATTGCTTAATTAGGTAAAATAATTCAGGTTTTATTTTTAATCTGGAGTTTAACCTTTTCTTTACAATATTTCCTGTAGATGACTGACCACATACGAGAACAGAAATACTTGCATGAGGCAAATTGTACGTTTAAAAAGTTTGCAGTACTTTAGACACTGTTGATCAAGATGTAATTGTTGAATATCTACCCAAACAGGCATGGGATTTCCTGATACATTTAGTGTTTCATTTCTGCCCTGCCTTAGCATTTTACTCTTGTGAATCCTCAAGAGTTTTCCATAATACCTAAATTAGAGACATCTGAGGATCAAATCATGTCAGTCTACTTCAGGAAGGTTGCTTTAAGTGACCTATTTTTAAAATAACCCACTTCGTATGTATGGTCTTTCAGTGTAAGCACATGGTTAATATATCGCTTGCACATAATTTACTCTGTACGTTATGGACTATTGTGATTCCTCCAGTCACTTAGAGAGAAGGTGATTGGAGTTAGGTACTTTTTACCAAGGAAATAAAGTTAAATTCAGTGTTTTTATTTTTGAGCATGATTTTACAGGACATTAATCTCTACTTGTACATGTATTTTTTTATTTATAAAACCAAAAATGAGTCAGCACCCCTCCCATGAGTAGTGGTTTAAATAACTAAGATTCACAAGTAATATCTAGATGGATGTGGTCAGATACCCTTAGCCATTTTTACATTCCCTCTGATCATAATTTGGTACAATAGCATTAAGACCTTATTCTGAAATTTGAAATTTTTAATTCTGACAAAAATACAGTCTCTGTATCATTTACATGCATCAAAGTAACAGTGGATTAGTATATTATACCATGGTAACAATAAAAAGATGTAAGTTATATCTTATGCATGAGGGCAACTTTGGATGTTTTAACATATTAGATTTATTTTCGGTTTAATGTATGCTGAGAATGCTGCTATACTTAGGTTTCCAATGAAAATTTTAAGAATGGCTATGAAAATACGTAGATGCTTCTAGAGGACTGAAAGTAATTACGCAGAGTTGCCTTTTCTAGTCCAGCTAAATGGCAGACCTCATCTAAGGGTATTATTTTCTTTGGGTTCTTGGAGTTATTGAGTTGACCTTGCCATTATACTGTTCTTCAAATAACTTGAAAAATACATGATTCTTACTTAAATAACCACAACCTATACACATTTGCTTTCAATTTATAATTTATTTTATATCTGCATACAATTAAAAATGAGGATTAAAAAATCAAAATAATTTGTAGATTTTGTGACAGTAGTGATTTATCTATACCTAATATATGCCTTATTTTTAAAGGATTCCATTCTATACTAAAAGTTATTTTATTATTGTTCAGGGAAATTGTTACCTTATTCACAAAGAAAAACATTTTTGTAAATTGATCACATTTAAGTCAAATGTTAAACTAAAGATATAAAGATATTAAACTCTGATTGTAAATTGCAAAGATGCCTTGGCACGCCATGAGAAACACAAAGTCAATACCCAAATTAATTATAAATTATTATTAGCATTAACCTAATAACTCTAAAGAGAGACTGGCAGCATCCTTTTAACTTGTAGTAAGTAGTCTTGGGTTCCCCAGCGTAGTATCATAGGTTACCTCTCCGACAACTTCATCCAAACTCTCAAGCTGCCAAATAATCTTTACGGACCTAATTACAGATGAAAATACGACTTCCTGGGTAAGAAGAGTATATACACATGAACTTGATGAATACATTGAGCAGCTATACTTTTTAATCAGTTGTATCACTTCTGGAAATACACCTCTAAGAAATGTTTTCTAAGTTTTTTTAAATAGTGCAAAGAAAATTCATTTCCCTAGAACATCTAAAAATATTTTAGTCTGTCGCTAATTATTTTTACCCATGAATACAGATGAATTAGATTAAGTGCCACGTCTTCGGATACGTTTTGGAGGGGAGGCGGGGACAGTGGTATATGGAAATACCAAATATAAAATTTTGCATCTGGAGAAATATTCAGGTTCTAAATATTAAATTAGATGACAAGGTTTTTTTATATATATATAATACTGCAGGTTGTTTTATTGTGATTTTCTACAAAATTTAAAATACATTAGAAGATAATTTTTTTTAACCAAGGGATAATTTGAAATAGCATTAGTATATTTGACCCTTAAGTATCTGTCATCCTCAGAGAATGATTTGTAGTGGGTTGCCTCAGTCCTTTTGTTGTTCTTATGAGATACTTTGGTTTGTTAGCATTTGTTTTTTGTCTTGATGCACAGGGAACTTATATGTGAGACTTCAATTGGTATTAATTCCATTTAAACCCCTCAGTCATTACTAAACTAATTATCAATTCCTATAGTTCAAATTTGTCATAAACTAGAGCTAAAATAACACAGATACTGTAAAAAATATAGAATTTATGGTGTGAATGTGAATTTTAAGTGTTCAAGAATAGCAAATAAGCACTTGCTTCCAGAGCATAAATTTTTTGCCTGCATTAAAAAAAAATTTTCTTTGTGAATAAAAACAAAACAGACTTTAGAGAAAAGAAACTTTATCAAAACCATTTCTGTGAACGTCTTTCCAAATTAGAACTATAATAACGGATTGAGTAAATAAGGAAAAAGCAAAATCTCTTATTGCAGGTGTGCAAAGGACATGAGCAGATGGGCAGTTCCCTGTGTGCATTGCCTTTGAAAAATCAGGCCTTAATTTATATGTAAATAACAATGCTATGTTCACATCCTTCTTCTACCTGCCTTTATTAGTCTGTATTGTATAAAACTTAGGTCACAAGTATTACTTTTATATTATGTCCATTTTTTTAATTGCATGTTTATACTATTTGCTACAGTATTTTTAAGTTTTGGGTGAAGGCCACCAGCTGTATGGAGAAGACAAAACAATCACTATTTATTCAGTATTGCTGCTTTACATTTCCAGAATAAGCTTTCGATGCCAGGTCAGTGACTGCCTGAAAGCTGCAGGAGCTCTATTCCAATGCATTTTATATATTTTTAGAAAACAAACACAGATAACTATTTAGTATGCTAATTATATTAAACCAGCAGAAATATAAAGGCAATAAAGTATATACATATATATGGGGGAGGGAAGGGGGTGAGGAAAAGGTTAAAAAAAATAGGTTTACAGCCAGACATGGTGATAGCCCTAAATGTATTTCTCAATCTGTCTGTCTTTATTGACCCAAAGAAGATTTGAGTTGCTGCAGCTTTAAACAGAAAATTGCCACGTTCACTAATTGTAGACACATAAATATGCTTTTAGTACTGCTTTGCTCATGTACAAATAAAATATCTGTAATCTGTATTATATGTAATTATTATTTTCTTTTGACTTTCACTTCAAAATGTATATTTTCTGATTATTATCATGAGCTGTAAAACAAAGGATCAATATCTGATATTCTCCCAAATAATAAATTTTCAGGATTCATTGGGGTATTACATTGCTGGTTTGTTTCTTATGTATTTAATATTTTTCAATATAATTTTATTTCCTTTAAAAGATTCCCAAGAGAATAGGTGTGCATATCAGTGACAAGGATTACATTTTTCCCAAAAGTAATGTTATAACTAAAGAATCGTCTATTACTGAAAAGGCAGCTGCCTTCGTGCAAGTAAAACTGAATAAGTTGAAGTTAGATCTCGATCAAGAAATTATACACATGAGTAATAGTATATTATAAAAGCAAAAATGAAACGAGAGACTTAAAATAATTCAAAATAGTCTGTGCCTAGAGGGGGACTGTTAGAATTTTAATTAACCATTCTACCCTCTTCTCAAGTCATATGTTTTGTTAATCAATGTGATTTGCTTTGTACCTTAAGGAGGTTATAGTCCAAAGAGCACTAAAAAGAACAAGAGTGCCATGGAAACACACCAGAAGGGCTTTACCCCCAGAAGGGGTGTTGGCAAACCCTGGAGAAGGGATCTAAACCAGGGAAGGCTATCTAGCACAGATGAAGATGGGAAGATGAAGAGCCTGTGAGGCTGCGACCAGACAGTGAAGGGTTGGGGAGCGCTAAGAGGAAAGGTAGGTAGGCATCAGGTAAATCATAAGTGGCCTTGATTGCCATGAGGACTTTGGACTTCCTCCTGAATGCCATGGAGGAGTTTTAGCACAGAAGCGAAATGATCAGGTTAGCACGTTAGGAAGATCCTTCTGGCTGGCTTTGTGGAGAAATGACTGAAAAAGGATCTAGAGGCTAGAGACCTTCCTGAGTCATTGGCTGTGCGGCAAGATGCTTTTAAGCCTCATTAAAAATGCCTGGATCCCCGTGAAGCCCTACTACACACGGTTTACCAGGAGAACTGGGTAGGAATGGGGTCGATGGGCTTCATTGTTACAAAACTGCAAGTGCTGATAAAAGAAGTAAGGCTTTGAAAACTTTGAGTCCTAGACCTGCTCGTGGTCATTAACCAGCGCTACCAGGAGTGCACATCAACTGGGACATCAGTCTAGCTATAAACTTCAGCAAGCTATGTTAGTGGAACTGTGTACTTTACTTGTAGAAGTGTTGTTTCCTGCGTGGCATGAATAAATATACCTGGCGGATACAAAAAAACAACAAGAAGAAAGACAGCTTAAGAGGACTATAGGAATTCAGGCCAGAAGTGATGGCAATCCAAAATAAGAAAGCAGCTGTTGGGGTTTAGTCAACATTTTTATTGAACATCTACTTTGTGCAAGGAGAAGAAGAGAACCAAACAGGTTGTAGACATCCTAAGTAAACAGTAGCAAAAGGACTTGATATTTATATCATAGAGGCTCAGTAAAAAAAACTCCAGGAATTTGACAGCTATCCACAGCCTTAAGTGGCAAGTGGAAGCAGTGCTGTGAGTCTCGTGATGAGTAGTCACACTGTTTTGTGTGCTGGAGGCAAAAAGATTGGAACAGGAGGAAGGGAAGAGAGAATAAAGATATGGAGAGGATGCGTTTGAGAGGTGGGCTCCCCCCTTGCAGAGAGGCCCTGCAGTCTTTCCTGCAAGAACAGCATGGATTTGGGGAAAAGGCTCTTTGCAGCACCAGATTTACTCTTCTGAGTCTCCCTCAGGTGTGCTGGAATCCCATTTTCCCAGCGTTATACTTGACTGTTTTATCTAGTCCATTATCATTCACCTGCCATGAGTATGTGTCCAATATGATAAAAATGTCTGACTATGGTCCAAAATGAAAGGAAGTGAAGAAGGTAGACACTGTACATTCATCTCTGACAAGTCAGTATATACAAGTTTCCTCCGCAGCTGCTAGCAGCATGAAAACCAAATAGATGAATTGGAATACTTAGTAACAATTTTTTTAAACATAAAATCATAGACACTAGGCGAAGAACATAATGGGCTAAGATGCTGTGTGGCAACAAGCACCACATGAAAGGAGGCTGGGGACAGCAGGGACATGTGCAAAATGTACACCAGGAGCCACCCACTCGGAAACTGTGGCACACCCAACCCCGCCACAACCCACTTTTACATCATGCCCACCAAACCCAACCTGCGTTAGAACCTTCAAAGACTAACATAGTTGAGCCAAATACAGTTCCTTGTAATTTCCAACTTTCCTTAAGACCACATAGAAGAAACAATTTTTCACCAATATCACAGCACTTCAGATATTTCAAAACATCTATTATGTCCCCTAGTGTTATCTTTTCCAGGCTGAATAGTCACAATTCTTTCAAAAGGTATAGTTTCCAGTCCCCTCTCTCCTGAACATGCTCTAGACCAATGGTCCCCAACATTTTTGGCACCAAGGGCTGGTCCTCCTATGAGAATCTAATGCCTGGTGATCTGAGGTAGAGCTGAGGTAGTGATGCTCGCACTGGGAAGCAGCTGCAAATACAGATGAGACTTCACCTGCCACTCACCTCCTGCTGTGCAGCCAGGTTCCTACAGGCCACAGATTGGTAGCGGTCCGTGACCAGGGGGTTGGGGACCCCTGCTCTAGACCACTTCTGAATGTTGAACCAAGACTGATCACAAAGCTTCATTTATAATTTGACCAGATCAATATGAAGGAACTTGATTCATTGTTTTCCAGTCTAAAACGGTGAATGGGTCAGGAAGGTGGGTGGTTGGTTACATTTTTACGATCCTCATCTCATTATTGAATCATTGCTAAATGATTTTGCTAAATGAGTTTGCTAAAATCCTGTCTTTTCCATATTTTCTGCTGTCAGTGAAATCTTTCCTAATTTGTATATGTGTAACAGTTTTAGGATACATGTGCAGAATCTTACTTTATCAAAATACTTATCATCTCTAAACATCTTGAAGGTAATAAATTCCAGATGGAAGATGTGAGCTTTAATGTCAGATCAATGTTGAGGTAATTTTGTCAAGGTTAGAGTGCTACTAGAACACATACAGGAGGTAAGTGGGAATATTAGAAAAGATTTTATTGAGGAGATGAATTCAACTCTAGAAGAGTAAATAGGCTTTTACTTAATCATATTTATTGAATGCCTACTATGTGGTGGATACTGGAGATACAGCAGTGAACTACAACAAAAAAAAGATCTCTGCCAACGTGGAGCTTGTATTCTAGAGGGGAAAAAAAGGAATGAAGAAAAATATGTAGTATTTTTCATTGTGACAAGAGCTAAGGGGGTAGGGGAGCGGGGGGAAGCAGCAAAGAGCCATAGGAAGTGCCAGAAGTTGGAATTCCAATTGTAGTTTTATATAGGTGGTCTAGGGAGATCTCTCTTAAAAGATGACATTGTAGTAAAGACCTCAAGGAAGTGCCGGCACACCCGCAGAAATGAAAAGGAGGTATCTGGACATGTGGACTGCGTTAGGCTTCGGTAGGAAAGATTCAGGATACCTGGGAGGCCTCTGGGGTTGAGCTTTCTGTTTCTAAGCAACTGACACAGAAGGTCCAGGCCTTTTCCTGGCTGTGAGCCAGCAGCCCCTTTCGGTTACTCATTCAGTCCACCAACCTCCTCAGATCAAATAAAGTGAAGGAAGAAGATAGTTTAAAGATATATTTCTTAAATTTTATCTGAATTGAATTATCCTTAACCTTTCCCAAATTGAAATCAAATTCATAGGTAAAATGTCCTTTTATGAATAGACTCAAATTTATTCTCTCTTTTCTAAAGTTGTGGCTAAAGGAATATCTTTGAAGATGTTTTACCTTGCTAGATGTCCCCTCCAAATTTAATGCGGCTTTATAACCTAAAGATACATATTTTTCGATTCAAGATCTTAAAACCAAGGCATTCCCAAGTGCTCTACTGTACATTAATCAATGTTGTCGTCTACAGAAGGGATCTGTAACTTGAGGTCCATGGACTCCTGTGGGGGGGTGTGTCTCAGAGACTTCTTGTATAGAGGCTCCCACTATGGACACTTGGGAAACCATAGAACAGTAGAGAGTGCACTGTGTAGAGGTAAAAAGAGGAGGAAGTGATAGGAGATGGGGCCATATTGTGAAGAACTTTGAATTTCATCTGGTAGGCAATGGAGAACCAAAAAGGTCAAGGGACTCTTAAGATTAGATAGCTTTTTAGAAAGTTCACTGTGACAGTGTTGCAGTGAGAAGAGGCTGGTATTAGGGAGACCCACTGTGGCAGTTGCAGTAGACCTGCTTAATTGTTATATCTTCTGTGAAAACTATCCTGATCTTCCATCCCCTCCAAACTCTCTTCTAATAAATAGCATTGACAGCTCTTCACCTTGTATCGCCATTTTGCCTGAACATATGTATAACGAAGCTCATGAAAAAACCCAGACGGGCCTAAATGGAAAATTCCTAGACTTCAGTACAAGGACAGATAGAGAGATTGCCCAAACGATGGCACAGCACAGATTTCAAAGCCTAGCATCTGACGTGAGGCCCAAATTGACACATAAAATTAACATCGAATTAACAGTTTATACATATACGTGCATATATATGTATGTGTGCGTATGTATATGTGCATGTATGTGTGTGTGTGTGTGTATATATGTGTATATATATATACACACACACACACACACACACACAATTGTGTTACATAATATTTAGATTACAGATTATTTTTGTATGCTCAAGTAAACCACTGGAATTGTTATATGATTATTGCTCTTTGACTATAACCCTCTTGCCAAGGGCTCTAAAAGCCTTATAAACTTATAAGATTTAGAGAAAACAGTGGATCAACTCTTTACAGGGTTTTCTCTACACAAATACTCATGGAGGGCTTCCCCCTGCAATGCGGAAAATGGAACTTCAAATGGATCTACCAAATGGAAGTCTGGGCAAGTTCTTGAAAATCTGTTTTATAGGAAACAGTTCACATCTAACTATTTAATATACTGTTAGTGGCTTATTACCTTGACAGTTTCTTTTTTTATGACACAAGCAAATAAAAAAAGAATGCTTCCAAACCAGATTTTTACTTTTTTTTTCATTTGCTGTCTCCTCAAAGTTATATCCCTGATTATTCTAAATTAACAAACATTCGGTATTTTGGGAGGGATCCATTTAGGGCACTAGGGAGCTGGTGGACGCCATTCTGAAATCCTACCACTTTGTGATATCATAAAGGAAAAGGAGCTACTTAGAGGATGGTGAGTAAAGTTTTGCATTTGTCCTGGTGAGATACTGGTTTTGCATTTGTCCTGGTGAGCTACTTAGAGGATGGTGAGTAAAGTTTTGCATTTGTCCTGGTGAGGATCTGTGTTAAGATGTCCAGAAAGCATTTGAATATACAGGTCTGAAGCTTGAGAAAGACACAAAGCTGAAGATGGACATTTAAAAACTATTTTCACTGAGACAATAGTTTAAAAAAGCAGGAGAACCCCCCACCTCTCCAAAATATATATATACATATATATATATATGTATAAATAAGAATGTGTTTTGAAATAAAGAAGAGAGAAATTTTCTCAGGAAGAAGTATAAACATTTGCTACTCAGTATAGTCAGAGGCCCAGCAGCCTTGGTGTCACCTGGTTGAGGAGTGGTCAGAAATGTAGTTTCAGGTCTCACTCTGTACTTAATGAGTCAGAATTTGTCTTTTAGCAAGATCCTCACAGTATTCACATGTACATTCAAGTTTGAGAAGAACTGGAGTACAACAAAAAGGCCAAAGACAGGGTAGAGGGACATCTGACAGAAGAGATCAAAAAGGAAGACCATGAGGAATTAGAAGCCAAAATATAGTGAGAATGGTCCTAGGTGTACAGAACACTAAATAGAATTGTATTTGGGTAACAGTGGGTGATAGGAGAACAAATATAAGCAAGTCTTTTTGTTTTTAGTTTCTTTCATTTTTGTTTTTACCAACTCCAGAATTTCTGGAGAATATCGACAGCATCACCTTTCCCTGCTCCTCTGGCTTCCATGCCCAGAAAGGAAAAAAATAAAAATTACATATCCAGATCTCTGGGCCCTTCTTACTTCTTAGGGTAAAAATTGCTTTTTTTATGTGGGTAATTTAGGGTAAGTGAAAAAAAAAAAATTGAGGTGGGAGTAGACTGCCCAGAAAACAAACTTTAAGATTTAAAGGTAACAGGCCAATAAAACAGATAGGATTAGACCTGAGAAGCGAGGATGGAACAGGGGAGGAACCCAGCATCTGGAGATGGGATTCCCCAAAACTGAGAGCAGGGATGTGGGTTGTGGGTGGCATACCCATCTGCATAGGCTTTTGAGGCATCAGGGCAGCCTGAGACACTGCCACGCTGAGCTTTGCCAGAGTGTACGTGGGCATCTGTGGAGGTGGGGAGACGGGAGATGCCGGCACAGCCTCTTACCTTTGAGTGCTTCTCCCACAACAGGGGCTGAGAATCAGGCTCTTCTTTTCCCCCTGAATTGTTTAGACCCAGAGTTCTTATGCTACCTAAAGTTGAGGAAAGAAGGAGGGTAGGGGAAAATGCCCCAAATTAACAGATATTGTATATAACTATGAAAAAGAACAAATGTGATATTTATTTAACTTTTAATGTGGAGAAACGTATGCCTGTTTTAGCTTGCCCTCTGTTGCCAGAGTTGCTTCATTTCTGATAGATTTTATTGGAAATGGTTTCTAACAAGTTAATTTTATGTTTATTTGAAATCCTCAGTTCCTGACTCTGTCAGACATTTTAAAAGTAATGGTAGAATAGAAGTACAAAGGAGTCTGGAGACCCAAGTTCTAATATCATCTCTATTTCATAATAGCCATATAACATTTGACAAGGCCTGAGTTTTCACGTCTGTAAAATGAAGATCTGAGGTGAGATTTCTAACTCTTTTCCAACACTAGCACCCCACAATAATTCTATGGTGTGTAACAAAGATAATAAATGTAGAAATGTTTGAAAATCATAAAGATTAGAACATAAATCACATAATACAGCATCATCTTAATTTGTTAGTCAATTCAATCTCCTTAAAGTTTTTCACTGAACATTGTCCATAATATAGGCATCCAGAGAAAACAGAACGATTAAGAGGTAGTCAGACCAAAAAAGGTCAGTAACTCTTAACACATATGCCTGGGATGGGGAGGCAGTCTCCCCACTTGGTATGACTGGACAGAATCTCCTTTGGCTAACACTTACCTGCTCCCACACCCTCACTGCAGGATGTTCTTCTACATCAGGCTGCTTGTTGCTCTTAGAGATTGATCCTACATGAAGAGGCCCCTGTGTCCAATTCTCACACCCGCCCTACTGTTTTTTAGTTAAAAAACTTTACCTGACATCCTTCCCCTCCCTAGATTAGGTTCACCTATTATATGCATCCTTTACTTCCTATGACAGTAGTTATCATAATTAGATAGCGATTTGTCTGATCATTTAATATCTATCAATCTTCACTACAGTGTAAACACCACAAGGGCAGGGACTATGTCTGTTTTCTTACCCCTTTATTCCCAGCACCTACCATAGGCCCCTGGCATATGATACACATTACAGGAAAAGACAAATGAATGAATTCCATCTTGCATAGAAGAAGGTGAACACTCATTAACCAAGTCAAGTCACTAACAAGTGAGATAACAAAAACATGGATTTGTTCTCACTGACTCCCTGACCTACCCATCCGCCACTCCAGGTGGCCTCCTTGTCTATCTCCCAGATTTCAATCTCCAGGCCGTAACACTGGTGGTGCTGGAGGAGGTGGGGAGACAGGGGGGGGGGGGGGGGGGGGAGCCAGGGGAGAAGCAGGCAGGAGAGGCAGATGTGGTGGACTTGGTCCCTTCTCACCAGTCTTTCCTCTTCTTATCCACCAATGCTTAGTTATACGCTTTATGAATGTGCATTCGGCACCTACTTGGAAGAAGTCCACATTTGTCACAATGCGCAGGACCATAGTGAAATAATCAAAACCGTGACCTCTCACCGCTCCTCTGCCTTCATCTATATCATGGACTTCATTTAGTACATGAATGGTCAGGCTGGAGATATAAGGTATTTGTACTTTTCCAATGGACTTAATTAGGATCGTCTCTCATTTTTAGAACAGCAATTCCATCTCTGTCCCAGATACTTGGGTTATATAACCTGAGGTCAGTCCTTGATCTACCCACACCAAGGTCTAGGTCCATTTCCAGAGCCGAGGTATCCTTTGCCTCAATTTCCTTTCTCTTGCCCAGAGCTATATTCCTCAACATGTCCACTCCATCTGCTGTATCTGTTCATCTCCCTCTCTCTCTTCCATAGCCACAGCTCCCTCTTGTTGAATTATTTCTTCAAAAATCCATTGAGTGTAATATCTCTAAGATAAGCAGAATAAACACATTCTTGCCCAAGTGGAAATTAGTTTAACTACCTTTTCTCACTACATAATGTCATCAAAGAAAATTCTCGAAGTTCGAATGGCTCGAAGTACTTTTTAACGATTCTTTTACTTGTTTATTCCATTTATCACAACTCAGAGAAAATGCATTCTTGATAGACTTTTCTCAACCTCTGTTGACTGTTTATTTAATTTAGAACCAGACTAACTTTCTCTGAACCAGCCTGCAGCACAGAGAACGTGTATCGAAAGAGACGCAAAATTTGCCGGATGCTGCGTCTGTCCTCCTCCACTTGCCACCAGCGTTCTCCGGTTCTCTATCAGGTTGATTTAAAAGGGTCTCTCCCTCCAGGGGGACTCACCGCACCGCAGCTGCACTCTCCTCCCTGCCTGGTCATCCGATGCCCTCTGCAGGAGGACTCTATTTTTGTCCTGTTGTATCCAGAGCTCCCTAAAGTTTTATGCTCCTTCAGTCTTTACAAAACTAGAGCTTGATCTGGTGACCTGGGGAATATTACCTGTAATTAACCCATAAATTCCCATCTGTTTAGTTAAGGACTGGTTTTCATGCTACTAAATTTTACTAAAATTTTTCTATCTACACTGAGAAATTCTGATGCTCGGTAGACCTTCACATTTGGGGGAAGTTCTAATATAGTTATTAATATTCTTATTTTTAAATTACCTTTAAAAAACCTTGGCATAGAAAACTATTTACCTTCTTCTTTTCTCTTTGTTCTTGATCTTTACTCCAAGTCTATCCTTTTTATTGGATCCTCTATATTGAAGAGAAACTATCAGGAACAGGCTAAGTTAAAGAGTAGAGAGTTGTAGTGAGAAATAAACTAGGTTCAAGGCTAATTTTCTGCTATTTACTGCATAGCCTTGAAAAGTCATTTCCTCTGGGCTTTGGTTTTATTTTCTGTAAAATTACAGGGCTGGTCTGGATGTTTCTTAAGATTTCTTCTAACTCTGAAAATTACTCACTTTATACTAACTCCTGCGTCACCTTTCTCTGTTAATAGGTATTACAATTTTTTACAGTCATAGATTAGTTTTATTTCCTAACTTGTCTTTTGTGCCTTTTGATGGCCATATTTATGGTTCTGTTGTATTTTCTATATTCACTTAAACAAGGATCAATAATTTTACATAGAGGTCTTTCAAAAAAAAAAGTGACAGTCATTGTGGTCATGTTTTTAAATTTAAACAATTTTTTTTCACTGTCCCCTTTTCAAATTATTTATAATTTAGATGTTTCTTCACTCTGTAGCATTTGTAGTATCCAGCACCAGCCTCTTAACCAGGGACAATTGTTAATGATCTGTAGCATCCGACAATAAAAACATTTTTTGAGCTCTCACTATGTGTCAGGCATTCCACTAGGTGCTATCAATACAAAGACAGACAAACCCCTGGACCTCGTAAACCAGGGCTAAGAGAAAATGTTCCTATATGTTTAGAAGTTAATGTATTACTATCTACTTCTCATTATTCCTGCCCTATCCCAAAACTGACTTCAAGGATATGGTACTGAATCTATACTCACTGACACGAAAAAATAATCTAAGGCAGAGAAACATAACCTTGATACATAAAACATGGCCTCTGTTGTGTACACGTGGCAAAGGAACTTAATTCTTACATGACTGCCTTAGCTTCTTAAGGCCCCATAAACATAGAATTCCAGTGGGCCCACAATGCAAGGGAGTTCAGCAAGACTCAAAGCAAGCACAAGATAAGTGTGTTACATCTGCAGTTGAGCAAATGGGGCACTTGAGTCCTGAGAGGCCGTCCTTTCCTTTTGAATCATAATTTGTTTCTAATGCAGATAGAAAGCAATGGTGTTTCAAGAAATACAAATGACCGAGAAACACTACAATGTTTTTCTTAACTTGTTTTACTTAGCCAATGACTCATGTTGCATATTTTGATGTAGAAGAAAAGAGAAAGATAGGGCAACTCACCGTCCCCTTTCTTTTCAGTTCTCACTTACTTATCAGTAAGCCAAAGGTTGAGAGTGTTAGTTGAATGTGCATGAATCAAGAAATAAAATAGAAACAATTGAAGTACATTTTTTTTCAGCATTCACTGTTCTTGAAAGAACAAAATACATATGCATGTACGAGCTATAAAATATGAATTGTACAATTTCAGTAATTTCACACTATGAGTTATACTTGCACTTAATACAATTATATTTGTTCTTAACATTTACACTTATAATTTGCATTGTACAATATAAAGATGAATGATAAAATTTATGCTAGTATTTAAATTATTTATTTATTAATTATTTTTTTTTTTACTTTACAATAACATTAAACAGTGAAAGGCATAAAAGTTTTGCTACTCTAAAATGTGCCTTTTGGAATATTGATTTTAAGCTTGTTATTAAAAAAACAAAAAATTCGGAAAGAATCTGTAACCTATCCCCTTTCTGCCTAAAAGAATTCAGATAGAAAAATCTGCTTTAAAAAGGCAAATTTAGCAAAATCACCTTAGCATATATGAATTAACACATATGTGACAGGAAGAAATCTAGCAAAGCCTGTTTCACTCTGTGTCCCGTTGTATGTGGGTGGCCCAGCAAGAATTTGTTTACCATATGTTTGCTCTCTCTCCTACCAGTAAGTTACAAACATTCCCTTTGGAATCCCAGATCCCTGTCTTCTTCTTCTTTGTCCAAAATGGCATATAAACCTCAACTGCCCAGGGCATTTCAAGTCACATTCTTATGGATCCCTGATTGTACATTTGTATAATAAACTTTGGACATTTTCTCCTGTTAATCTGTCTCTGTTAATTTGCTTATTATCCCAACTAGAAGAATTTAGAAGGTGGGAGGAATGTTATATTTTTTGCGCCCCCACAAGAGCTAATAAAAACACCATACAGTTCAAGAGAGAGATTACAGAAGAAAGGGAAAGGTGTTTTAGTACATTTAGTGACGTTATTTTCATTTAGCAGTGACCCCTGCAAATCATATAGCCAGCTCTGAAGTGGGAAAAGCAGAAAATGATGAGAAAGTCAAACTCAATGACAGGAAAACATTTAAACAACTGTTTCTTCAGGTAGTTACAAGAAAATGTTGTAACTACTCATTCTGAGAGAATGATGTACTAAAAAGTTTTCAATAATCTGCATCATTTAAACAAAGCACCTTGTTTTATTTCCCATGCATTTGGCAGTGGGCTCCAGGCTATTTCAACCCAATGTCTGCATGAATGAGTCCTACGCTAGGGGGCAGCAGCTACCGTCTGTCAACCTTCTAGGGCTCCAAAGCCCCAGGATTCAGGTGATTCCCTACTTGAGATCCTGAGAAAATGAAGAGGTACCTAAAAAGTTTGCTCTTTATCTTTATGTCAATTTGCTTTGCAGTATTGTTTTTGAGAGAGGATGGGCCTCCTACACCAAGGACTTAAGGTGTTTCTTTGCCTAAAAAGAAAAAGCAGTGAACATATTTTATCTGCTCTCACTCCATGACTCATTTCTAAAGTGACAAAGTAACATAGTCTGAAAGATTGTTTTAAACTTAGTTTCTCTGTACAGCCTAGTAGTGATTGGTCATAGTTATCTACTATGAATTTGGTCAAAAAAAACAACTCATTTCATGGAGGCCACTTAGCAGCTAATCAAGTGATAACAATTTTGTAACTTGTGAAGATTGTACGGGTTTCAGAGGGAAACTGCTAAGGCAAGGGATTAGTTAAACATTACAAAATCCACACTCAGTCACTCAGCTTAGCCTGAATAGAAGAGTCAGAATGTTCTAAACAGAAAGAAAAATCTAGAGGTCCATTTTTTAAAGGAAATAATTTGCAAAGATGACTATATTTGCCAAGATACGCGAAGTTATTCAGTTAGCATTCAATTATTCAGTGAGAATAGCATTGCCTAAC
>NW_024349519.1:13564329-13759046 GCF_902729225.1 Pteropus medius | reverse complement strand
AAAAAAAGTGAATTGAAATTTCCATGCACAGTATGCTAAGAAACCACCGTTGTGAATTCCAGACTTTCTGGCACGACAACGTTAAAAAAAAAGTTCCTTTTATCCCAGCTCATCACAAATCTCCAGGGACGTGCTTCTCAACAGAGGCAATTCTGCCCACTAGGGGCATTCGGAAATTTGCAAGGTTGATCCTGGTGATCCTAGTGATTAAAGCATTACTTTCATTTAATGTAGTGGAGATCCAGGGATGTTAAACCTCCAACAATGCATAGGGCAGCCCCTAACGATGACAAAGTATCATCACACATCTCTCTCAACTTTTAAGGCCCTGCCTTAAATTTACAAATGAAAAACATTTGTATAATTTTTAAAGCCCAGGAACTAAGTCTATTTTGCATCTAAGTGCATGTTATTCTTAACATGGTTTTAATAAAATTGAGTGTTCCAGACATGTAAGTACCAAGTAAGTCTAAGGCAGGCTGTGCTTTATTTCATTCAGAACTTAGTACTAAGAATTGTTAACCATCTCTGAAGATCGTGTCATCAGCAGCATCTTGGCTTGTGGAACTGAGTCACCAATAGAACACATTGGCAGCAGTCTGTGTTTGTAGCTTACGATTTACGGTAGTTCTAAGTGTACATTTAAATATACCTAATTAGTCAAATATAAAAAGAATCAACTTGAAAATTTTCTTGCATCTCTTAAATTCCAACATATTCATTATCAGTATAAGCATCTGAACATCTCATTGTGTTTTATGGTATAACTATATCTGTGAATTTCCATACTTAAATATATATTTCTTTCTTTTTATTTCTCCTTTATATTACAGTTAAGGCATTATGTGATTTTTAATTATGTGTCTATATTTTAATTTTATTTTAATATTATTAATTTATTTAATTATATTTTAATTATAGACTATATTTTCTACAGATTTCATTTCAAGATGGTAAAGGACCATAATAAAATATTTGTCATTAAAAAAAGGGTATTGGGCGTCATAAGTTCGAGACCCAATTCAAGTATGTCACCTCACCGTTCCTCCCTCTCTCCCCAACCTACCTCTGCTACTTGCCCAGAAGGAAATGGTGAGTAATAAGAAATAGCTAATAGCTAGCCCATGAAGGAAATTTCATTCTGATTAATAGTTTTTTAAATAAATTCTCTGGCAAGTTGTAAATTGAACATTCTCACATGATATTGATATAAATATAGATTGTCAAAATTACATATTATTCATTAAGTATTACTAAGTATCTACTAAGATATAAGGCATTTTGCTGTTAAACAAATAGTGCCCAAGCAGCACCAAAATCATTGCTACCCTAAAGAAAACTTCTGGAAAACAAACAAACAAACATGGATATAACAAGGATATTACAATAGGTGACAAAACAATGAATAGGGTGAAATTTTCAACTGAATATTTTGGAAGCATTTAATTTGTGACCTATCCCTTTTAGGCAGATTAGCTCCCAATAAGCCAAATCAGAGTAGATATGCAAGAAAAAATTAAGCTAAAACTTTTTAAAATTTTTATGTTAGGGAGAATAAAGAAATTTTAAGGAAAAAACTCAAATACGATAAATAAAATCGTAAGATTCTCATTATTTTTGAACAAAACACATTTCCTGGAATTGGAATTACATTACTGAAATTAGTTGTTTTTAAAGTTCTTTTGTATGACTGAAATCAAATTCTTTATAGTAAATTTAGTAATATTAAAGAAATAGTGCTCTGCAATTATTAGAAACAAATTAAATGTTGCTATGAGATTTTTTTTCTTCCTTCTGGCCGGTGGCTAAAATCAAGTATAGAATAGCCAAAGGCAAAGCAGCCTTGGGAAGGGTGGTTGTGTGACCAAGGTACAAGTTGCTTAATCTCTCTCAATACCTGGTTTCCTTATATGGTAACAACTACCTCATAAATTAAATGAATTGGTGCACATTATGTGCTTAGCACAGTGCCTAGCATGTAGTAAGACATAACAAACAGCTTTTGTCTTATCTCTTTTCCATACTAAAAACATGAAGACTTCATGGGAACAATTGCCTGACTTAGGAAGGGCTCTCCTGACCTGGCTAGACAGTCATGTGATTTGCTTAGTACTTTAAGGTTCCAGATGGAGATGCCAACCAGTCTGAATGTAATTAAGAGTTTTGATAGCCTGGGAATCCTAGGATGTTCCTGACTAAGCTGTATTCATTCAATTGTTCTAGTTAGAAAAATAAAAGATCTGTGTGGACTTTAGATACTAGAGTTTGTTACCCAGCAACAGATTGAAGTTCCGGAAGAAATAGTGAATTCTCTAGTTAGTGAAGCAACTTCCTGAGAGGTGGCTATTGACTCTGACCACACTGAACCCAAGAACTCGTGATCCTCTGACCCAGAAAATAAAAACTCACATGAGAACTGATTAGCTGGCAAGACATCAAGAAAACTAGTTTTACAACCTATCAGGTGGCTAAAGGTTGGTCACATTGTCTGGGAGAGCAGGAAGAGTAGGGCCACTACATTTCACAGGGGCCATCTGCATATAATACACTGTATAGCAACAGGCTCCAGAACTCTGTGCAGCTCTGTGACCCCAGAAAGGACCTAAGGCAACTGGGACTTGCTGGCCCATTATACCAAATGGAAGCTACATCTGTCTGCCTTCCTTCTACTCTTTCCACAGTGTTGCATGACCTCCCAGAAAGCAATGCAAATACAAGATTTTAGATATTGTCATTTAATCCTTATAACTATCCTAACTCATTAAAATCATCCTCTTTACAGACAAGGAAACAGATTTTGAGAAGTAACAGTCAAGGTCACAAAGCTGATGAATGAGATCCAAACCAGGTTGTCTCACTTCGGATTCCAGGCTCTTGACCTCTATGCTAGACTGCTTCCTAGGGACCAATTACAACTAATGTTTGTTTAATGTTTAACATTCATGAAGCTTCAAACGCGGACCTGATATCATCATCGTCTCCATTATACAGATAAAGAAACAAACACAAGATATATAAGTGGTTTTCCCAAGTAAATGCAATTGAGTAGTAGAGCCAGGATTTGCACCCCAGGTCTTTTGAATCAAACTAGGATATGCAATAGTAATGCTCAAACAGAATGGACTGAGCTATGCTGAGCATGCAGTTTAAGAGGAAAGCATTCTGAGGTCAGGAACTTAGCCTATTTTTGTCTTCGTTTTCTCTACCCAGACAATGCTTTTACATAAATAGAATTATCTGATGATAACCTGCACCCCAATTACAGCATTTGTCCATGCTAGATATATTACCTTTCTCTAGAAGATATGTAGAATGCGTATAATCTGGAAATGTCTTCTCTATTGAAGATGAATATTGAAGAGAGCACTTTTGGATTTAAGCAATATCCTTAAAGTAACATGTCAAGAATACTCAGCTCCACATGGAAATACCACCCAGGGTTAATGATTAACAAATACTGTCTGTCCAAGATACCAAAACCCAGAAGGAGATCACAGGATCAGAAACTTTCATCCCTCTGAAGGACAAACATCTCTAAATTTGGGGGGAAATGCCATTTTCAGACTTACTCCACTGCTTTTATCTAATTACCTGTTGCTTATTTTGGATTTCAGAAGGTCGGGTGAAGGGAGGACAACTGAGTTTATAAGGAGGGTAGCTGAACTGATAGGAGACAGGAAATAACTTGTAGAGATCTCTGCCAAAGTTTATTCCACTGAGCTGCTCTTGAGACACTGTTTTGCCTGGTCTCATAACACTGGCAAGCTTTGCAAGGAAGTTCTGTGAACTTGGTGATGTCTGCAAAATCACACAGAGGCCTCCGCCATGAAAAGCAGAAAAGAGTTACTGGGATCAGTTACCTCAAGCCCATTTTGCCACATATCACTCTACAGGGCACTGAATCTGTCCATCTAGAATATTATTATTTTTTATTTTTTCAGTTACAAAACATGATAAAATGTTTCATCAGTTTATCCCTTTAGGGTCAATTGTAAAATTTACTTAACTTTCTCTAGTTAATTTATTGTCAATTTATAATGAACATAGAGTATATTATCTTATGAGATAAAACTTCAGCAAAAATATTTTCAACTCATGATGTAAAAAATAATGTTTTTCTCAACTTCATAATAAATTGTTGGTACGAACAAATTTTACCTATTTCTGATATTAGAGACATTAAAATTTTAGAAGTGCCTTTCACTTTGAGTGAATGAGCAAATGGATGAATTAATTTTTAAAATATTTACTGAATGCTAAGCATGGTGCTAAGTACTGGGGATGCCTGGGTTAATAATTAACCAAAACCCAATAACTCACCCCTTGACATCAATATAATCAGTATAATTTCATGAGGAAGAACAAGAAAGTTAAGTATCCGAAGTATCCTAACTGGAGAGTTCCAAGGAAAATTCAAAAGTAAATTTAGGGTATGTACTTTTGTACTTTTGTCTTATTCTAGTTCAATTACTTTGTTCTCTGCGTGAGTTAGAGAGCACATATTCTCCCACTGTGAGAGGAAAAGGGTGTCATGCACTCCAAACCAACCACAGGTGCCTTGGGCAGAAACTGTTGATGTTAAGACAAATCACATAAAGTTTATTATAGGCCTAGACAAAAATTAAAGGAAAAAGATTCCTAAAACGTGGCTTTGGGTGCTTAAGGATAACAGTTCTTTGAAGCTTGACAGATGTAAAGATTGGCAATTTACCTTGACCAAAATTTATATTCCCCAATAGCCAAAAAAGATAAAATGACTAAAACCACAAATGTGGGGAGAGATGAGTATTAAAAATTCTAACATCTTGAGGACTGATGTTAAATCTTGTGAGGACAATCAATACATCAGGGTTCTTATGTCAACCAACTTTCCAAGGAAGGAATCCTAGTCTCCACAGGCAGGTGTGAGAGAGCTTACTGTATATGAAGGAATAGAGCCATACTATCCTTCAAAGTGGCCCAAACTGTGGCAAGCTAACTCATCAGGCCAGATAACCAGTTCCTTGAAACTGAGAAATCTGGGTTCTGGAGAGGTCAACTGTACAAGACCAGGCCTTCATCAATAGGTAAAGTAGTCAAAAAGTGAGTTGTTCCAAACTACTACTCAAATGAATGGAATTGGGTTATGAGAGACAGTGGCCTGAGCACCTAATTTCTCAAGAAAAGGTCAAGGTGTTTATCTTTCTCCACATTTAGGTAGGAAGTGCTGTCAGTTGATTTCACAATAGAGAAGGTAAGCCCTCCAAATCTGACATCATCTCCTATGAGTCTTTTCCTCGCTCACTCTATACTAAGCATACTGGCCTCTTTGCTTCTCCTTGGAAATGTCGCACATGCTCCTAACTCAGAGCTTTTGCATTTGTTGTTCTCTGTGCCCAGAATGTTCTTCCCCCAGATTTTCTCTTGGTTCCTTTTCTCACCTCCTTCAAGTCTTTGCTGAAATCTCATCTTCTCAATGAGGCCTACTGTATTAGTTTTCTTTTGCTGTCACAACAAATAACCACAAATGTAGTGGCTTAAAACAACACAAATTCATTTTTTTACAGTTCTGTAGGTCCAAAGTTTAGTATAAGTAGCACTAACCTAAAATCAAGGTATTGGCAGTCTGTGTTTTTTCCGAAAGTTCTAAGGGAGAATCCATTTCCTTCTTATTTGAGTTATTGGCAGAATTTTTAAGTCATTGTGGTTGTATGATTGAAGTACCTGTTTCCTTGCTGGCTTTCAGTTGAGGGTAATTCCTGGCTTCTAGAGGCTTCCTGCATTCCTTAGCTGATGGCCCCCTGCCTCCATCTTCACGGCTAGCTATGACAGGTCAAGTCCCTCTCCCACTCCAAGGCTTTCCTCCTTCTTTCTTTTCTTCTCTCTCACTGAACCAGAAAATGTTCTCTCCACTTCCGAAGACTTACCTGGGCATACCTGGATAATCTAGGGTAATCTTTTTTTCATCTCACATCTGCAAAATTTCTTCTGTGTAAGGTAACATATTCACAGAATCCAGGGATTAAGACAATTAGGGCATGGACATCTTTGAGGGAGTAGTAAACATATTAAAAATTCTGACAATTTAGTAGAGTCACCCGGCAGGAGAACAACAAACTCTGTTTAAAAACCCAATTCAGGTTTATCCACCCACTCTAATAGAGTTTGTCAAAAACCCGATGCAACACTCAAGGTATTAGATGTGTCAGTGATGACTCTTCCCACATTCAGGGCCTCCAGTGAAAATTCCCCTGATCCCAACAATTGGTGAGTAAGACAGCCATGTTATGTGCCTATGACCTTTTCTCTTGGTCACAGCTAATTGGAGTAGGAATGGTACTTTACTCAAAATCCACCAATCCAGTAACACTGATTAGAGTCAACAAGATCTAAGAGTAACAGACAAATGATGAAATAATAATAACTAATATTTTTCAGAGTTTGTTATCGTCTGCCAGGCCTGTGATAGCTCCTCTCTGACCTCTACTCTGTGGGCACATTTTGCTCTAAATCTAATGCATATACAGGTGTCAATACGCATAGTACTCTATGGTGTAGGCACTACTACTAAATCCAACAGATGAACTCAGGTAGTCAATCTCCAAAGTCCACACTCCTACTATTTCCTTTTCTAACTGGCAAGAAATGATTTTAGATACTCTAAAAATATATTTTTTAATTAAAAATGTCTCCTAATGACAGGAAGTATATGTGTATACACAAATATACACATGTATATTTTTTCCTTTCCTAATGACAGTAAGTACATGTGTATACACAAATATAGAAATACAATACATTTTAAATAAAGATGTCCTAAATATCATTCAAATATTATGAATGGTATTCGTTGAATAATATTGGCATTTGTATTAAAACAGGGCTACACATAAAAAGAAAAGTCACTGTATTATACAAACATCATAAATTTCTCTAGACTATAAAATTAGAATAAAATTTATAAACACATTCTCATTTCTCTAGAGGTAAATGCTACTTAAACTAGGTAGACATAAAATGAAATGGCTACAATTTGCCCAACTTGAAAAAGTATTCAAGAAAGGCGTATTTAAGGATATCCAATAGTTCTTAATTTGGGTTATAAATTTTGAGAAAATCTGTTCATCATATAATAGCAGTGTGTACATGATATCCACAGGCTTAACACTGGTGATGTTAACTGTGATCACTTAAGTAAAGATGGAGTTTGCCAGGTTTCTTCAATGTAAAGTTACTATTTTTTCCTTTCCATACTCTAAGTCTGGATGTGAATCACTAAATCCAGTTCATACTCAAAAGGATACTTTGTTTGCTATTTATTTTGAAAACATTTCAGACTTCTAGAGAACTTAACAGAAAGTGTAATGAATTCCCATTTTCAATATCTAGATTTGACACTGATAGCATTTTTCACATATACTTTATCATTTTCTTGCTCCCTCTACAAATCTACATATTATTGCTATCCATATTGTTTTGACTAAATCATTTGAGAGTAAGCTGTAGATAACATAACCTTTTATTCCAAGTACTTCACCAAGTATCTCTTAAGTAAAGGAGTTTTTTCATAACCACAATGATTAATTTCAATAATTTAACATTAATATAATACTATTATCAAATATATAGCATTTCTTTTTTTTTTTTTAACATTTTATTTTTTTATTTTTCCCCCTCCCCCTCTCCCCTCTTCTCTCCCCTCTGGTAACCACTAGTCCAACGTCCATGTCCATGAATCTCTGTTTGTTTGTCCTGTTCATTTGTTGCTTTTAAGCTTATATCCCACATATAAGTGATATCATGTGATTTTCAACCTTTTCTTTCTGGCTTATTTCGCTTAGTATGATTATTTCAAAGTCAATCCATGTTGCTGCAAATGGCAGTATTTCATCTCTTCTTATTAGCCCAGCATTTCTGCTTTTGTGTATGTTGGAGTATCTGATAGAAGCCCTCTTGCCTTAACCAGAAAACTAGACAAAATGTCTAAGGCAAGTTTTTTCAGACATTGGAGAATAAGCAACACAAAGCAGAGTAGGCAACGAAAGACAGCAATCAATCCCTGAAGACAGGGAAACATAAGAGGTAAGCCTCATGATGATCCTGGCTCTCAGCCTGGGGAAAATTTCCTGACAGTGTAGCAATGTGGAATACTAGCAGAGAACGACAGTCCCTCTGAGCTGGGAGGATGAGATCTGAAGTTGGGGCAGCCGAAGTGCTGGAATCTGCAGGGCAGGCCCCAGAGAGGCAGGAGCCCTGCAGTTTATATAAATATAATCATGAGTTCATAGTGATACCTCTAACTCTGAGCCAATATCACAAGGCTTTTCTTAGTCTTCTCCTATTCCATATTTCTGGCTCCTTTTTAGAGAAACGGTCTGAAAGCAGACTGGTAAGATAGGTGACCAATTGTCAAGTCTCCCACCTGAGGAAAAAGCCTGCCAGTGGTCAGGTCAGCAAAAGGAGGAATGTGGAGCGACAATCACCACGTGAAAGCCTGAGAACTAATGATGTAAAACCCAGAAGAAAATGGATTTGGTGAGAGAGTACACCAAATATAAATAGATATTTATGGGGCAGACAATAGCATATTTGCCTTCCAGAGCTCTAATTAAGTTCTTTAACCAAAATTCCAAGTTGTTTGGTTGTAGTTTATTTTTAAATTAATTCAATAATTACCTCTCAACACAGCTTCTTCATCCTGAGCTCTTTATTTTGATTCATTTCTTTGTAGTCTGGTGTCCTTCTTTCAGTAGTTTTTTCAAAAAGGGTTCATGGATTCGGTTTCCCAGGATTCAAAGATTCTCAACCTTGGCTGTACACTGTTATGGCCTTGGGAGCTTCTGAAAAACTATTGACTTCTGACCATCATCCTGGACCAATTCAATAGGGTTTTTTGAGGGTGTAATCAATAATATTTTAAAAAATAAAATTTCTGAAGTGTTTCTGATGTGCAGACAAATATCTCCAATTTCAAACTCAAAGATGTTACTCGAGTAGGCTGTCTTAGAGGAAAAAAAAAAAGACTAAAGAAAGTTGCAAGTGAGTTTCAAAGAAGCAGCCTGGGTAGAAGAACACTGCTTTGTTCTTTCAGATTTGAGAGTGTTAATTTAACTCCTTGGGTGGGTTTTTAAAAATTACATCACATTTTCATTCCCTAAAATGTTAATATGCATAGGAATCACCTGAAAACCTGGTCAAATGCAGGTTCTGATTCAATAGGTATGGAATGGCAACTGAGATTCTGCACTTCTAATAAACTCCCAAGTGATGCCAATGCTGCTGGTTCATAGGCCACACTTTGAAGTATAAATTGTACCCCTCTGTCTTCTGAAGTGAATATTGCTACAGAGGAATCAGGAACTACCTGATATTGACCTTTTTTTGTCTTTTGGGTGCTTGATTCTTCTTCTTTGGTGTCCATACGAGTCTCATCTTCGAAATTCAGATTGAGTGAGGTGATGTGTATAGAGTGAAAAGCCCCACATATAGCATCTGCTTCTGATGTTTTTTTTTCCGCTTTTTGTTGTTGTTGTTGTTGTTTTTTGTTGTTGTTGTTCTAGTGCCTGTGAGCCCCAAATTCACAATAGTTCCAGCTCTTCTTGAGAACTTCCCATAGGATTGGCAGATGGCTGTCCCACATCGTGGCTGAGATTTTTTTCCTCTTTTGCCCATTCATTCTTACAATAAAATGGCCATCATTTTAGTTAATTGGAATGAATTTTTCCTTGCAACCAAAAGAAATTAATTAAAACAAGTAGAAATTATAGATTGAAAAATATGCAATGTGAAAATAATGATTGTATAGAATGCTGTGTCAAAATAAACAGCAATGCAAAAAAAAAAAAATTGTACTTACAGTGATGGCCAGCAGAAAGGAGGGCTGGGGCAGAAAAGTTTTAATATGATTCTTATATCATTATTTGAACTAGATCGATTGACAGATAATAGTAGAAAAAGTAGAAAAGTTATAGTACCAAAAAAAAAAAAGAGAAGAGAGAATTAAGATTAAAATGTGATGCTAAAGGATTCTGAAAGTCTTAAAACCAATTAAAAGCTAAAAACTGATAAATAAGAAAACCTTAAGGATAGTAAGGCAAAATCTTAAACCAGGAGAACTATAAAAATTCATAAAACAGAAGTACAACATGGGCTATAAAATAAGCAGAATAAAGATTAGAGCAAGAAAATAAAATTGAAAAGAAAACCAGAAGGTTAAGATAACTTATTAAAATTAAAATTAAAATAAAGTCAGTTATAAAATAATTTTGAACAGATGAAATTCAAATTAAGTAAATGTTAGAAGCCAACAGGGTAATCAGGAAGATATAAAATAGAATATGAGATCTTGTTTAAAACATAAGAGTAAGAATAAAGATAAATATAATTAGATAATTTATATAGATTTAAAAATAACATCAAAATATTTTTAAAAAGTTTGCAAGTTAGAGGAAGAGAGAAAAGAAAAATTTCTTGAAACATACAAAGAGTAAGAGGACTTGGCATTTATCTGTCTTTTTCTAAGAGACTATCTGCTAATGAAGTAGTGGTGTCTTCAGGTGGGACCTGAGGCGACAGAGAGCAATACAACAGACACCTTGGTCACAGAGGCTTCTGCCTTGCTCCCCTCAGCAACTGCGAAGGGTCAGCCTCACCAGCAGTAATCAGAGATGGCAGATAGGAGGTATCAGTACAGCAAACTCACAGCTGATGGCCCCAATCTGACTCAGGATAAACTCCCTAGCCTTCCGACTACATCCCCTCCTGGATTATCTCCTCCAAATTTAGCTCATGCTCAGAGTCAGGGGAAACTACTCTCTCTAGATCGATTACTTATGAAGCATTGCATGTCAATTTTTGTCAATGTCTCTAGAAAAGTTTTTAGGAACTGTGGTATAGCACCCAGATAAAAAAAGGCATTTGTTCAGTAGATATTTAGAACATCTTCCCTGATCCTGGCAGTGTACTAGACTCCAGGAACACAATGCTAAATGAATAACAGAGCTCCCTTAACAGAGATCCAGACTAGCTGCATGGATAAGATAGTGGCATTTTAAGAGAGAGTTTTAACACATTATCAATGGCACAAGTGAAAGAGTTGGCTCTAAACAGGAGGGCGACCTTACCCTCTGCAGCGACAGGAAGGGAAGTGAGGGCATGGTGGGAGGTAGGTAGGCAGGGTTGAGAGTCAGGGAGATTATGTCTGATGGAATGAATTCTCTTGATGAAATAGGGGTTTTCCTGAGTGAAGAGTCTGGAGATAAGCAGAGGTCTTGAGGTAAGTGGGAGATAGAGGTCAAGGAGAGTCATAAAAGAAACTTGAGAAAGAGCTAAGAACCAGTAAACAGTCTGACACACAGCAGAGAGGGCCAGACGGAGGCTGGAGGTGGTGCCAGTCGGTAGCAGCAGCATTTGGGTGTCCGGGTGTGAGATACACACAATTAATTACAATACAATGTAAAGCATCCCAGTATGACAGGATAATTTATTGAGACATTAATCTGTGTCTGTTCTCACTGCATTTCCCCCTGCCACCACCCCAGCCTCACCCATTTTCAAGAATGACTTCAGGGCTATTTGTGTCAGGGAAGTTTTGGGTTAAATGCTTGAAAGAAACCTCCTGAAAGGCCTTGTTTTTTTTTTGTTTTTGTTTTTTTTCCTTTTAAAGCAGAGGTCTCAAAGTGCCCTTTTCCAGGCTGACTAATACTTTTACAGATATGCTTCATTTGTAATGAATAGTGTTTTTAAGTTTTTAAAAATAGTTGCCAACATTTTGAAAGTAGATTTCACATTAGAATCTAGATTTCAGCCTCTCTTGGAAAAATCCGATGACCTAGCAATTCTAGGCTACATTTTCAGCTGGCTACAATTTGTCGGAGTTCAGTAATGTCTGCCCATTTTAAGGTGGCACAGCCTCCAGTTAACTGTGGTCCTTATCATTTTCTGTGGTCTTGAACTTAGCCAAAATCACTCATTTAGGTTAACTACTTGGTCCCTATAACCCTCTCTAAAGTTGAAAATTATATTAGGAGGAAGGAGTAGAGGCAGAAGCAACAAGGCATGTCTTACCCGGCTATCCTGGCATCCCAGGTCCTTGTGAAATCCTAAAGAGGGTGGGAGTGAAAGAGACCACAATGATTAAGATTATTTTTCACCAGTCCTTGTGGAGGAGGCTTGAAGTTAGACTTAGAGAAAATAAGGACACCCATCACTTCTTGCACATGCACATTTATGGAATAAGATTTTAAACACTCATGGAGATTCACAGAAAGGGCTAACAGAACGAAAAGCAAAGAAGTGGGTGAGGTTTTGGAAGTTTTTACAGAGGAGATGTAATTTGAGCTGAGTTTTGTAGCATGAGTAGGAGGTCTCCAAATGGAGGTTATTTCACCCAAAGACAAACATTCAAGAATGCAAAGCATATTCAAGAATTTATAGTAGTCCAGTGCAGCTAAGGCATTAGATGCCCATCTTCTGGTTGGGGGAAATAGAAGGGAAAGAGTAGAAGGAGGGTACACCTGAAATTAATATAATATTGAATGTCAACTATAATTGAAAAATAAAAAAATAGAAGGGGGAAAAAACGGAGAGTGAAACTAGAAGGGAAGGTTTAAGCCTTCACGCCTTCTTCATTTAATGCAGACTTCTTATTCTTTAGTATACTACTGGTACTTAGGAAGTTAACTGTGCTGGAGGTGTGGCCAATTCACAGGGAAAAGAAGACTGGACAAAGGCCACTGAGCAGGTTCTTACAATAATTTGGGTGAGAGATGATGAAGCTTGGAACTAGGACAATGATTATGGGAATGGAGAGGAGGGTTTGGATTTCGACACCCAAGTATTGTTTACTTGGGGCCAGGGATTGTGTTTTGTGCTGAGTATACACTGATAGACACAGGTTCTTGGCTTGAAGAAAATCATTGACTAAGGGACAAAGTTTACCACACTTGGCAGAGCCAGCAAAGAGCTGAAGCATCTGGAATCCGCAAGCCTTCGTCATATGTGTTGTGTATTCCATCATGAGTCACATTCAGAGGATCCTACTCTGTCTACACAAGTTCAGGGACTATCTGAGACCTGAGTTGGTTGAAACTCACTTCTGCAGGGCTACCAGAGTTTGTTCTTTCTGACTTAGGGAATGGAGAAATGCTCAGAACCTTCTTTAATTTTAAATTTCAAAGAAGGTACTTTAAGTGAATTTTTAACATAATAAATAAGTTGTAATCATTTGAACTATGGTGAAATTGATATTAATGTATTGTTAGGTGAACTCTATTAGTGCTTAAATATCATTTCTACAATTTTATTGCAACAATAAAATTCATTCAGCTTCCAGATCACTTGGAATCTTTTCCTATTTGCAGGTATGGAATGTTACCTGCCTTTGACTTCCTACTACTCGTTGAAGTCTCTGTGTCACACAGTGCCTGGAACATAGCAGGTGCTCAGTAAGTGTTGAGGAGATAGAATCATAATATAGAAGGGGATGCTTTCAGAAGTTGGGTGCTGTTGTCTTCGGTGAGGTAATCAAGCTAAAGTGCTTGCCAGAGATGTTCATTCATTCATCCAGCAAATATTTATTGAGGATTGACACAAGTTTACTTACAAAAGGCAAATAAATATTTTTGGGCATTGGACAAATAGCAATGAACAAAACAAAGTCCCTGTTCATCCTAGTGAGAGAGATACAAGCAATAAAAATGTATATTTATATGTGTGTGCATATATATACTTCAATATACACACATTATATGCGGGGCGATACCTGCTATGAAGAAAAACAAAACAAAGTAAAAATAAAGAATGATGTCCTGGGCGGGTATTTTATAGATTGCCTATGAGCTGCTCAGGGAGGACCTCTTTAAAGAAGTGGCATTTGAGCAGAGACCAAAAAAAAAAAAAGGTGGGGTTTGGTTAGAATCAGCTATCTGAACATCTGGAGGCCGAGTGTTGCAGGCAGATGGATAAGCAAATGCAAATATTCCGGGAAAGGGAAAGGACCAAGCCTGTTAGAAAACCAGCAGGGAGGCTTGTGTGGCTCCAAAGGGATGAAGGTCGGGGAGAAGGGAAACGAGAGTGCGTGGGAATTGATAGGACTAAAGATTCAGTAACTTCACCTGGCATTCTTCATGCCCACCAACTGAAAAAATTCCAGTGCAGAGAGAGATGATCACTAGTTGACATAAACAGTAATTGGATGGCAAATGCCTGGGAACTTGTGAGGTACAAGTTTTGAGCACTATGATGGGTGATGAGTTCATCTGTATATGTCACCGCTGTATCCCGTGTCTGGCACATAATAAAAGCTCAATACATATTTGTCGAGAGAATGTTTGAAGTCTATCTTTGCTTTTTCAACTTTCAGAATCTTATTAATAACTAAGCTGTCTCATGCAAACAGCCTAACATTTGGGGGATGGGGAGCATTATTCAAATTCAACTGTAGGACATTATGCACATATATCATTAAAATGTAAACAAGAAACAATGAACTTGTCTTGTGCTTTGTGGATGTCTGTTAGCTTACAGCAGCCTGTCTCCAGGGTGGCATTCGCTGTGCCCTTTACACTGGAGAGTTCACAACCGCTCTATGTCTTAGCAAATACTGGCACCTGACCTGTCTAAATAGTACTGGCAACGCCCGAGATCGCTTTCCATCACATGACTAAAACCGTATTTGCAGGGGGTAGTAGTGCTTCCCTACTTTTGTAACATAGCTTGGTATACTGTTACCTAAAAGGCATCTTAAACTCCAAATTCCTCCAAACTAATTATTCATTTTAAATGGTTTATAAACATGCAACTTTCCAGAAATGTTTTAAAATTAAATAACGTGATCATTTCAAATTGTAAAGGGGTTTGTAAACAATTCTTTTAAATATAACTTTAAAAAAATCTATCCTTCAGTCCGACTACATTAATTTTCCTCACTTCAGTACACCATGCAGAATCCATTAGTGCCATAAAACTACTTCTTTTACTTTACACCTTGCACAGAAAGTCCCAATATATTGTATCACAAGCTCCCTAATGCTTAACTAGTGGGAATTCAATTTGCAAAACTAAGACCAATGAAAGATGTAACGCCTCCACGGGGCAACACCCCTTTTGCCCAGCTCTCTGGTCTAGCACTGTCTCCCCCAACCCTGCCCCACTGCTAGGTGGGGGAGTGGGGGGTTCTCCAGCAAGACATAATCCGGGGACTAAGACAGGTCGGGGTCTGGCTCGTTTCTTGGCGTCATCGGGTGTAGCACGGCTTGTCACTTCCCTGGGCCAAGGCTGGCCTCGGCTTGAAGTTCCCACCCCAAGGTCTTCCCGGGACCGCGTCAAGGAAGGCCGCTCGGAAACTGCTGTGTCAGAATGGTTCCAGGAGGCCCGAGTCAGAGCCAGCTTTAATTTGGGAAGAATGACTACCAAGGGCCGGTCCGTTAAGACGCTGTGTGGCGCAGCTGTCGGCAGGGCGGGTCCCCGTCTCCGCCCCCGCCCGGCCGCCCCGCCCTTGGCCCCGCCGTCCTCCACCCCGCATCCCGCTGGCTTCCCCTGCCGGAGTTGCCGGGAGGAGGGCGCGGGAGTCAGCGCGCACGCGCGCTAGGCCGGGGAGCTGGCACCTCCTCGCCCCCGCCCCGCCCCCTCTCACGTGCCGCGCAGCGTGCGCCGGGGCATGTGCGGGCGCACGTGACAGCGCCGCGTCCGGCTCCCGCTCCCTCACCCGGCGCGGCTGTACTTTGAACCCCGGCGTAGGAGGGGAAAGTAGGGGGAGGGAGGAAGGAAAGCCAGGCGGGGAGAGAACCGGAGGGGGGATGCCGGCCTCCCCAAGAATGATATCATTCGTAGATTTATCGCTAGGCAACCTAAGAATGCTTCTCTTTTTCCAACCCTGGAGCTCCTTGAAGATCTCAAGGCTGATGACATTATTTCCCCCTGCTATTCCCGTACCACGCAATGCTGGAAGGGCGATTTAAGGGGCTAGGGTTGGTTTACCAGTTTTTAAGGGAGTGCTTTTCAAACACAGCTCAGAAATAAATCCTTCATCACACTCACTTGTATCTGCCGAGCTCTCCGGGGTGCGGGCATACTGTCAGGTTTCTTCATCATTTCCGTCATATGTAGATCACAACAGCTACGTTATAGCTATGCAGATAAGTCTTGTTCAACATAATATATTCGAAAACCAAGTCCTGCTTAAAGGATCATAGAAAGAGAAGCCGGTTTCTTTAAAATGTCATATTATAGGGACTTTTCTGATTACGTACCTGAGGTCTTCAGGAATTGGATCCAGGCTGAAGTTTCCCTGTTAAAACTAATGTTCGAAACCCAGTGCGGAACCTGTAAAGCCATATTTGGAAGCAAAGTTTATTAAAGAACAATGTGCCGGATACTCAATACCTCCGTTGTGAAGCATTCGATACTCTCTTGTATACACATGTGCATACCCATATGTAAAAGACCTCAAATTGAAACAGTAGGTAAATTTACAATGCCCTCGAAATACTCCATATTTTAAAGTATAACAAATCGCCTTCTTTCCTATTTCCTCAATTCTAAAGGTTTCCTGTGTTCGGCTTCATAACTTGCTTTGATCCCTTCTTTCATGTGGAACCTTTAGACTTCAACCAGAACCCTATAGGTGGGAGGGCTGGAGGCAGAGGTGGAGAGCTCATCGGATTATGTATGTGGGACTTCCACAGCAGGGAAGTCACATTTCTGGATGTCTCCAAATTGAGTGGGCGGCAAAATTGTATGATTCTTTGTAGGGGATCTTGAAAATTGTTTCTTCAGAATTTCTCTAATTTTGCATGCGCTATGCCATAATGTAGAGAGGCTATTACCTCAGCGATAATCTTTCCTCTCCACCAACAAAGTCTACTTTGCCTCTTAGGTTCTCAGGAAAGAAGTCACCCACAGCTTCTTTTGTAAAACAGACGGATGAGGTCAGACAGAGTTGATTGATTGCAAGGTACTTGGTTTTGTCTTTTTCCCCCTACTACATGAGACGTTATCATGCTATGAATGCTATCCTTTGCAGTGGGAAATTCCATGATCCCTTAGTCCCAGTTTATGGTTCAGATTCTTAGGAGGAAATGATGAGCCAGTATAGCAGTCAAGTTCTAAAGACTGAGAAGTTAGGAAATCCTTGCTCAGACCTCAAGTCAAATATAATAAACTGTCCTGGTTCTTAGCACAGTACCAGAGTGTGCCAGAGCCTTCTCCTTGGAGAGAGCCCCATGGATTCACTCTCCTGTTCATTCTGCAAAACCCAGCTACATCTCAAGACCTTCTCTGATCCACCCAGATAAAGTCAGCAACCCTCACACTCCTCAGTACAGTATTCACCCCCTGCATAAGCACTTACCATGTTTCATTATAAATCCATTTTAGTGTAGATCTGTCACCCCTAGACCTTGAGATCCTCAGAGATTATTAATCTTTGGTTTTCTAGCACTTACCACGGCAACTCACTTATAGTAGGAGCAAAACAAATATCTGTATCCCTATACCCACTATTTATTGAATCTACAGGCTCAAGGAGAAAAGAAGTGTGTTGCAATCAGTGGGGAGGCTGAAACCTCTCAACCAGAGGCTCTCCAATGTGTGTGTCTAAATTCAGATGCAACATCTGGGCCTAAGCATCCTCCCTGGCAATTCCCCAGAATGCTTTTGTGGACCTGCCGCCCAAGATGCTCAAAACCCAGAGGTGAAGAGAGATTATACACCAGAAGCAGAGGATGGGGTTTTCCATAAATCAAAACGCTGAATCAGTATTCACTGATGGCCGTTGGTTTACTATTCCTATCAAGCTGAAAGAAAGAAGTGTTAGTCAAATCAAATACTTTGTTTCTAGCACAGAAATTTATTTTGTAGTTAGTTGTGGAATAAAATCATTAGCAAGCTTTTTAATGTAATTAAATGTTCAAAATATGTAATGTGTTTGAAGGGTTTTGCATAGTGTTCTGAAATTGAACATTGCTAAGAATGTGAAAGTGAAAGAAACGAAAAGAAAAAGGTTGGGAGGAGAAACATGTCCCTGATCTACAAGCTCACACAACTTAGAGAAGTGTCCAACAGGTACTCTGTCAAAGCCTATTTATTCTAATTTTAGACACATTTCAAATGTGTATGGTTTTGGTTAAATGGTTTCCCAGGACACAGTAAGTCATAGGCAGCAAATTGTATAACAGTTAGAGGCAGACTCTCTAACACATCAAGAAGTGACAGTTAGCAGCCTGACCATGAGTAGAGACTGAAGAAAAACCTATAAAAAGCAGATATAAGAACTCGAAAAGAATTTAATGCAGATGCCAATACTCCCAGATAACATATATATTTATAATGATGAACTCGAATTGAGAAAGGTTAACTATGTATAGGGTATTTTTTTCTAGACATGTGTAAGACACCTTAAGAGGATATATATAACATTTTAGTAAGCTTTTCACTAAAATAAAAAAATAGAAGATGACTTTGGCACTTAACCATAGAAGCTTCAATGTTCTGAACCATTGTTTTATGGGGGCACATATCATTCCTTGAGGCCAGATAAATAGGGATCACTGAGAATCTTTAAATATCAACTTTTAAAAAGGTATAATTTTACATTCATTTGGAAGTTTCAACGTGTAATCACTAGAAAAGTACGGGAACCTCAATTTTAAAACAAATGTCCTTCTCCTTTCTAGGAGCATATTTTTAAAGTACATGCTGCACATGTGTTTTAGTATAAAACTTATACTAAATCTTAATCACAGAAAAAATAATTTTCCACATTAATCCTGTTAAATTCTATGAAAAACTGAACCTTCATTGGACTTTAGCATGCACTGTATACCCATTTTGAACTTATTTAATACAACACAGAACAATGGGTGAGCCTAAATATATTGATCTGGGAGTCCAACAGATTAAGAATTATTGTTTCATTAAAACTATCAGATTGCTCACTGAAGTAAAATACTATTATAATAGTACAGCCATCTTTTGGCATTATAATGGTCGTTAATTCATTCATGAAGGCTCTGTTCATTTCTAAAGTAAAAGATCTTAAGTCTGTTTGGCCCGACCATGTCTTCCCAGGATCTCAATTGCCAGTCACCTCCCATGGAGAGGTTCAAAATTGACCATGACATAGAAAGAGGGGGAGGCTTCTTTTACATACTTTTGAAGAAATCTAAGGTGATAGGCAATAACCAAAGTTATGGCCTGTATGGGCAGCAACAGATAACTAAATGAAAAATAGTTTTCACAATTATAGGAACTAAAAGTCCAATCGTATTTTAAATAGCTATTAATTTATAGTTTCTAGTGCCTTAAAAATGTGCTTAGCTCTTTGGGGGGAAAAAAAAGCTATTTATCAATTCAATATAAGGTTTTCAGAGAAATATATCTATGTAAAATTAATTGGTATAATACAGGTAAAAAGCATTATTGACTCAATATTCATATTTGTCTTGAGTTGAAAAATCATACATATATGGCAATTGATTTTGGCTAAAATTTTACCACTGCAGGTATAGAACCCTGTTAAACGAATTATAATGACATAATGACTCAATTATAATTCATGTTTTAATTCATTGTTTAAATTCATTGAAATAAATCGATGACCAAAATAACATTTTCCAGGTACAAGTCTATCCTAACTTTATCTTATTACCATGTTAGTATATAGGCCTTTGGACGAAATAATTGACCTGTAATATCTGGTCCAACTCTAGGTCTTTTACTTTATTATACCAAAATTATACAAATGCTAAAATATTATCCTCTGATTTACTTTGAATCTTTTTGGTTATGAAACTAATATTACAATATGGTATTAAAATGTAGCTCCAAATATTTAAAATGCTATTTTTCCCATAATTCTGGTTTAGAATGAATACTCTTCTAAAGTTCAATAAATTACAGTCCTCAAAAATCCTACATGGTTTTTTAATGTTAATTTTTGTTTCTGTGGTTTATTCATGATGTTTCATGAATGCTGCGCAATCAAAATTCAGTTTACTTGGTTCAAGATGCCACAGTGGGAAGTAGTTCACTGACTGGGGAATACAACAGATCTGGCCTCTAGTGCTGGCTCCAGGTAGCTGTGTGACCTGGGAAAGATATTTGATATCTCTGGGCTTCACTTACCTCATATTGTAAAATGCAGGAGGCTGGACAAGCTGATATCTAAGGTTCCTTCTGACATCACTTTCTATGACTTGGCGATTCTGTTGCCATAAAGTCAGCAGAGGGAGCACTTTTGCTACATGTCATAAATTTTGGCTATTATTTCAATATCTTTCAAAAACTAAGGGGTTTGTGAAGAACATTACTGAAACTAAAAATTGACAATCCCTCAGTTTTATCAAATCACAAATCTGATAATAAATTTGAGAAAAGGTTAAAAATAATTTCTGTTCCTTGAATTTCGTGAGTAAGACCCAGAAGACAATTGTTTTATAAAGGTCAAGGAGCTAAAATATACTGAAAAGTTAAGCAACTCTACGTGGTAATATGTTGATATGGGACCCAGTTAAAGAGAAACACACCAGACCATACAACAGAGGCTATCTGGTTTCAAAGATGAAAAGTGAAAAATTCATCGATCATAAAAAATTAGCAAATTGAGTCTAACATAAACAAATCATGCAAGTGATTGGTAGGTTTTCTTTGGCACTTTTCATTAAGATACACTAGGAACAAGTAGGTAGACACAACCAGAGCCTACAGGCTTGTAAGAGACTGGAAACGTGTGCTATCAAGCCAATGACAAATAAAGTTGTATATCTGAGAACCTGAATAACTTTCATTCCTATATTTATAGATATCTTAAAATTGAGTATCATGTCTTTTTAATTATTAAACAATCTCATATCGTATATTAAATTTTTTATTCCTTAGTAAGAATTTTAAGATCACAAAATAGTGTGGCAATATTTAGGTAATAGAATTTGTGGAGTGCTGAAAATACTGGAATATAAAGATAATTTCTAGTTTATTTTCAAATACTAAACTTTTCTAAACCAGCTGGTTTCTTGCAGACAGTATTTATTTTTTAAAATAATTTAAGACAGCATAAGCTTGTACCAAGCATAAGCATTGTAACAAAAGTGCAACTTTTCAGCAAATCCTCCCAAAAAGATATTTTAACTCAAAATATCATTAGCACATATTTTCTCCCTACAAAAATAGCATGTCAGACATCATTAATTGGATGTATTAACAACTATGTACATAAGAGCCACCTTGTAGGCTAAGAGTTTAACGTTGTTTAAACACAGCGTTTGAGGCAAACAGTAGCAACAGCAGCAGCAAATGCACCAAACTGACTAAAAGACCCAGATATTTTCTTCTCTCATAGTCAGACTGTTGTGTCTCACCCCTTACATAACATTCAAGTGAGATTTCTCACAGTGCTACCTTGGCAACAAACTAAAAATATCTAGACAAGGTCTTGGTTTAAGCCTTATTAAAAAAGCTTTCTTTGTGATTATCTGGTATCTGGTTTGGTCTCCAGAAAATACATAGACTTGGATATAGGAAGGCCTCACAGGGCTTCATTCCACATCTTTACAGCATTTCCAATCAAAACTGATGAGTTTAATATTTTCCTCTTGTGATTTAACAGAATGTAGGATAAATCAGTTTGGACTTGTTTTCTTTTTTAAATTCAGTGCACATTCTTTTTTTTACAGCAAGATTATCAAAATCTAGGAACGTGATGGATTAAATAATGGCAGAGTGGGAATAGATGCTATATATATGTATATATGTGTGTATATACACACACATACATACATATGTATACATACGATGAGTCAATTGATTCATTGTCAATTTCTCAATAAAGTGCCAGCAAATATACTAAGAATAATTCTGGCCTTCCTCATCTATCCCCTTCCCCGACTTGGTTCTGACGATGGCCCAACTCCGTGTCTCTTTAAACAAGTGCAAGTTACTAAGGGATACCATTCAAACCACTCCAGAATAGGTTGCAACATGAGCGACTGCATCTTCTCCTCTTCCTCTGAAAAATATATGCCTTTTAAAGAGCTGAACTTTATAATATACTGAAGAGTAAATTCAATTCTAAGATCCTCATTCTGTTTTCAGGCAGAAGTCTCCTGAAGCAGGCAAGACAGCTTTGAGTCATTGACAGATAACTACTTGCTGTTCGATGTCAACTCCTCAGCCACCTTTCCCATACCCTGGTTCAATCAGCTCATCCACAGAGGAGACTCCTCTCACTTCCTCGAGAATTAGGTTCTGTATTTTAAAAGACAATGGAACGTGGCCTAAAGGTAGGCAAAACTTACTTCAGGGAGTTCTTTAAAGAAAAAGGAATCAGTTATCTAGCGCGAAGGTTCTTTTACAGCTGGTGGGGGAAGAAAGGGATGTTAGTGTGTGGAGGGTGGGGTGGTGAAGGATGAGCAAAATAGAACTCCAAATGTACACAAAACACCTGTTGTTTTTTTTAAAGCCGGTCGTGCATCAATTACACTTCCTCCCTTAAAAACGTTAAGGGTGTTTTAACTTAATATTATTATTCCGCGTGAACCTTCGTCCTTTCTAAGAAAGGGACGCAAGGTTTCAGGGAGTTTCCTTCCCTGGTTGCGAGGGATCTTCCTGAGCAGAGCTCTCCGGGTTCCCGTGCTCGCGGGGGCCAGCATAGGGCAGGTGGGTGCGCCCGTGCGGGTGAGGGGGATGCAGTGACCCAGGGGGCGCCACCTCGTGAGGCAGGAGGGTCGCGGCGGCGGCTGCGGCGCCCGCCTTCTCGGGAGGGGGCGACAACACGGAGGACAGGCAGGGAAAGGCAGCGGCGGCAGCGGCGGCGGCAGCAGCGGCGGCTGCGGCAGCTGGGGCGGGGATGCCGGGGTACAGCAGCGGGAACGGGGCGGCGGCCGCCGCCGGGTACAGGTACTTCTCCAGGCTGCTCTTGTCCAGGAAGGGCTGCACGTAGGCGGCGGCCGCTGAAGGCGAGAGGAAGTAGAAGGGCAGGCAGAAGGGGGCCGCGGCGGCCGCGGGCTGCGCGAAGGGCGCGCCCCCGCCTCCGCCGAACGCCACCAGCGAACTGAGCAGCGCGGCGTCGGGTCTCAGCAGCGCGGCCGCGGCGGCGGGGTCCGGCCCCAGGAGCGCGGCGGCCGCCGCCGCCGCACCACCCCCTGCGCCGCCACGAGAATCCAGCCTCATCCTCTTAGGCGCCGGCGAGTCCTCCCCGGGGGGCTCCTGTTTGATGGTGACGCGGCTCGCCCCAGCGCTTTTGCCTTTCTCGCGGTCCGGCCTGGCCTCGGCTTCGCCGCCGTAGCCGCTGTCGGTGTCCGTGTCGTTTTCGGCTGCGAGCTCGGCGCTTGGCTGAGTCCGCTGTATGACCGGAACGCAGTGGGCGAGGGGCTCCAGCTTCTGCCCAGCGCGCTCCAGGCAGGGGGCTGCTGCGGACCCGGCGGGGGCGGCGGCCGAGGGCGCGCCTGTGCCTTTGCTCAGAGGGACCTGTTGAGTCAACAGCTGAGGGGTGGGCAAGAACTGGGTGGCCACCGCGTGCAAGTGGTTGATCAGCTGGATACACCGCGGCTCCCTGGGCGTCCAGCTCTCAAACCGGGAGAGGTATTGCAAGACTTCTTTGGCGCATGTTTGAAATCCCGAGTGGAACGCATCCAAGTCGGACTGAATGGGCGATTTCAGAGATCGCTCCCCTAGGATGAAGAGGGGGTGGGGGGGGGAGGACAGAGGAATGGAGGCAAGGAAAAAAAAAACCCACCGACGTTAAAACATCTGCTTATCACGTGGGCCCTACATTGACTAAAGTGATCTCGGTTTTTCCTCTGTATTCGAGTGATATAATCCACCGGTTGCAAGGGGGTGGGGGTGGTGGCGGGGGTGGAGAGCAGGGGGGCGCTCTACTCCCAGCTGAAAAACTAAAGTGGAGAGAGGGTGCAACCGCCACTTTAAATAAAAATCTGATTCCTCTGAGTTGTGCTGAAAGCCTCTAGGATGCTTCGGGAAATGGGCACTTTCCAATGAAGAGAAAATATAAGCAATTTCACAAATGAGAATGAGCCCGTGGGACCACGGAAGTGGGGTGGGGGAAGAGTCCTATCACTGCTCTTCTGTGGGCTTCCAGGCTTCATCAGGGTGGGTTGGCCTCCCAGAACTGACTTACCATTCTGTAAAGCAATTATCTTCTGATGCTGCTGCTCGGTTAAGGCTGTTAAAGCTTTTAAGTGTTTCAAAGTTAATTCCAAGACTACCGCTTTCTCCAGATGCCCCAGAGTCTGCAGTGGTGCAAAAGAGAATGGGGTACTTGGTTACTTAAAAACACATTTGGCTTGATTGGCTCTCCATTCAGCACAGCAACTTAAGCAAACACTTTGAAAGTATTATTCCTATACTTCTTGAGCTTTCCACAAGACAGGTTATAAACGATTTCTTGCCTTCACAGTTGTGAGCACCTATTCTTGAGTTTGTGAGAAACTCTACACTATAGAACAAGTTGTAAGGCATCTGATATTTACATTTATTCTTATATGTCTGGGAGTAGTACCAGGCTATTAACGCCCTTGGAGAGTAGCAAGGAAGGAAAATGTGCATCTTACTGTCAACTTCAGATGTTCAGGCAGTAAATCTTTCAGCTGAGCAATGCATTCATTAATTCGGTCTCTTCGTTTCTTTTCTATTAATCTGTGTGGTAATTTGTAGGTATCCTTAATACATGAGAGTCATGGAAGAGAGAAAACAATAACATAAACATTCATTTACTAGATATAACAATATCCCCTCACCCGCCAAAAAAACACATATGTGATAAACTATGCCCAAGGAACCTCTTTCCTCTGGACTGTTCTGAAATGCAATTTAAATTCAGGTATGATGTTTAATCCCCCCTGAGAGTATCCAGCAAACCACTTAAAATTCACAGTTGGGGAAGCTCAAGGGCTGGAATATATTTGCGGGCAGAGCTTAGCTGTGAAATCAATGGCCCTAATTAACTATCCAGGCAGGTTATGGGGGAACATCGGAAACTTACTCTTACCTTGCTATCATCTCGCTTCATGCTCCTTTTGGGTTTGCACATATACAAAGAGGAATAGTCCAGTCTGCAAAACAGAAATCAGCATCAGGCACCCATTCGGGAGGGGCTCTGCCCTCGCCCGCTTCATATCACTTTCTGGAGAAGAGAAAATATCAAACTGAAGCCCAGACAGATATTCTCAAGGGTGCGTGCACCTTACCCTATAAAATCTCTATGTTCCAGTAACTGTCTCTCTTGCAAATGAGGAATTCCTTCGTCCATGTTCAATCGTTGTCCGTTTCCTCTGTTTCGATTTTTGGGGTTCTGTTCTATAATCTGTGGGATGGTAGCTTTGGGAGATCTTGGGGGGATCTGTGCGTCCCCAGTCTCTTTCTCTCTCTCTCCCTCTTCAGTGCAGTGTTGAAAGTGTGAAGCAGTTGGTTCCCCCCCTCCCACCGCGCTCGCTCTCTATAGCACACACACGCACACACACGCACGCACACTCGCGTCGGCCCCACTGCGCTGGTAGTTTGCTCTCACTCCGGGCAGTGTTTGGCCACAGGGCACGCGCGTCGCCGGCCAGACCAGCACCCAGCTCACGTGCGGAACGTACCATCCGCGGTCCAGCCCGGAGGGGGGCGGGGGAGGGGGCCAGGCCGGGAGGGGCGACGAGAAGGCTGAGGGAGAGCGAACGGCAGGAGGGGGCGGGGACACCTGATCAGGGCCACCGGAAAGGAAAAACAACTTCAGCCAAGCTATTCATCTTCCCAAAGGCGATGCAGTCAGCTGGGGGAGGGGGAGAGGGCGCCGGGGGGTGCGGGGCAGCTAGGGCTTCCTGGTTTCGGAAATGTGACTCCTTCAGTCTGTCCGTCATTACGGCGCAGGAACGTGAACGTGGCTTTTTGCTTTTCCACCGACGGTGTTGTTGGTTTGGACCAGAGAAAGGAAAGAGAAAGAGAATTCGCGATGGACAAACTTCAGTCCTGAAGGAAAATTTGGAGATTTGTTTGCTCACCGCTCAGTGGCCTGGGGAAACCCTTAGGCCCTCGTTGGAGGTTGCCCCAAAGAGGGGCAACTTGAAATCCTCTCCCTGAAAGATTTAAGATAAATGAAATATCACTGGGTCCGAATGTCGCAATCCAAGTGTCTTTTGACGACATAGTGTCCCTGGGCCACCCAAAGTTCCCGCAGCAGCCGGAATTGCGGTGCCACTAATCACAGCAGCAGATGACGACGTTTGGGGCCTCTGGTGCTCTCGGAAGAACGAAGTGGGGAGGGAGGAGGAGAAGAGGGGATAGCACTAGAGGGGCTACCGCAGAAAAGCAATGCAGCATTATCACTAGCCTGCTAAACTCCGCCGCCTCTCAGTCCCTGGGGTGGCGCTGCGTGCTTCCTCTCCACTCCCCCCCGCTCCCCGCCACCCCCCTCCCCCGTGCGATAAGCGACACCGGGAGTGTGCAGAACCCACGTTTACTACCGCTGGCACCTCCAAAGCCTCCCTCCTTAATCCTGTCTCAAACGGGTACCAGCACAGGGCCAGCAACGTGATCCGACCTGCCGTTGCTGCCACATCACTGCGCGGGGAACCCGTGTGCGCGCACGAGCGCGCGCTCGCCTTTTAGCCGCGGCGACAATCTCGGGGAAGCACTAGCCAGCGGTAGCTCGGCCACTTTTCCTCCAGAACCATCCTTGGAGCATGACTCACTGCTAGTGAGAGTTACTGGGAGGTGTCTCTGGCACTGCTGCCCATCACAGCCAGCAGCAAGGGGCCTTGGAGGCCAGGGGCAAGCATGTCCTGCGGGACTCCCAGGTCTCCGACCCCGCTGCCGCTACTCGGGTCTGCCGGAAAGGGGGGTGGTGGGTTGGGATGGAGAAAATATATATTAATTTCCCTGTATATAGATAGCTATAAAACCTAAGGTCTTTCCTTCCTGCACCAAGAGTAAAATTTACGTTCTCCCAAGTTAGCCACGAAACATTCATTATGGCCAGTGGCACGTGAACCAAAGGGAGAAGTATGCCGAATGCACACGCACTGGGGCGCAGCAGGGACTGGGGCCATCGCTACGTGTCCCCTGGCCCGCCCCGCCGGGCGCGGGTTCCGGGGACGGATCTGGGTCGCGGGAAGCGGCGGCTGGGAAGAGGTCACGTGTCTGCGGGAGTCGGGTCTCCTCCCGGCCTCCGGGAGCCGCCCGGCCGCGGCCGCGGTGCGCGCTGCCGCAGTCTCCCGAGTCCGGGGCGGAGACGCGCGCCGCGTCTGGCTTCGTGACTCCCGCAGCGGCGGCGGCAGCCCAAGCTCACCCTGGCGTGAGGAGACGCTCGCGGTCCATCCACTTTGTCTGTTCAGAGGGCCTTTGAGGTCGCTCGACTTCCTCAAATAGGGGCACGTATTTTGTACCGAACAGACAATTTAATAATGATAATACTTAAAAAGTATGTTTAAATATGATTTTATTTGAAACCTCGATCCAGCCTCTCATTTCCAAGTGATTGAGTGATGAATTCCTTTTGGTGGGGAGGACAATTTGGAGCCCTAAGAGCGATATATCTCTGCAGCACTGTGTCATTTTGTCCTCTGGTTCTAAATTGGCCAATAAAAAGCCTAGGGTTGGGATGGGGGAGACCGTGAAGGGGGATGCTGGTAAGATGAATAATTTAAAAATTAAAATACCAGCTTTCCTTAGAGGTTTCTGAATATTTGGAGAAGGAAGAGGTTGTAAATATTTTCTCCAGAGCGAAATTTTCACTTGAAAAGATGGATGGAGTATTTAGTGAAAATAAAATGAAGACTGGATCACTGCATCTGCGCTTTGTCGGGTAGAGTAGACAAGACACAAGGCAGACATCTGATCCGGGCAAACCTTAGGGACTGTCTAGGGGCAGACACAGTAGCAAGTTAAAACAGGAGAAATAGGGAAAGAAGCCTAGTGCGTCACGGATGTGTTAATTTTGGATGTAAACTTCCCATAATTTAAAAGCGCAGGCCTGTTGCTGCAAATGAAGCCTTTTGTTACCACGTCTATCTCCTCTTTCCCCCACCCCCTCTGTACTGTTTCTCTACTTCTGTATCCAACATTTTTATTTTCCTTTTTCTAATATCCAGCTTAAGCTGAAAATGGAGTCTTTTCTAATTTTTAGCCTCCTTTGCTAGTCTAGTACTGCTTTTCTTTTTCTGTCTTCTTTTTTTCATGCCCACTTTTTTACTCTTGTCTCCCTTTTTCTTCTTTCTTTTTTCCCTTATGTTTTTCTCTTATTAATTTTCTCTGTTAACTGTCTGCTGTTGCTCTTCCCCTGTAGTTTTTGTTCTCTTGCTATTTTTTTTTCTTTAATCTTTCACCTCAATGACTCTCCTTGCTTATCCACTTCCCTTAAACTTGAGTCCTACTCCTTTCTCAAACTCATGCCTTCTGGAATATCAGGCATAGTTTAATGCCTCTAAATTTCCCTTTGCTACAAGGAGGGTATAAGAATAACTGACTATATAGCATTTACAATTAGAGCACCAGACTCCATTCTAAGGGCTTTTCATGTATTCATTAATTATTTCCACAACCTGTAAGGTATGTACTAATATTGTTTCCATTCTGCATATGAGAAAATAAGTGTATAGGGAGATTACAAAATGTGCCCATGGTCCCAGAGCCAGTATTTAAGTACTGACAGTGGGCTCCAGGGTCTGTGCTTTTAACTACTATCCCTTGTTGTGAAAAGTGAGGGTTAAAGGTTAAATGTTAATTAGCTGCTTAAGGGTTTTTTAAAAAATTTACCAGTGTGAATGTTCAGCTGTGTGTGTTCACATGCACACGCAATTTGGAGAAGAGATGGGGAATGGAGAGATGTTAGCATTGGAGCTGATGGCAGAGAAAGAAAAAAGTATGAGAAAAAGAAAGGTGGCAGCCTTTCGTCAGTGAGTGATTCATTTGGCATCTAGCTCCAAATTGATTGATTTAAACCCAAATATCTTAATTAATTGTTATATTTTTATATAGAGGGACAAATGGAAATACAGTTTAGAAAAGGCTAATGGTGACCAGCTGGTCACCAATTCCGCTGAGCAAACCAAGCCAAACTCTAATGTGAAGGCTCAGGTTAGTAATAGGAAAAGTTCACCTGTGGTGAAGTTAGAAAGGGAAAAAAAATTCCCCTGTCTCACAAAGGAACAGAAGACTAGAATGCCCTCTTTGGTTGGGTATGTTTAAAAATAGGTTGAGTCTTATCTTTTTAGGAAGGTTTAATGCTGTCCTGCTGAAAGCCAAGGAGATACAAGATGAGCTCAGAGCTCCTTTGAGCCTATAATTAAAGAATTCTGTGACGCCTTGCTTTCAATTAGAGATACCCATCTTTTTTCTTTTAATAGGTGAGAGGGAAACAGCTTCTATTGCTTTTCTTTGGTCAGGTAGGGAAATCATTACCTGTAGAGACTCTAATGAAAGGGAACACTTATCCCAGTTCCCACCTCCCTCCTCCTCCCCACCCCACCTAAGTATTCTAAGCCCTACACTCATTATATTCACCTAGTGACTTTGGAAAGTCTTATCATGTTTGCTTGCAAAGTCTTGGATTTCCAACAGAAACAGAACTCTCCTGAGAGGATTATAGTTTCCACAGAGAAGAGAGGTATTTTTGCCTCTTTGGGGTTCTGTAAGCCCCACTGCTATTCTGGAACAATGAGGTTAACTGGAATGTTTTGGGACCCCTGGTCTGATCCAAACTGACTATGCATCTCTAATGGCCTTGAAGGCCCCAGATCTGCCTAGGGATGTGGAGCCTCTAGCCTGTACTGCTGTGAAAATGTCCTCTCAGATGGGCAGATGTCTTTTTAAATCACCTCTGTTTGGGATGGTGGACAAGAATTTGACATCATTTTACATCAAAAGGGGAATGTACCCCATTAAGCAGAATTCATAAAAATCTAAAAGTTTAAAGTCGATGCTAAAATCAAGGTGGTATGAGGATGGGGGTAGGCTGATGGGGGTGATAGATCGGAGATGTATGAAATCTTCTTTGGGAATCCCTTCTCTGGGCAAGCATACTGCTCTCAGGGGAGAAAGATTAGTGTTGTCCGGCACACCACTGGAAGAAGGCTGCCTCATACAAGGATCTTAGGAAGGATCCTCACTGCTACTCACCAGAGGACAAATATGACTTGAAAATATTGATAATACTATTTGCTGAAGGTACTAGATTTAAAATCCCAGAATAGAAGGTTGAATTTTTCAGTCGTGTACTCAGCCAATCAGCAGGAACAGTACAAGTATCCCTATTTAATTTGTAAATAACTTGTCTTTCTGTAGATTACCGATTAATGTCTTTGTGGCTGTAAACATACATATGATTCACTTTTATATTTATGTAAAACTGCTCAAGAAGTTTATATACTTTTAGTCTTTGCATAGCACCAAGGAACAAGTAATATTAAGTATAGGAAATGAATTTTGTTACTGCCAAAATCATGTGTTTTTGAATTTATATAATTATCACAAACACACACATGGGTGGTCCTTAATTTAACATGCTCAAAGTTCCTGGAGTTCTTACATAAAAAAGACAGCTAGGAGAGAGCCAAGCTGAAGACCACTATAGGAGTAGAGGGGTGGGGGCCTCTTTGGCTTCTCGCTCCCTAAGTATCTGCTTGATCCCTCCTGGTACCCATGCACTTCTCATACTGACTGAGGATGATCCAGAAAGAGACTAGGAAAGTAGAATGAGGAGCACATGACAAATCCATAAAGATTTCCACAAAGTGGCTACATAAAGAGGGGTCTTTTAACTCTTGTGTTTCCCTTGTTACTGCTGATGAAAATCCTTAGAGTCGTCAAAGAGATTCATGCTTATGTATTATGAAACACAAATAGGAATAAAGCATACTAAACAGCCACTTATCTCCTCTTTTCATTATGGGCATGGTCCTCAAGTCAATTTTCAGATGGTGTTCACCCAGTGCAGAGAGCTGTCTATAACAGAATCTGGTAATTTATAAAGGCAACAATAAGACTAGTTAAGGAAGATTTAACCAGCACTTAGAATTATTGGTATATATTTTATTTAACAGTTAATTTAAAACTAGAATTCATATATAATCGATAAAGGCAATATCGTTCTGATACTAACTTATGATCCTTTTTCACAGGAAACTAATGGGAATTTAGGTTAGGTGTACATATCAGTTAAGAACTGTATTTGAGCCAAAGTAATAGCAGCTTAAGAATTTCTTTTTCAGTCACATTAAAAAATCTGGAGGAAAGATGCCCAGAGGTAAGGTGATGTAATAATAGTGCTGTCAGTTCTGCTTTTCTGCTCACTTTCTACCAGCTTCCGCCCACCCTCAAGATTGCTTCATGATCATAAGATGGCTGCTGAAGCTCCTGCAGGAAAGGATAAAAGGATGCCTACCAGCTGAACAAGTCCCCTCTAAAGAACTTTTTCTTATAAGTTCCACTCAGTGACTTCTGCTTACATATTATGTCCAATCCTATTACAAGAGGGCTAAAAATACTTTTCTGGCTGAGGCTCACTCAACAACAGAGGGGTTCTTTTAGTAAAGAGGGAGCGGATAATAGATATTGTGTTGCCACTAGCCATCTCTGTGGTGGTCCAATGAAAGGAAATGGCTTGTTCAGGTCCTCTTCTTTCTTCATCACTGGATATTTTTTCTCTATATACCATATGTGTTGGCAGTTTCCCTTTATTGTATGAGTGTGTTTAATACCAATTTCAGAAAAAGTTCAGTCTTTCCATCTGCAATTGCACAAACTTAACCAACTCCTTAAGCACACGCTCTTTAACATCTGTATTTTTAAGTTTTAATAATTGCAGAGATCTGCTTAGGGAAGGAATTTAGCAGGGTTTTCTCTTCTTCCTGTAGAATGCAAATTGCAACTGCATGTTTTCTGGGAAGTGATTGTTTTCCTTTTTACATAACGGCATCTGTCCTCTAGTACTTCTGTGTCTGTAGCTATACCTTCTGCCCCTGGCATTTGGGTTGAGAGAGAGCAACTTTCAGCAAAAATGGACTCACTGATAGTCCTCACCTAGAGGATTTTGCTGTACTTGGAGCCACATCATGTAGGATACAAAAGCTTTAGGGTCACAGGATTAGAAGAAGAGCTTTGTGATTGAGTTGGGTTCCGTACTCGATGGAGAAGAGAAGAGATAGGTGAGTGCAGTAGCATAGGAGCAGAGGGGCCAATCTCTAAGGCTGGAATTGGCAGGTGAACTCTGGAAGAGAATGCATGTTTGGAGCACTTTAATGTGGACAAGTATTAAGGCAGGTGTCTTACAAACAATATTTAGATCTCTCAATTCTTTGAACTAGGCACCATTAGCTTCACTTTAGAGATGACAAACTTAGGTTTAGAGACTTTAGGTAACCTGTCTTTGCAGTGTAGAGAATAGCAAAGCCAGGCAATAGGGAACCTAAGGCATGAGATTCACTGCTGCGCGTTGTCACTGGCAGGAATCTAGGCTTCTGGCAGCCACCTTTTCTCAGCCCTCGAGGGGATTCCCCATCCAAGTCTTTCACCTTCTTTGGAAAAGCCCCTCCAGGTCGTGGGAGCCATCACCAGAAGCCATTTAGAGGTGTTGCCAGATGAGGAAAATGATGGGAGGGCGCATTCTTGATCCCATTCTAGTTGTGGAGTGGTGTTCCTGACATTTGAGTTGGAGTTCTGGGTGTATTTTCTTACAGATAGACAAATGGAATAAGGTTGTGGTTAGATCACTGGATAAAGCTGCCCAATGTCTTGGAATCTGCTATTCAGTCCTCATTGGTTAAATGAGTATTTACTGTGCTTATAGATGCTTTGCAGTATTGAAGCTTGCCTTCAACGACCTTATAATTTAATGGAGGAGAGATTACTAAGAAGAGAGTTCACTAAGAAAGCTGAATAGTTATCCTAAAGCCATTTCATGTTCAAAGAGTAGTACTCAGGTGCATTTGCTGCAGTACTCTTTGGTGTATTTGAGGTACACTTATTAGCTTTGCTTCTGTAGTAATGGACTTTAAAAATTATTCCAGAAAGTGCAGTCAGTGGCGTCGGTCTCTGGGTAAACCTTGTCTTACTGTAATCAAAACATCCCTGGATGGAAAGCTGAGCAAAGAAAATGCTGTCTTCCCTGCTCCCATAGTCTGTCTAGCTCATCATTACCCTCCCCCAATTTGCCTTAACTTCCTAATGTTGGCGGGAATGCCCTTTCAACACCCACTCCTTCCAAACATATACAGTTTTATTTTATATGCGCTTGATCTGCTCTGTCTCTGATTCTGCCATCTTCATGACACATACTGTGATCTCTTCTCTTGGCTTAGTGTTTGAACTTTCTCTCTTCAGTGGTTTGGTTGCTTGGTGCTCCATATCTTCCGTTGTCTGTAGTAAGAAGCTCCTGCTCCATCCCAGCCCTGAGCCGTCACCCTGACCCCCTGCTTGATCATTGCCCTAGCAGGTTTCTTGTAGGGGGAGATTTGGACAGAAGTTGGCTTAACTAATTTTCTCTGTTACAGAGCAGGTTGGAGCAGTTTTAAAAAAGATAGTAACTCATTAAAATGGCCCATGTGCTCCAGGCTATTACATTTCACATTCTGCAAAAGGATATATCTTCTTTATCCTTATGCTGTTGACTTCCTTAGTTCTTCCTTGGCCTCAGCCCTTCAATCTGGAAAGAGGCCTGGCAGGGCTGGCAACTGGGGCAGCCTGATGTCCATGCCCCTTCCAGCTACATGGACTGGATGGCAAATTTATCAAGATTGCTTGACCTTAAAACCAAAAACATGGTGGTCGTTCTTGACCCCTTCATGTCCCTCAGTTCCCTCAACCAATGAATAACAATGTCCTGTAGATTCCGTTCATAAATATACATTAAATCCATCCTCTTTTTTTCCTTCCTCACTGCCTACACTCTAGACCAAGCCCCCATAACTTCTTATTCCAAATACTGTAATGTGAACTTCTTAACTGCCTTTAACAGTTGGAGTTTAGTAAGGAAAACAGAAGCCACTCTAGATATTTCAAGTAGCAGTGATTTAACAGAGGGAATTAGAAGCACACATAACCTTTGGATACATAAACTGGGATAATCAAGGTTGGGAAGAACTGCTGCTGACCTTCAGGACAGTTTGACAGGAGTTTCGGGGAAGGCCTGAATGCCATTGAGCTTAGCAGCCTGCCTTGCTGAAGAAGCTGACTTGCCTGGAAGCCACTTCAAACCTCACATCTGCACTCAGCTGCTGCTGCCACTGGAGAAATATAGTGTGTCTCTTCCACTTTCCACATCTTGCAACAGGGCCTCTAATTGGTACAATCTAAGCCGGAAACCTGTGGGCAACAGAGAATAGAAAATGCCCTTCCCCAGCTTCTCGCCTGTAATGAGAGCAGAGTGTAGAAGGCAGTGGAGCTAAGGTTGAGCTGACAACAGACATCTCACACTCCATATCTACTGTGTATGCCTACCCTCTCTCCACCACATCTAATTTGATCCTGTATTATGACCCGAGAAATCTTTCTATCCATGCAATTCCCTTGATCAAAACCCTTTGTTTCCTGTTGCTATTAAGATAAAAATAATTCTTCAGTGGACTGAAAGACATTATATGTGACTTGACCCTTGCCTACATCTTCAGTCTCATCTCTCATTTCCTTCCTCTGTTTCTACACTCTAACATACCAGCTTTCTTTCCATTTTTCTTTTTCTTCCTTCCTTCCTTCCTTCCTTCCTTCCTTCCTTCTTCCTTCCTTCCTTCCTTCTTTCCTTCCTTCCTTCCTTCCTTCCTTCCTTCTTTTTCCTTCCTTCCTTCCTTCCTTCCTTCCTTCCTTCTTTCTTTCTTTCTTTTTAATATACTCTGCTCTTTTAAGGCCTTCATGAATGCTGTCCCAACTGATCGGAATGCTTTTTCCCCATTTCCCCAAGTCTCGTCAAATCTCTTCCCTCTACTTATCCTTCAGGTGTCATCTGAAGCATCACTTTCTCCAGGAAGGTTTCTCTGAGCTCCTGGACCAGGTTTATCTCCTTCTATAAGCTCCTTTGTACCTTGTAATTTTCTTTCATGACACTTATACTATTTGAAAGACTCATAAGATTTCCCACTGTCTGTTTCCTGCTGGTTTGTAAGCCCCATGAGGGAAGACACCTGAATTATTTACTATTGTATCCCCAATGCCCAAGAGTGTTGAGCACAGAACACTCAGTTGTTTTTCTGAATGACTCCTGGAGGTGCTCCACCAAGTCATCTATGCAATGAAGCCTTGTTTCAGGAAAAGGCTTGAATGACAAGTCATAACCCAGCTACATAGTATTTGAAGGTCCTCGTACTTGCTAGAGGTGGGCAATATAATGTTGGCTGATACTCTCCCATCCTGCTGTTGGACTTTCGTATGTTTGTACAGATTTTATGGTCAAGAGCACCCTCACTGCACATAGGGCACTGCATATTTCTTTCTTGGCTTTACCAGCCATGAGAAGATTAGGAAGCAGACAGTATGAAGGATTGTTAAGTGCTCCTGATGTAGCAGGAAACCCAAGAGCCTGGCAGGGTATTTAGTGAACTGGGTGGGGCGGGGGATGGGTAGGGCCTGCGCCTCTGGAATTGCTGTTGGTCACTGTGTCAGTATGGACATATTCTGTGCCTAGAAGGCAGTAAACTCTGGCATCATGCTCCCTAATAATCTTGGAAGTTGGCATTTCTCACTCACAGAATTTTACTTTTTTCACAGTGTGCATGAACAAGACAGAAAGACTTCAGGGGCTGGAGCTAGTCCTGCTGAATTCCACAGGTGCTCTAGAGACCATGAGTTGGTGAGGTGACATCCAGGGCATGGCTCTCAGAGCCCAGAAATGCAGAGGTCGTCATGGCAAACTGTATTTACAGATCTGCTAGGCTGACTGGATCACAGGAGGGGTTCCTGAGGTAGTGCCAAAAAGCTTGGTTACCAGGAGTACAGAAAGAAATGAATACTGTGCCAGGGTGTAGGAGTCAAGCCTCAGACTGTGGAACAAAGTAGGAAGATTGAGAGCCAACGAAGCCATCAGAATGCCAAACTGGTAGGCCAAGAGGAGACAAGAAGTGAGCGGTCAGTGCAGACAAAAGAGAGCTGGAGCAAGACATGGGAGCCAGGAAGCAGGTGTGGATGAGATGCTACTGCTGTGCAGGAATTCTTAGGGTAGTCACTCATGCTCCTGATAGGCCGAAAATAGGGTCAAGACCACTTCAATCCTCATCCCCAAACCAACTTTGCATTTGTTCCTGGCACATATATTTGCAAAAACAGAGTTCTTTTTTTTTCCTAATTATTCAGACAGACAGGGTTGATTTTCCTGATAACGAGGTTGCAAAATAAGACTACACTTACCAAACACAGCGCTGGTGATAGCAAACCATCAGCAGGCCTACATCTGAGTTTACATCTGTTCAACTATCTTGCATTGTCAGAGATGATCAAGTGGGAAAAACTCTGAGTCTATTGTGATTTTAGATAGCTACACTAATGACTTTTCTGTGACCTATGTTTTTTATTATGTTTTAGAAATTCTGCTTCAGATATACCAAAGGTAATGGAATAGACACATTACATATGTCCTGTTTCATATTATTTCATGTTCCTGCTTATGGTGGCAGAGTAGTGTGAGCTCTGGCTTTAAGATTAAGAAGACCTGGGTTCAAATGCTGTTTTCCCCCTGACTAGCTGTGTGACCCTGGACAAATTATTAATATGTTGACTTTTCTCAAATGCAACACAAAAGTAGCAGTGCCTACCTCTGACTCGTTGTTGTACAGCTTGGCTATAGTCATGGAGAACACCTGCAGCATAGTAGGTGAGCAAATAGTAAATGGTAGCTATTGCTTTCCCCGTTTGAGCTGCCTGGTCAAAATTATGAATATTGTGGAATATGGTTTGAAAATAATTGATAGATTAAGTAACATATCTTAAATTCAAGAAGTAAACCCATTGCTTTCAATTATCCTTTTTTTTTTTTTTTTTTGGCTAATAGGTGAATAATAATAAAACAGAGGGCCAGACCTGTCAATGTGATTTTCCACTAATGAGACATAATTTTATTTCATATGCTAGTTGGAAATGTGCACAGCTTTATGCTTTTAAATCATACTTTTTAGAAAGCTCTTCTGGGAGGCCACACAGTTCCACAATCGTGCACGAAAGCGGGGAAATGCTGTCAGCCCATGCTTTGTCATAAGTTCAAGCCTTGTTCAGATCTTAAGTGAATGACATGGGTGAATTAAGCTTCAACCTTTGTTAGCTGGCCATGGGAGATATGTTGACTCATTTCTTCTTTATGCCGGCTATTCTGATAATAATAGCAAGCACTTTTAGAGCAGTTACTCTGTGCCATGCTCTGTTTTAGTATTTTAACTCAGTTAATTGCTTAACAACCCTTTGAGATAGGTACTGTGAAAATGCCATTTATAAACGGTAGAGACTGAGGCGCACAATGAGGTAATTTGTCCACGCACAGCTAATAAATGGCAGAGCCAGGATTCCAAGCAGGCACTGTGACTACAGAGCGAGTTCCCACAACCTCCCATTTTACTGCCTCTCTGCGCAACAGCATGCCCAAGAGCCAGAGAAAAATGGAATGTTTTTATTCACCATCCATGATTTTGTTTAGAGGGCTGAGGGTCCATGGTGCCAGTAGGAACATTTGAAACTGAGTACAAGGTTAAACTTTGCTACTACCTGTTTGCCTGACTATGAAAGGCAACTATTAAACATCTGCAAACCTCAGCATCCTTATGTATAAAATGAGGATAATATATACTTGCTGTGAGGGTGACTAATATTACGTCTGACATATAGGAGATGCCCAAGAAATATTAGTCCCTATCTTGAATACTAAATATCTAAAAATATTCAAATATACAATTATTGGTGTCTTCTTTTCTTCTGAAAAATTAATTTTTTGATTTCTTTTAACTTTTCAGCTTTAAAAAAATTGGATCACTTAAGAAAATGTGATCACTTAGTTAATAATTATAGGGCATCTTCTATGTGGAAGGCATTTCCTAAATTGGGGCTGTCCAATGGAACATTTTGTGATGATGAAAAAGTTTTTTAACTTGTGCTGTCTTATATGGTAGCCACTAGCTTTATGTGGTTATTGAGCACTTGAAGTGTGATTAGTTTAACTAAGGCACTGAATTTTAAATTTTATTTAATTTTAACTAATTTAAATTTAAGTTTAAATAGCCACATGGAGTTAGTGGCTACTATTGCACAGCAAAAGCCTAGATGCTTTAATCAGGTCCAAGTACTAGTTGAGCAGCAGATAATTCTTTTAAGAAAGCCAAGACAGTTTCTTAGCCTGTTCTTCTAAGGTGTCTATGATGCTCGGCATCTGTGTAGGAAGAAAAAAAATATCAATTATTAAGCATAAATTCAGGCAAATAAAGAATAACTATAGCCATCAACCTCTCTAAGTTTTATGATATTTGACAGATCGATTTAAATTTTACTGGAACCCAAAGGATGTATGTTATCAACATTCTAAAATACTGGTCATGAATTCTCTATGAATATTTTAGTCACTTCCCATAAACAGATAGTAAGATAATAATTTTAATACTGCATATAATACTGTATGTCTATTAGGTTTGGATGTAGGCAGTGGTATGCTGGTAAATGTTTAACCAGTTCTCTGAGAAAAATGTGTGAGTGTGTGTGTGTGTAGAGTTTATTATACCTTTTTCTATTATAAAGTATGCATAGCAAAGCACACATAATAATAAAATATACATTACTCCTGTAAATTCCATATAGCCAATTAATTTTCAGTGAATGCTTTTATTGATTTTTGCCAAACTCTTTTATTTCTTGTCAGCCTATGGTTGTAATTAATTCACAAGTGTAATTCCGACATGAATGTTGGTTAATGTTTTTGTTTATGTTAACTAGTAAGGTGAAAGGGAAGCAATGAAGACATTTGTTAGAACCTCAACTCATTCATCAATGATATGAGCAACTTTTCTTACTAAATCTGATAATTATTTTCACATACTGGAAAAAATGTCCTCAATTTTTTTTGCTATTCACAATACAATGACTATGGACGTGACACACTTTTAAGTTCAATCCACACGACTAACTATCACTTTCTCGAGTCTAACACTTGACAAAATAATAAATCAAGTCCTAATCTGTAGCATTTCAAATTTCCAAGGTGTAAATGCTCCCACCGTGACCAGTTTTGAGCTGCCAGTGCAACATAACTGCACGTGGAGTTGTGAAGCCGCCATAGACATAACTACCCTCAAGAGCACAGGCAATAATAAAATGCAGCAAGTTAATTAGAAAGTGATGAGTTTTGATTATTATTTTTTCTTGATATAATTATTTAGTTATAAGTTTGTATAACATAATTTCTAATAATGCCTAATTTTAGAATTAGTCCTGTGTTCATCAGCAATTTATCGAGGGGCTACTCTGTGCCAGGACTAAGTGCCAAGGCTATAAATCTGAATAAGGCCTGTCAATATTTGTGCCTTCCAGGATGTGCTCATCCCCTCTTCTAAACCTACTTTTTCTCCCTGGATGATCTCATCGAGTATCATCATCTTTAATATCATCTTTATGCTGATGACTCCCAAATTTATGTTTCCACTTCTCTCTTCTACTGCAAGCTCCAGATTCATAAATCCATCAGCCTACTTGATGACTCCCCTTGGATATCTTACAGTTATCTTAAATTTAATGTGGCCATTCCAGCCTGATACATCTTAACGTCCACCTTTTGCCCTAAATCTATCCACTCATCCTTTGTTCTTCACCATTCTTAGTCAATGACACCAATTGATTGAGCCCCCAATTTAGAACAATCCTTGATTGTTCTCCTAAATTACTTTCTACATTCAATCCATCAGAAAATTCTGTTCCTTCTGTACCAAAATATTTCCTGAATTTGGACAGTTTCATCATCTTCACTGCTATCATCCTAGTCAAACCCATTATCTTTATTGAGACTATGGAGAAATTCTCTACTTGGTTTTCCTTGCCTCTACTTTCCCTCATACAGACCTTACACACAGTATGAAGAATGAACACTTAAAAATATAACCCAGCTCATGTCAGGTTTTTGCATAATTTCTCTCCAGTGGTTACTTATTACAATTGGAATAAAGTCCAAATTTCTTTCCATATCTACAGTTGGCTGAATAATGGGCTCCCAAAGAGATCTATGTCCTAATCTTCAGAACCTGTGAATAAATATTTCCTTAAATGGCAAAAGAGACTTTGCAGATGTGACTAAATTAAGGATCTTGAGATGGAGAGATTATCCAGGTGGGTAATCACAAGGATTGTTAAAAGTGAAAGAAAGAGGTCAAAGAGAGTCAGAGAAGATGGAACTATGGAATGGCCAAAGATGCAACACTGCTGGCTTTGAAGATGGAGGAAGGGGCCAAGAACCAAGGAATATGGGCAGCCTCTAGAAGTTGAAAGAATGGTTTTATAGAATGAGACAATTGTCTGACAGGTGAAATGGATTATCTACTAAATCTTTTCATTTCCAAGGTCTGTGATAATATTACTCATAGTCTAAATTCCTATTAAAAATTATGAGTTGGTCGCTTTTCTTCTTGGGCAATGCAGTACAAATTGTATTCATTTTTAAGTTTACTTTTCCAGGTAATTCAACGTAAGGATGAATTTGCTAATATATAATTACTTCTAGAGCACTATGTAGGTATGTTTTCAATTATTATTTCAATTAATTGAATAATAGAACAAATTTAAATGATTGACCATCTTATTCTATTATTGGGGAAAAATGAATTCTAATAATGTGAGACAGTGCCAACTCAAATCCATATGCTATGACTATAGCAGACTATATATGAATTGTATATAGTCTGTCTATTGTTCAGTTTAAGAAAAACTAGAATTGACACATCTGTCAAGCTCTTGTGACATCTACGTTTGTGTAATCAGAGTATCTTAGACTTCACTGGCCATATAACATTATTGCATTATTCAAGATTCACCCCACTGCAAGTGACAGAAACCAAACAGAAATGAGCTGAAGCAGTAAAGGAGATTGTTGGTCTGTGTAATCAACGAGGGACGGCAAGGTGACAGAACTAAAGACATGAATATGATTAGACCTCCTTCTCTCCATCTCTTATTTGGAGTTCTCTTGGGAAACTAACTTTAATCTCTCCAGCCAATTTCTTCTTCAGGGCTAAAACTGAGGTAGTGGTGGTTGTGGGGAGGAGGCTGACTGCAGCTTAAAGGCACATCTTCAGGGATTTGTAACCAGAGAGAAGAAGGGTTAATCCTTCCAGGTTCAGTTCAGGAAAGGCTAGGAAAGGACACAGGCTGGCTTCCTTAGGGGCACTTGATCAATCTAGAAGGACCGATGAAGAGTTCTCATCCATTAGCCATGGTAACAGTTCTGCCCTTATGATTGGGGGTGAGGTGGGATCTATGTTAAAGGAGAGGGAGGAGGGCAGGGCAGAAGAAAAACAAAGGTGTCTGCTGCACTCAGGACCTTAGCATTTGTACCCTTATTGCCATGAGCTCCCATAGAGCAGATAGCAGGAAGTTCTGTCTTGTACAGGAAGTTCTCATTTAATATCTCAATAGGTTCTTGCAAACGGTAACTTTAAGTGAAACGACATAGAAGGAAACCAGTTTTTCCAAAGCCTAATTGATATAAGCAAGAGTTAAGTTCCTATGGCATACTTCTGGTCGCAAAAACCTCACCAAGCTTTTAAATAATGACCCAAAACATATCTAAGATTAAACATTGAAGTAAATGTGAGATACACATACATTTAAGAACTATCAATAAAAACAAATGAGAACGTGATTTTCCAACTCACCATTCCAGTTCAGGGTTTCCAGAGCTTGTCAGAATGCAAGGTGAGACCCCATCATGGACAGGACATCCTTCCATTGCAGAAGGCTCTCACACATATACCCACACTCACTCAGACTGGGACAATGTAGACACGCCGATTCACCTACTGTTTGCGTCTTTGGGACGTGAGAGGAAGCCGGATTCCCAGCGAAAGCCCACACAGCCATGGGGAGAACATGCAAACTCCACACAGATAGTGGCCCTGGCAGGGAATTGATTTTTTAAAAATTCTCATCAATGTTATAATGAAATGATGTTGAATGAAAAGATGTTATTTGAGGACATGCTGTACAGAGCCTCTGTTCACTAATACTTCTGGGAATCCCTAAGATGCCTAGAAGTATCCAAGACTCAGTCTTGGCTTTCTCTCCTTACTGTGCATCCCACAATCCTGGACACAAAACTCCTCATATGAGGCAGGAATGGCACCATCGCTACAGCCTTAGATTGGGCACTGATGGAGACAAGTGCCCATTCCATGAAGACAAAATTAGAATGCTCCCCTTATGTCCCTCTGTCAGGAGTCTACAGTTCTCACTCTTGCTATGAATTTGTTTCCTTCTAATGAACGCTTCTTCTACCAGTGGGGAGAGGGAATGCACAATATTCCTTGTGCCCATGAACAGTACAGTTCACTGGCTCGATGCTCAGATGGCTGAGCCAGGACTTTTGTAACCCACATGCATGTGTTTTACCCATTTGCCACCCAGAGGCTGAAACTTTGTTCCTGTTACTGTGTCTGCTGCTGCCATGTCACCTTTGATGACTTGGCATTTTTGCTGTCTGTGGAGTTGGAAGTCAGCTTCTCCTGATGTTGGGTAAATTAAAAGGGTGGAAACCTAAATCTAGATAGGCACTTGTCACCACCTCCCCCCACCCACTCACCTGCTGCTAATGAGAAGTGAGGAGAAAGATGGGGCTTTTCCACTTGCATAACAAAATGAGCAGGCGTTAGTGGTGCAGCTTTCTAAACCTTACCTATAAACTCTCCTCCAGAATGCATAGCCTGCCTTGGTGGGTGTACTGGGATGGGATGGATTCTGGTTTCACTTTTCAAGTTACATATAGATGTAGGAGTGTGCTAGTAATCTTTGCTGTTAAAGTGAGTTCTTGAAGCACCCTCAATCTCATGCTCATTCTGACCTCTGTTGGGGCCATTTCAATTTAAGAGGTTTAAGGGACATTTATGCTGTTAAAGTGTACCACCAGGAGCGATTCTTTGGTATCAGTTAATTTAGTCACCTGCACGAATCCCTGAAAGACAGATTCACCTTAACCTTTGTACTGATAAGAACCTCGCCCTCTCCACACATATTATTAACTTTATAAGCCATGCAGAGAGTGAGTTAAGACAAACTTACTGTTTGTATGTTTTTATTATAACAGTTTTTTTAAGGTATAATTCACATACCATAAAATCCACCCATTTAAAGTGCACACTTAGTTTTTAGTATATTCACTGAGTTATGATGCAGCTTTCCAACCATCACCACAATGTTTTAGATCATTTTTATCATCCCCAAAAGAAACCCCGTATGCATTATCAGTCACTCTCCATTCTCCTTCCCCCTTTCTTCTCTCTCTCCAGCCCTAGGCAACTACGCATCTACTTTTTTGTTTCTATGGATCTGCCTCTGGATGTCTCATATAAACAGAATCATATAATATGCTGTCATTTGTGACTGGCTTCTTTCACTTAGCATAATGTTTTCAAGGATCATCCATCTAGTAACACGTATTGGTAATTTATTCTTTTTATTGCTGAATAATATTTCGTTGTGTGGATATGCCACATTTTATTTATCTGTTCATCAGTTGATGGACTTTGGGTTACATTTATTTGGGGCTATTATGAATAATCCACTGTGAACATTCCTGTACTAGTTTTTGTTTAGACAAGTGCTTTCAGTTCTCTTGGGTATATACCTAGATGTGGAATTGCTGGTTCTGTGATAACTAAACTGCCAGACTGCTTTCCAAAGTGGCTACACCATTTTGATGTAGGAGGCTTCCAATTTCTCCACATTATAAGGGAAGTTTTAACGGAAGACGTGATAAATGTCAAAGTGAGGCATAGGAAATCATAATCTCTCTTTATTTATTGGTGATAAGCTCAATAAACTTTAAACTTTTAAGACTTGATTGATTCAACCTAAAAAGTAGTATTTAAAATGCATGCTTTTACTCAGGAACATGTAATTCTAAGTAAAATACAATAATAAAACTTCAATGTGAAGTGTGTTTATCTCACAAGTTTTAAAAAGGATGAATGTACCTGAACAAAGGTTTCAGGTTGGTAGGGTTCGACTCTTTTCCCCAAGATGCTCTTCAACATATAGGTAAATTAGATACAACTGGATAGGTGGGGATAGGGATGTTGCTTAATTCTACTTTCTGGAAATATTCACGTCTGACCCTTAGCTCAGCCAAGACATCCTGTGACATATAAAATAAAGCAATAAACAATGTAGGTAGGATACGGAAAAAATAAAGCACGATAATATTTACCTATGACAAAAAAAGTAATACACTGCTGGTGGGACTGCAAATTGGTACAGCCACTATGGAAAACAGTATGGAGGTTCCTCAAAAAACTAAGAATTGATCTACCATATGATCCAGCATTCCCTCTACTGGGTATTTACCCTAAAGACTTGAAAACTCAAATCTGTAAAGATATTTGCACACTGATGTTCATAGCAGCATTATTCATGGTGGCCAGGACGTGGAAGCAACTGAAATGTCCTACGATAGATGATTGGCTAAAGAAGCTGTGGTACATATATACAATGGAATATTACTCAGCCATAAGGAGAGATGAAATTCTGCCATTTGCGACAACATGGTGGACCTTGAGATAATCATGCTAAGCAAAATAAGCCATCAAGGAAAAGTTGAAAACCCCATGATATCACTTTTATGTGGGATATAAACCTAAAAACAACAAATGAACAGGACAAACAAACAGAGACTCATGGACATGGACTATGGTTACCAGAGGGTAAGGGGTGGGGGAGGAGTGGGGCTTAGACGGGGTAAAGGGGGTCAAATATGTGGTGACAGAAAGAAATATAACTATGGGAAGTGAACACACAGTGTAAATGTATATATGCCTTACTGTTAAAGTATACAACTGAAACCTATTGGATTTTGTTAACCAATTCACCATAAAAAAAAAATTAAAAAAAAAGTAATGGAGGTGCTATTCAAATAGGACTTAATACAAGAGCATTAACTTCTTAGTGAAACAACTGTAAGTGATGCAGAACTTTTTCTTCTCTCCATGCTCTTCCTCAGCAGGCCTGACAATGGAAGGCTTTTAAGGGAGCTTTTCATTATCTGTCCCTTTCCATCCTAGGTGAACTTTTGCAGAGCCAGAGGCACTATGGTTAGGTAGTTAAGGTTGGTGCAGTTTGAGGGCTACACAAGGCTCTCAAAATGTATCTGAGGGAATAGGGTGTATGTTCATAACTCTGTCTTTGCACTGACAGAATCTTCTTTTTAGAAACATTGTGTATAAGACAACTTTTTGGAACTTTAGCATATATCTTAATTTTTTATATAATGAAGTAAATACTTCATTTCAAAAAATAGAAATGACTAAGGGATTATTAGGTAGTTGGTACATTTATTCTGTACTTTGGCATTCTATTATGTAATTTTCTGTCAAGAAAGACCCAAAGATCTTATCTGTGGATAACAACCCATAAATTAACACGTCCATTTAAGGACCTGCATGAGCCAGGCCCTGGCTACTTTTCTATTCTCCTACTACGCTTTTTTGTTATTTGCGCAGTGTCGAGTTATCTCTGTGATTTTGTGTCTCAGCCTTACCTTAAGGCTATTTTGGAGTCACCTGGCTTCTTCCCCAGATTCTCATTAGGTGGAATGGCCTAGATTCATGCTACTCGGGAGTGAATAAGAGGCTGTCTAGTTTGTATTTTTGTTCTGGGCACTGATGGAGAAGAGACCTTAAACCAATTTGAATAAAATCAAGGCAGCGAATCATCCTGTCAAATGTTTTAGAACTGACTTTCTGGGATAGATATGAACACTGCAGATTTGTGTGATGATAAAGAATGGAATGGATGTAAGTGAAAAATTCAGGGGTTGGAGCAAGCTACAGTTCCTCTATTTAAGGTTTTACAATTTTGGCAACTCGTAATCTACAGTATTTAAACTCAATTCCACTTTGTTCAAGCATGGTTTTCTAAAACTATGTCTATATGAAGTGAAAACATGAACTCGAAAGCTTGTAACATGGTGATTTTTTTTGTTTGTTTTGCAAAAGCTTCATCATTATGAGAGTTTCTCAGTTGTGTGACATAATCAGAGAATCTCGGTCTTATGTGACATTTCCATTCACAAATGTCTCGAAAATAAATAACGACTTTACAGGAATCACAGTGGACAAAATGCTACATCTGCCCAATAATTACTGGCTAATCTTAGTGCAATGACCACTCTCATCTGTATTGTTACACACTCAGACCTGCCAGGTTCCCCATGCAAATGCCTGGATTTTTTTAAAATCTGAAATTCTCTTTGTTCCCCACTAAGAATTACTCCTGTTTAAGATTTGCAATAAGAAAAACTTCAAGCCATCTTGGATTTTAAAACGATGGTAGATTTTTCTCTGGAACATCTATCTTATGTGGAGAAGCACTTATTATAAATTGACGAATACAGGGCTTACTTCCTTTTCGTGATGTGTAAAAACTATTTTTAAATTGGTTAAAGCTGTGATGCAGTTTATAAATCCCACCTCAAAAGTCCTATGTCTATTTGCTTGTGTTGCTGCATTTGTAAACATCCAATAAAAGTTTATTTATTCGCAGTTCTTATGATCAGAAATCTTAATGTTTTGTATTTTTTTATACATCTACAATGTGATAATTAGTTCCAAATTGATGATTCAGAGTTTCTTTGACGATAAGATTTATTTTTTATATCATCAAAGAAAGATAAAATTTTGTCTCTAATGATATAAATATTTAACTCATTTTATTTTAGCATCAAAATTAGGCTTCATAGAAGCCAAATACCATTCTTGAAGCCCAGCTTTATCTTTTTCTAGCTCTGATGTTGAGTAAGTTAGTTAACCTCTCTTAGCCTGACTTTTCTCATCTGTCTTTTACTGCTAATCGTATATAGGTCATAGGTTTCTCAGGAGAATTAAGCCAATAAATGGGCATATCTGATAAATAATTTGTACTTAGTACCTGTTGCCTGATATTGTCAACAACAGCAATGGCAACAATAATAATACTTTGGAAATGTTATTCTATGTGGGGCATATGTTGTAATCTTTAGTAGCCAAATAATGTGATACTCCATTACTCAATTACTATATCTTTTACTATGTAGGTAATATATTAGCTACGCATGCATGAGCATACACACACACACATGCAAACACATACACACAAATGTCTATATATACTGCACCTAACGTTTTTAAGGAGAGGCTCTAGAATTTAAACCCGTATATTTGGATATATATAGTTCCGAGATTAATACTTTTGCATATCTTCTCAAATGTAAGAAGAAACACGGGCGCTTAACTATGCTATATGGTATACTGTCTCAGACTTTACAGCTCCCTCGTGACTCTGTCAAGAAGGGCTCAAGGCCAAGCTTGCATTAGCCATAAGAAAAAAAGCACTTTGGACAAAACAAAAAGTGGATTTGATTCTGGGGCACTGGGTGTTTTGCCTACTTAACTCATACACATTACACTTCACACAAAGCCCTATAGCAACATTACACAGCTAGATATTTCACGCTAAGCAACATATTTCAGTGAAAGCTTTTGATGTCTAAGTGACACACTCCCAAATATGGTACCCTCACATTTTAGTCTATTAACTAGTTCTAGTGTTACAGACTGATGCTATGAAATGGGTTTAATTATTATTTTTTTCACTTGAGCTAATGATTTTATTTTCTCAGGAATGACTAAGTTATTTTTTGACCTATACATATAGTTTAAATATGCTTCAAAAAGAGCTTGTTTACAAGTGTTCTTTGAAAAAAGAAAGTCAAGTGAAAAGTTATATTTTTTCTTTTTTGGGCAAATCTTTGTAAAATTTTAATCTGAAGAGTCATCTGCATTATTACAATCCACTAGCCTATTAAGAAATGTGTTCAGAGAGATCCTTGAGATCTCAGAGCTGAGAATACTTCGCAAGAAACGAGCAGAAAGCCCAATGCTGTGAGCACTAGTGGGTTTTGGAAGGAGGCATAAGACTTTTGTGTTTTTAGACCCTTCTTAAAACCTGGAAAGAGACAGTCATCATTGGGATTTGTGCTGTGTTCTGCATGAGGATAATTTTGCTTCTGGGAAAGTAAGAGCAAGGCCAAAATCACTCCTGGGATTTTGAAGTCTGAAGTCACTTGTTTGGCTCTGCTCCCTAGAGAACTCAAAAATGCTATTCATCAGCCAGGGTAAACAGTGGTTGAGAAATAATTTACTGTAATAATTATTTCCAGAATTTTTTAAGATACAAATTCTTCTACATTGCTTTTCAGGCACTCAAATGGCAACTCTTGGTGGGGTTTTCAGGTGAGACTTGGAAATGAAGGGACTGGTATGTATTTTAGAAATCTCCATGATTGTTCTTTCTCTCACAGAACTCTTAAGCACCCTGTTAGTCTTTTTTATGAACAGAATTTTTTTTTTTTTATAATCATATTATAATGCCAGCATGAGATCAGCTTTTGTTAAAACACCCAAGCAGAACCATCAAACATTATTAAATCCTTTTGGAGCTGTTAGAAGAGGACAAGGAGAGAAGTGAAGGGAAATAAAGTTCATTCTGGGATGTTTAGGTTAGTACTGGCATTATTACCCTATTTAGATCTCTTCTCAACCATGAAAAAATAGATACATACATTGTATTAATTTTTCTCTTGCTGTTACACAACATGACTGCTTCTTATAATCCTCAACTGGGTCTCTAAGCTTCTGTTCAGAGGCACTTTTTCTTATAAAGTTTCACTATCACAAGTTAAGAAATCATTTATTCATTCAACACAAAGTTATTAAATAGTGTGTGTCAGCCACTGTTCAAAGTTCTCTGCATACATCAGTGAACAGACAAAACTCCCTGCCCTAATGGAGCTTGCAGTTAGGTTCCACAGAACATTCATCTTGTCTATGTTCAATAAGACCCAGTCTTCAGAATATTTAAAGGGTCCCTGTGGTCCAAGGGAGTCTACTATAAATTGCTGGTAGCATAGCTGAAAATTCACTAACACACATTTAAATATGCAGAAAATAAATATTTAAAATATGTCTAATATGCAATCTAATCTTCCTTATGTGCCTCTGCCTGTTAGAAAATGAAAACAAAAGAGCTAAATTTTTTTTCTCATCTAATGCAACCATTTAACCATTGCTTTTAGGTAATGCTTAGTCTCAAGATTAAAAGAAAGAGGGAGAAGGAAGAGGCAGTGTATCAGACAATACATTTAAATGCTGGAAGAATATCAATATTTTTTGCTATTAGTAATCCAATGACTATGGACACAACAAACTTTTAAGTCTAATCTGCATTGTTGACATTTTCTCCATGATTGCCTTACCAGACAATCAACAAAACAATAAGTCAAGCCCTGACTGTAGCATTTGCAATTTTCATGGTGTAAATACTCCCACATGGCTGATTTCAAACTCCCATCGTGACATCACTGAACATAGAAAAGATGTACTACAGTTCACTATCATGTAATATTTCCACTAAACAGCTATGTCTTCATAAATAACTCCAAGATCACAGATACTAATAAACAGCTAGTAAAAGTAAAGTAATTAGGTAGTAATGAGCTTTGAGTATTTATTAATCTTGTTTTTAATATAATTTGTTTTATTATAAGTTTATATAATTTAACTTTTAATGATGGCAGTATTTAATAGTTGCGAAATTTCTAAAAATTTAACAATTTAATCTCACAAGTCATAAGTCAGGCTAAAACCGTAGTAATCATAAATTATCTCTTTAATTCCCGTGTCACTCTCCTTCAATCTAGCAGCAAATAATATTGACTCTATTTCTAAAATATATGTTGTTTTTAATATTAAATAATATTTCATTATATGGATATATCACTGTTTGTTTATCCATTCACCTATTGAAGGAAATCTTGGCTCCTTCTAATTTTCGCAAATATGAATAAAACTGCTACAAACATTCATGCACAAGTTTTTGTATAAACATAAGTCTTCAAGCAAATATGTAAATGACTTGGAGTGTAATTTCAAAATCATATGTTAAGGCTATTTTTATACTTGTAAGAAGCTGTCAAACTGTTTTCCTAAGTGGCTGTACCATTGCATTCCCACCAGCAATGGATGAGTGTTCCTGTTCTCTGCATCCTCACCAGCATTTGGTATCATCAGTTTCTGGAGAGTTGGCATTCTAACAGATATGGAAGAGTTTCTCGTTGTTATTTTAATTTGCAAATCCCTAATAACAAAAGATATTGACCACCACTTAGTGTGCTCATTTGTCTCTATACATTTTCTTTGGTGAAGTGTCTTGTTCAGAACTTTTCCCAATCTTTTCTTTTTTTAATCATTGTGCTCTGTTGATTTAAAATATATTTTGAACTGCTTGCTCACTTCCCTACTATCATCATAGTTCTCATCACCATCACTTCTCACTCATATTCTTGCAAAAACCTCTTCACTGCTCTCTCTGCCTCTACTCTAATATTTCTACTGTCTATTCTCTACACGGTAGCCAGAGTTATATTTTTTAAATGTGCATCACGTCATTGCACTTCCCGTCTTAAACTCTTCAACAACTTCCCATTGTCCTTAGAAGAAAATTCAAGCTCAGCATGCCCAATAAAGCCCTACATCCTCTGGCTATAGCTACGCTTACGACTTCATCCTGCCATTGTCCTGCTCAAGCACTATATTCCAGCCACACTGGCCTTCTCCCATTTCCTAAAATATGCCTACTTTGTAGTAACCTCAGGGCCTTGGTGCTTGTTCTCTCTGCCAGGGATGCTCTTTCTTCACAATATTCCATGGCTGACTCCTTCTCCTCAGGTCCCAGTAAAGAATCATGATTAATTTTATATGTCAATTTGACTTGACCATGGGATGTCCAGACATCTGGTTAAACATTATTTCTGGGTGTGTTTGAATTGGTTGACTGAGTAAAGCAGGTGGCCTTCCCCAGTGTGGATGGTCATCTTTTAATCTGTTGAGGGCCTGAATGGAACAAAAAGGCAAGGAAGGTTGAATGCACTCTGTCGGACTGAATATAGATCTTCTGCCTGTGGTGCTTCTGGTTCTCAGGCCTTCAGACTTGAGCTGGAATCTACATTGTCAACCTCTGGCTCTCAGGCCTTTGAACTGCACCACTGGCTTTTGTAGACTCCATTTTGCAAATGGCAGATCATGAGACTTCTCAGTCTTCATAATCATGTGTCAATCCCTTATAAGAAACCTCTCTCTCTGTTATTGAAGTATTTAAAGTACTTATCACTGCCTAAAAGTATTTTGTGCATTTATTTGTTTGCATGTTTACCTTTTATCTCCTCCATTGGAGAGCAGTGACTTTGAATGTCTTATGCATTGTTGTGTTCTATCACCTAGAATAATGCCCAGCACATGCTAAGTACTTAAATATTTTTGAATGAATGTGTATATAAGTGAATAAACACAGGAACTGGTGGCAACACCATTTTGAGCCTTTGTTTAGTTTTAGAAAAATATTATAAAAGAGGCTTGTAATGAACTTGATTAAAAGGCACAGCTTTATCTGTAGATGGTAGATTTCCATGACTGCTGCCACATACCAGTAAGGGCTTCTGTGAATTCTGGGTGCTGGCCTTTCATGAGTGCCAAGTAGCTGATGACCCAGTGGTCTCAATCATCAGTAATATTGTGGCTAAACTTGCTTTTACAACAAAGTTTAAGTTGTGAGAAGTAGTCGTTTATGTTCATAGTGATGAATGAGCTCAGATGCAGAGCTGGGAGCTTGGAATTCCTGAAGCAGCCTGGTGCTTGGGGGTCCAACAGCTCACACGACCTTTGTTCTCCTTCATGAAGAGGCTCCACATGATTATCTTTGTGAAAGAACTTGGAGTAGCCTCAGGAAGACTTCCAACCTTTGCTTTTTGCTTTTAGTGGTTGCCTTTAGAGCAGATACATTATCTATGGCAAAAACCTTATCTTGAGCTCACCTATCTTGAACCCGAGCAGTTGCTCAAGAAAGTAATTTAGAAAGGTCCATTTCCATATTTCTCATTTTTCGTTGAGATCCCTGATATGTCAAAATATGGTAAAGTTCATGAAGATTTCTGCAACTCACCCTCTGTTGATCTGGAAAACCAAGTTTCTTCCCTCTGCTGTGAGATTTTGAAAGCAGACTGCATGTCTTTCTTATCAAGGCACTTTGAGTATCTAGCACTGTATACCTAGCACTGAATAATGACCTATGGATGAAAGACAGGATTTCCATGTTCAAAACACTATCAAATTGGCTATGGCACCTGGAATCTTTCTAAAGCAGAGTCTTGGTGAAGCTCTGTAGAGTTCTAGGAGTCAGAAGTTCTGAATAGCCGCTGTCCCCTTCTTCACCACTTTCTCTTAAGGAAGCACTGAGCAAAAGAAAACAGGTTTTGAATCAGACAGATATGGCTTCAGGTTCTGACATGAGTTAAATGACTAGTTAAATGACCTTGGCAAAGTTAATTAACCTCTCTGAGTTTTCAAATCTGTAAAATGGAAATACAAATGGTACCTATGAAAATTAACTGAGATAGAGTATGTAAACATTTTAGCCCAGAACATGGTATCTACTATGTTTTCAATTACTGGAAGCTGTAGATATAAATCTTGCGGAGTGCTTTTTCTGCTTTTCGTGTCACATCATCAGCAAGCATGCTGAGGGGCAGGGCTATATCTAGAGCAGAATAGAATGGGGTCTAATAACATAGGGCCATAGCAGATCCTGGCCAGAGTTGTGTTAGGAAGAAATGGGGTTTGGGCCTAGAGCTTGGGGCACTGTGATGGTAGGTATGTAATGAGAAAGTTGGGCATGATAATAGGACAACAGAGAAAATGGTCTATAGAATCTAGGAATAGATCAGTTTTCACAGTTGGGAAATTTTATTATGAGTGATACCTGGATCTCTATCAAACTTCTGCAGAGTCTCTATTCTTCATTGAGTATCTACTTTTTAGAGAAAAGAAAAAAGCAGAACTATGTTCTATTACCACTGAATTAGAAGAACATGGCAGTTGTCTGTTTTAAACTAATGACTGGTATATTCATCCTATGAATGATCATTGGGGAAAATATATTTCTTCTTATTCTGAGTAGATCAAATAATAGACAGTGAATCGTGAGTGAAATTACTGGTCCAGACTGATCAAGGAAAGGTGAAGCGGTAGATAAGGAGATGAAAACTAAAGAAGAAATTGTGAACATAGAAGGGCCACAGGTAAAGGGATGAGAGCAGGAATCTGGAACAGAAGGAGATGGTATTGTGTTGAGGGAGGGCAGAGGGAAAAAATGAGAGGTAAGCAAGCCTTTGACAATATATAAATAACCCTAGCTTTATCCTTAAATGGCTATCCATACAACTTTAAGACCTCAAAAAGAATAAAGATCTTAACATTTAAGAAAATGTCCTTTGTCATAATAATAAACTGATGCCCCTTGAATGGTTTCGTAATACATGTGTAGGCGACAGAGTAATTTGGCAGAAAAGGGAAGAGTTAATGTGAAAGAGGAAATTTGAGGTTAGAAGAACATTAAGGCAAATCATTCACCAATGAATATAAAGGAAAAAGCAAGATTTAATAATAAATTGGGGGGGTCAAAGAATAGAGCTAATGCTAGTGACCACACACTACACATGAAGCTTACTGTGCCAAGCTTTTTATGTGTAGCATCACATTGATTATCACAACCTATAGAATGAGCCCTATGGTTAGCCCCATTTAACAGGGCAAGTTGGTGACTTGTTTGTGATGAGAGAGCTGGGAGGTGGGGGATCTGAGTTTTGTATCTAGGCCCTCTGAGATATTCAGCTGGAGTCTCTAAAGGGCTGAGAGAAGATGAAGATAGGGAGAGGACTGGGAAGGAACGGTACAAAAAATTTTATGTTAGAGAATCTTAGAGTAAAAGTAAAACACAGCAAAGAATAAAAAGAAAGCGTCTATAAAGGAGCAAGGGAATTAATATTTATTGATCACCTTGAGTGACACAGATGCACATCTATAATCTTTCATCACACAAGAAACCATTGAAATGGACATGATTTCCATTTACACAGATGAGGAAATAGAAATACAGAGAAGTCACCTGTTAATCACTTAGTTTATAAATACCGGAGCCAGGATTAGAATCGCTGTCTGCAGCATTAGAAAGCCCACAGTATTTCCATTTCAACAGCTGCCTTGGGAAAGGAAGTGCGAAGACTGGGTGTGAGAGAGCAGAAATGGCATCTCCTTCGAATGGTGGGGTAAAAATGCAAATAAAGCATAACTAGAAAGACAAAAAAAGGAAATGAGAAAGGGAGGACCGCAGGGTGATAATTAGGCTTCATACCACCTGTTTTCTCTTTGACCAAAGAGGTCTTCAAGGCTCTGAGTGAAAAACAAAGCAACTGAATGGCTCAGAAAGGCAACAGAGACACTTCTATCAGTCACGACATGGAGTGTTCAGTGATGTTGAAACATGTGATATGGAGAAACCCCAAAAAGTGACAAGAAAGAGATTCCAAGCAATTGACATCTTGTTGATGGCAACAAATGTTTCATAGGAAACAAAAATTTTAAAAGGGATGAAGACAGAGAGATCCGGAAGACACTCTCTAAAGGTGCTTGGCAGGAAGTATGGTTACTACATAGGATAGAGTCGTCGCTGGGTATGAAAAACAGCCCTGTGAAGCTGGCACGGTAGGTTTTATTATCATCACTTTGCATATAAGGAAACCATGGTCCATAAAATTTGAGCACTTGCGGTACCTGAGTTGTAGAATCTAGGTGTCTGACTAAATCTAGTGTGCTTAATACTGTGCCATTTTTCATTTAACAAACTACATTTCTAATGGTGAATTTGAGGTGTTAGATAATGGGGGAAGTAGTTTTGAGCAGGGGTCCTTACCTTGTCCTATATCAATAGCTCTTTTTAAACATTCTTTAGTTTTTAATAAAAACGAGTCTACTTTCTAGATGAAAATGACATCCAGCTCAGTCTTATTAGTGTTGTTTATAGTAATGGTAGTGTTTTCCAAGTGCAGATTCATATAGAACCTTAACCTTGTATTGGCTAATAATTAATAAAGTGGATGCTGACTTCACAGAGTGATTGCAGATATTACTGCGGTCCTTTTGTCTACAGCTGTCCAGGATACAATGATCCTCTGGAAAGCAGTTCTTTGATGGCCAGCTCAATATCATTTATAGAAGTAAGCTGACTGCTGGGAAATATACCCTCTCTCCCAGGCCCTGGAGTCTTTATTTCACACTTAAGTATATCCCAGTAAAATGGAGTGAATTATCTCTGGCCCATTTAGAATAGAATCAACTCATTTTGGCCCATAAAAATTCGCATTGGGTGCAGTCATGATTCTCAATGGTATGCTGATACTCTAGGCTGTTTAGATTACTAATTTTGCCTCTTTTTAAGGAAATCTAGGAGAATGCTTTCTTCCTCACCTTCATGATTTCTGTTGTATCAGGATAAATAGAAGTTACTAGAAATCATGGTCAAAGTGATTTTGAAGTTCACTGTTGAATGTCTCTAGATACTTCATGCTATATTCTGTGCCTCTGTTTCATTCCCCTGGGATAGAATAAATATTCCCCAATTATTGATAAGACTAAGTGGTTCAGTAGCAACATAGCACATATCTAGGCTCTTCATGAAGAAATCAGCTGTTTCCTGAGTCCAGATGTGTGCTGTGCTTATGTCTCCTTTTAACACATTTTACTCAGAATTCAAAGTATTTTTACAGGAAAATCTTATGAATTTCATTATCTACCCTCTCATCTGTGATAAAGTCATCTTAAAGAAACAGTTACTTTATCTTTTTTGCTTAAAAAATTTCAAACCCAAGGCAATGAGAAATGAAGAATAGGTTTTGTTTTAGAAGGTAGAAAACATGTTTGTTTAAGATAATGAGACACAAGTAGGCTATTAATTAGTGTAGAAAAGATCTCTGAAATCTTAAATGCTAACCCCTATTTATCATTCAGCTCTTCCCCACTGGTTGTCCTCCCTCCCTCCCCACCTCCCTCCTTTCCTCCCTTCCTCTCTCACTGTTTTTCTTATTTTCTTTTTAAATTCTTCTGTATTTGTACATACTTATCTACTTCCTGCTCTGGGCCTTCTCTTCCCCAGGGCAAGGCCATGTATGAGCCTACCCTGCCCAGGTTCTATAAATGGACACATAATGTCTGACATCTTCAGACAATAAGCTGGTCTGGATAGAGAAGATTCAACAGCTTGGTTGTGGCAACTTCAGGCTCTGAGTGACAGGTTTCTCACCATCTGCATCACAGAATCTCTGACTCTGCTTATTGACTCTGAAAGGCCCTGGCAATTCTTTTTATTTCTGCCAGAGAGGCAGATAAAGTCCTGGTTGAGGGACGCTGGATGGAGGCACACTGCACAAACAGAGCTGAGGAGCCTCATCCGGCAAGGCTGCTCCCATAGCAGACCATTAGGATCCTGCTTAGTTTTTATGTCTAGGACCCTCTGATTTTCCCACCGCCACGTAGTGGCCCCTTTAAAGCCAGCTTTTGCGAACCCCAGTTGAATGCTATTGAAAGATTGGCCTCATGCCATGAATATGACATCGACACCTCCTCCTGCCAGTATAGTCCATAGAATAGTCAAGCTCAGAGGTATAGGGAAAGGTATCTGGCTCAGGATATCTTCCATTTCAAGTGATAGGACCAAGTATAGCCTGTCAAGAACTAAGTTGGGCCATAGCCTTCTTTGCACTATTGCCTTTAATTAAGACCCATCATGGACACAGCAGTCATGTGACCAGCTCTAGGATCAGGAAAGGCAACACTGCCTCATGGCTGCAGGCTTGTTCCACTAAACCCTGGTCATACTGGATGGGAGGGAGGTGCTAGCTGGAGTGCAGAACCAGTCTATGGGGTGTGATAAACAGATCAACAGAGGATACTGGGACCAAGAGGTCTGACTCTGCTGGAACATGCCCTAGGTTTGGGAAGGGCTCTTGCAGGGCAGCAGAGAGGCCCCGAGGCTAACTCTCTGTCCAAAGAATTAAATGAGTCATTCAGGCAGGAGTTTTGCTAATACCCTAGAAATAATGGGTGGTAAAAATGAGGAAACTAGGATAGGCAGGGCAGAAGCCTAGGCAACATGACCAGTCTAGAGACTGGCCACCAGAGGAACATGGTGTGTTGGGGCGGGGGAGCATAGTGTCTCAGGGGTATTTTCAAGATGGGTGTGTGCACTCAGGTAGGCCTCTTATGGGGCAGGTAGAACAGTGTAGCGGGTAATGCCCGGCTGGGCCACCTTTGATTTTGTCTATCTGGGTGACTACAGGAGGTCTTCTAGGGTGGCTCAGGTTTCAAGAAGCAGAGTTCATTCTGTACCCATTCGTGAAGTTGATCACATTCGTAAACATGGAAAGGATTGATATGTGGATGGAGGAATAGGAATAAACATGGTCTTTGAATGTTCCTGTCCAGGGTACAGAATCCCACATGGAAGCAGAATTTACAAAGAGACAGATTGGTTGAATGAGAAAAACCAGTTTCCTAGTCTTCCAGCAATGACAAGTGTTCCTTGTGTGGTATCTTTAGCAACCTAGACAGTGTTTGGGACACGGTACCTTCTCATTAAACAGATAGCCCTTGCTAAGGATCCCTTGGTAGAAAAGGGATCCCCTCTGAAAAGGGTCTGTGTGAGGAAAGGGATTGGCTCTGATATCTGTCCCTGAGGAGCATTTATAGATGATTCTGCATATCTGAATGAACCTTCTCTCTGCATCGCTATCAGCCCCTGATGGCAAGACTCAGCACAGAGGTCTGGTAGTGCAGAAGGGGTGGGAAGCTGGCACTGGATCTGCTCAGAGGTAGAGCAGGCAGTGTGGTGGATCATCCAGGCTTCAGAGGATAGGTGGAATTGCATTTTGAAAGAAAGAAACCAATAGCAATAGTGTAGGTCTTAGTCCATGATATTCAATATTTGATTAAGATAAAGAAAACAGAAAAATGTTCTTATGTACAAATGGATACTTGTTTTATATTCCAAATTTACCTCTTCCCCAAATGATTTTTCACTTTCAAATGAGCTTCCAATTTACTTTTTAAGTCAATTAAAATTGTTTGTAGATCCAAGTAATCGCTACAATTGAAACACACACACACACACACATACCATCTATGTGTTATGTTGTAAGAGAAATTACTCTGCTATTTAACATTAACTGCCAGAGCAAACTCTTCTTTATATCAAATGCAGTAAGTGATTTTTGAGAAATATAAGCAGCGGCATTTGATATAAACAATACAAATGTAGTGGTTTATTTTGTTTTTTTGATGAAAAAGGGAATGTGTTGATTTTTCCTTTATAGGTACAACTTATCTATGGCAGCTCCTGAACCATTTTTTCTTCCTTATTTATAACCTTCTATCACCCTAGTTCCCCTCACCTATCACCTCTACTACTACCACTCTGGTCAGAGCCACTATCATCATCTTACTACAAGAGCCTCACGAAAGTCTCTCTGCTTCCGCTCTTCCCTTCTTCAACCTGTTTCCAACGGAGTAGTCTGAATGAGCATTTTAAAACAAAAGTCATATCCTGTCACTCCTCTGCTTAAAATCTTGCCATGGCTCCCATTTCACTCACAGTAAAATTCAAAGTATTGACCAAGGTCCACACAGCCCTTCATGATCTGTTTCCATCCCTCTTACCTCCAAACACCTCCCTGCTTCTCTTTCCTCATTCCTTTCCTGCCCCTTTGCTGTTCCTTGAACTCATCAAGGGCCTTATGCCTTAGGGCCATTGCTTTAACTCTTCTTGGCCTGAATCAATTTTCCCCCTTGGCAACTTCTGGGTTCACTCCCTTTGCTCAAATCTCTGTTCTCAGTGAGGCCGGCCCTATCACCCTAATTCTGCAACTTAGCATCCACCCTTGCATTCCTGACCTCCCTAATCCTCTCTACTTTTTTTCTTTCTCATTATTTATCACTTTTTAACATACTTTATAATTTTCTCATTTATTATATTTACTGTCATTGTCCCTCTAATAGCATAATAAACCACACAAAGATAAAGGTCTCCATTTTGTTCAAGTGTCTAGAACAGTATCTGGCATGTCATAGGCAACCAGTACACATTGTTGACTGAATGAGTGAACAAATGCATGTTTTCAGTGCATCTTAGTTTATCTAGACCTTGTCATCCTTCTGTGTAACATATCACAGGCTAGTCTTTTTGCTCATCATCTCATTTGTTCTTTGGGCACCTGTTACTATCACATTTGATCATCTTTTATGCAAATGATATCAAATATTCCTTTTTTGTTGTTGTAGTTTTGCTTTGAGAAAAGTTATTTCCATATTCACCCATGTAGTTGTGCTTTCTTTTTATAATTCATATAGTTCAGTGAGGCTTCTCACAAGAGCCTCTGAGCCAGGTCCTGCTTTTGGGCTAGTGAAAATTCAGTTTTCCAATGAGTTTGCTGTTCTCATCTTCAGTTGATTGTTGCAGCCAAGTTCCTCCTGCTGTTAAACTTGTGGCTCTCTTGCTTTAACTTCAGTCCTGAGTTTTGTATTTATTCTCTCTAGATATGGATAAAAGATGTCTCTTCCCCAGAAGCTTTTCATGTAAGCTGAAGGAAGTAAAACTACCCCTCAGTATTCTGCTCTATAAACAAAACAGCCCTAACATCATTAATCTTTCTCCAGGGGATATATATTTTTTCCTGAAGACATGTCACTTTAATAAATATATTTCAGAAGGTGGCACACAATTTTGTGCCATGACAACTTACTGAATGCTTAAATTTAAGTGGTGAGCAGAGATTGCCTTTATGAGGAAACCACAATATAATTTAGTTTAAAAGAATTTTGCTTGGTTTAAATCGTAAACTGTTGAGAGAAATACTTTCTGTCAGAGTGCTGAGGGGATGTATCGGCCTGTGACTACTGGCTGTAACTATATCTTGCTTTCATAAAGGGAAAGCTCACCTGAGAATGGCACTAGCAAAGAGGGAAGTAAGCAAAGCCACCAAGAAGTCAAGAGAAATGACACCTGCTGACATCAGAGAGCACCCAGTTGTTCTGATTAAGTCCAAGTACTACATCACTACACTCTTCTCAAACTGGAGGATGCACAGCTCAATTCTGTACAGGGAGGATGCAAAACAAGAGTATCCAATACATCTGTCTGAAGCATCAAGTTTATTACAAGATTTGGAAGAACAAGTACTTTAATGAGAACCACCCAAAAACATGGAAGAAAAGAATAGCGGGGGGAGGACTAGGGCCCCAAGTCTCTGAAGTTTCAGCCAGGTGGGGGCTGAGTGGTGGACCTGCAGCTAGGCTGACTTCCCTCTTATCCCCCAGGGGGCTCCAGGTCGACCTTCAAGCTCACCAGGTTTTGGGTGCAATGCTTTTGAAGGTGATATCACCAGGTTTTGGGTGCAATGCTTTTGAAGGTGATATCAAGTACCCTCCTGATGTGAATCCCGAGCAAAGAAAGCCGCAGCAACTGGCACACCTTCATCATCCTCTGGACCAAGTCCTCTTACCCAGGGGTCCTTGCACACACAGTGAGTATTTCTTGCACTGTCTCCACCTGCAGTTGTTTACATCTAGCCTCCGGCCCATCTCCCCCACCACGTGGCCGGGATCCCTAGAGTCAGAATCTTCGAGTTCAGCATTTAAAATGCAGGAAGACTGGTTTGACCTTCCTGGAGTCTTTGGTCGTAGCCCTACCTTGGCCGTCCACGATTCAAATGGTCCCTACCCTGCTCCATTTGCCATGCAGCTTCTTGGATGGCCTAAAGCAGAGCTTTCTCAAAATAAAGTCCAAGAACCGCTGAGCCACTCCCTGCTGGCCTTTGCTGGTTATCTCTGGGATTTCACTGCTGCTGCTGCTGCCACAGGTGCTATAGGTGGAGGGGGAGTCTCCAAGGTTACACTGGGGGGCTTGGGTGAGGGCTGGCGATTCTCGATCCAGGCTGGGTGGGGGATTGGCAGGCCCTGATTCCTGGTCCTCAGGCTGCTGCTCTGCCTGGCAGAACCTGGGGAACTCTGGCTGACCCTCCTTGGCTGGGGAGGGACCACAGCTGTTGAGATCAGGGGAACCGAAGGGCCTGACCAAAATGGTGCGGCCTGCCCTTGTAGGTTTCTTGGTGCTCAGGATGAGATATGTGGCCATCATGCTATTGTATCTCTTGCTTTTTAATGAGTCTTATATCTGGTCCCACTCAAACCCTAGGTTCATCAACTCCTCTGTCACCCCAGGGTCCATGTCATCGCACGGTGACTCATTGTAAGGCCTCAGTTCCTCCTCTTGGCCCAGTTTCGCCACAGGTCCTGCATGATTTCTTTCAATCTTCCTCAGTCTCTGGGGTTGAGAGTCATCAATTTTTTAAAATAACTTTTCCAATTCAAAAGAGATTTTAAAAAAATGGCATATGGTTTTTCCCTCTTCATACTCACTGCTGCAACTCCCAGAAGTTCTTTCCCATAAAAGGCAGGGTCCCAGTGACCATCTTATTTGAAAGCATTCCTAGGCTCCATATATCTGCCACAGAGCCATCATATTTTTGGCCTAGGAAAAGTTCTGGGCGGCATAAGAGGGGCTGCCACAGAACTTGCTCAATTTATTGCTGCTAAACTGAGCGCTGAGTCCAAAGTCTGCAATTTTGTTGTTCACTTGAGCATCATAGAGCATGTTCTATGGCTTCAAGTCCCCTGTGGACAATGCCTCTCTGGTGGCGGACCTGCATAGCGTGTAACAGCTGTTGAAAAACTCTCTGGGCCCCATTTCCAGTCATGCAGCCATGGTCCCGCATGTCCCTTCCACTAAGGTGTTCCATAAGGAGGAATGATGTTTCCTTTGTGTTGATCGCTTGGAATAATTTGACTATATTCGGGCGATTCAAGACCTTCATGCAGAGGACTTCCCTCAGTGGAAGTCTCTGGAGGCTGGAGGATCCCTGTTGACTTATGACTTTGACAGCCACCTCTGTCCCGTCAGAATGTGCCAGCCCAATCTCACTTGGCAAAGCTGCCCTGGCTAATGGTGTTCAGGAGCTCGTAATGGCCAATACAGGGCTCCTGGTCAGCAGAGACAAATGCAAGTTCATGTGACATGGTGACTCGCTATCTACACTAACTGACAATAGTAACAATGCTAACTATGCCCGCAAACTATTCTAATAAGCTATACTAACTGTGCTAACTAGATATACCAACTATACCAACATTACTAACTATATTAACTGTATTAACAATGCTAACTAAAAGTACTAACTAAAAAAGTTTAAAGAAAAATGAGAAAAACAAAAAAGAGAATGAAAAAAGAAAAAAGCAAAAAATGAGAAAACAAAAATCGAGAAAATTAAAATGATAAAAAAAGAGAACAAAAGAAAAATAAAAAAGACAAAAAGGATAAAGAAGGAAAAATGGAAAAAGAGAACAAAAAATAAGAAAAAGGAAAATAATAATCAAAAAAGAAAAATGAGAAAAAGAAGAGTAAAGAGAAAAAATAAAATGGGGAAAACCTCAGGCTGTTTTCCATAGTGACTGTACCAATTTGCAATCCCACCAACAGTGTATGAGGGTTCTTTTTTCTCCACATCCTTGCCAACACTGTTGTTCTTTGATTTATTGATGATAGCCATTCTGACCCATGTTCATGGCAGCACAATTTATAATAGCCAAGATGTGGAAACAACCTAAATGCCAATCAACATACGACTGGATAAAGAAGTTATGGTTCATGTATACAATGGAATGTTATTCGGCCATTGAAAAAATGAAATCCTACCATTTGCAATGACATGGATGGACCTAAAGGTTATATGCTGAGTGAAATAAATCAGGCAGAGAAAGATAAATACCATATGATTTCACTTATATGTGGAATCTAAGGAACACAAAGGACAAACTAATTGAAAACAGTCTCACAGATATAGAAGACAATCTGGTGATTGCCAGAGGGGAGGGGTTTGGGCTGGGAGAAAGGAATAAAAGGTTAAAGAAGTACAAATTAGTGGTTGATAGACAGTCACGGGGATGGGGAGCACAGCATAGGGAATACAGTCAGCATTAATGTAATGGCTAGATGTAGAACCAGAGGAGAGAAAGAACAATCAGGGAGATCGTTTTATAAACTATATAAATGTCTAACCAATGTACCGCATACTTGAAACTAATAATAAAATAAAATAAAATAAAAAAAGAAAAGAATTCCATTAAAGGAAAAAGAAATAATAAAGTGGGGGAAAAGGGAGAAAACACACTAAGAGGTCCAAGTCACCAAAAACCAGCTTCCTGGGCTACAATGAAATACCTCAGCCCTGCCGGGGCCTTATATCAGAGTTTTGTTTTGTTTGTAATTCCATCCTACCAGTGCTTTATAAGATCAGAGCAAAACACAAACCAATCATAGCTGAAGATAAACTACAGAGGTTTTCTCAATTTTTGGTATCGAGACCCCTTTATTAAAAAAAAAAAAAAAGGGATCCCAAAGAGCTTTTTGTTTATGTGGGATATTAAAGATTGGCATTTACTTTATTATAAATTAAAATCTAGAGGATGCTTCATTTATAATTTGAAAATCTAATAATTTTTGTCTTTTACAGACCTTATAGCGTCTACTGTTAAAACATTCAATTCCTTATCCTTAAACGCTGATTGGTCTCAAAATGATGCTATATTATGATACTATATGATATTATGATACTATAAGAAAATATTCGGTTGCATAACACATGATAAGGTACGTTATGGACATCTATAAACCTAAGAGGAAGATAGCTTTCATTATATTTTTGCCAATAAGATCATGAGCAGGTTTCTCTTCAGAAGTTAGTGGGTTGACATACTCAAAGCATTGAAGAAGAAAAACTGCCAATCTAGAATCCTTGATTTTGACTATGGCCATGTCACCCTGAATGCGCCCAATCTCGTCTGATCTCAGAAGCTAAGCAGGGTCGGGCCTGGTTAGTACTTGAATGAGAGACCACCTGAGAATACCAGGTGCTGTAGGCATTTAAAAAAGAAAAAAAGAATCCTTGATTTTAAAGGCAAAACTAGGCTTCAAAAATGAGGGCGAAATTAAGACATTCTCAGATAAACCAAAGCTGAAAGAGTTATTTACCACTAGACCCATTCTTCATGAAGGGAGTCCTTCAGGTTAGAAAGAAAGGACATTGGACTCAAAGGCTTATGAAGAAATAAATATCTCTAGCAAAATAAATACGTGAGCAATTATATAAGCTAGTACTATTGTAACTGGTTTGTATCTCTGCTTTTTGTTTTCTACTTGATTTACATATTATCTAACATACTAAAAACCATAATTGTTATCTATGATTTCGTACACACAATACAACAATGTGTGGTTTTTTAACATTAATGACTGAAAGGGGATGAAGTCAGAGCTATACAGAATTGAATTTTTAAATTTATCTCAGCTTATTTTCCAGGGACATTCTCTTATTGATTTAATTTATTTCACTGTCAAATATGAGCCCAAGTTCTTTTCTATTGTATTGAGGCCTAACTGGTCCTTTTCCATATTGCACATGTATTCTCGATTGGCTTTTCTTTTCTCTCTAGGTATATCATTTTATACTTGCCCCGATTACATTTCATCCTGTTTTTGTATGATCATTAAAAATCTGGTCAAAGAAATTTCGAATTTACCTCCTCTCTTTGTAGTACAAACAGCTCCATATGATTTAGAACCAGTCACATATTTACTAAGCCCACGTTTGATTTCTTCTTTCATTTGTAAAGCTAAAGACAAGCAACCTCGCTCCTAACCCCATTCCCCAAACTATGTAACACCACTCTATCTGTTAGTGACCCTCAGCATTAGCAACTTTGGCCTTAGCTTCTATGACAGCCCAATAAAAAGAAATGGCTATTTTCTTTGGATGTAGTTTATTGCCTGGTTTATACAAACATCTCATAAAAATACATAAAGCTTGGGGGTCAGAGGAGATATAAACAAGAGTTCTTAAATGAGTATTTTTATTTGAAAAATTCTTAACTTTTAGATGGAATAAGAACAGGAGGTGTGCTTTCTTCCTATCTTAAAATTAAGAAATAATTCAGAAAAACTTTGGCAGATGAGATAAGCTGCCTGCAAATTTTGGGCCCCAAATGCCATCTGTAGAGAGCTGAGGAAAGGGTTTCCTCCTCGTAGGGGGTTTATTGTCCTTCCTGGTCTGACTAAATCCTCTGGCCTTTAGAATAGCTTACAGATCTGCCCCTTCTAGATTTTGAGGATCATTACTGTAAAGCTGATATTTTAACGAACCATTTTTAACTGCTGCTGCCTTGTCATGTATTCTAATTGAATATTCTCAATTTTGTACTTATATCCTGAAGCAATCTAATCTACTAGGATACAATTTAGTAAACTGAAAAAAATTTTTTAAAAAATATATAGTAATGAATGGGACTAATTACCATTGTGTTCCATGCAGTGGAATGTAGCCAGTAGATGTTTAACAAATACTAATTTATGATCATAACAGTTAGCCCTAGAGGCAGACGACATGGTTTTCCTTTTTTCTGAGTCACCACGCAATCAGAGAAAAGGCACTTTTGTACTTCAGTTTCACAATCCACTAAAAGAAATAGTTCTTGTTCATCATTATCAACCCAGGATAGAGAAAGAAAAGCAGAGGGATTAACTTAATAATTATCTTTGTGTTTGAAGGTGGCATCTGGCCAGGTGTTCTCAGGCCCAACTGAAGAATTAGAATAAAATGTGTTTGGATTGGGAAGATTAAGGTTAAATGATGAAATCCTGGAGTGCCCTATCTAGACACTTTTTAACTAGGGCTTTTCTTGCTTCACATGGCAACCACAGGAGGTTGGATCAGATGACCTCTCCTATGGTCTTGCCTGTCTAAGTCAATTTTAAGGAAATGGTTACTGGCCAGAGGTAATAAACGGCAAGGGTAGTTCTTTTGCATAATCTCTTAATAATTATGTGGTCCAGGATGAAACTACTGACCATTTAAATGCCTGAACTCAGAAATTTAGCAACCAGAAAATATGGTTGAAGGTAACTATCAAAATTACCAGCAGCTTAACTGCTTGTGTAACCTTTAACCCAGAAATCCCTGGATTTCTAGAGCAAACTGGAAACCAGCCAGCCAGATCTAGCCTGCTGCTGACTTTGTACAGCTTGTGGAACAAGAATGGATTTTACATTTTTTACATGGTTGACAAAAATAAAAAAGAATAACATTTCATGACCCATTGAAAATTAAATAAATTCAAATTTCACTGCACATATATAAAGTTTCATTTGAGCACAGTTATGCCTGTTCACTTATGTACTGTTTTTGTACTATGTCAGCAGAGCTGAGTAGCTGACATAGATACCATATGGCCTGCAAAGCCAAAAGTATTTATTATCTGTCCCTGGAAAAATTTGTCTATCCCTGATCTAGAGAATCTATCTAGATTTGTCATCTTTATTTCTGTTTTTTTTTTTTTCCTGTATGATGTTTATGTTACTTACGTATTAAAAATATTATCAAAAAAAGATTGACGAAAGCATCAGAGTGTACAATAGGACAATGAAACAGCTCTCTACAAAACTGAAACTGCCCAGTGGGCCTGGCAGAGGACCCCCACACTGGGGACTGCATCTTGTTTTGCTCGAGTAATTTCTTAGCCTTTATCTCCTCCTTTACCACATTCTTCTTTATAAAAGAAAAGAGCAGGCTTCCATTTAAAATTTTTCCCATTTTCTACCTCCAGGGACCAACCCAGGGAGCCAGTGGGCATGAAAGACTTCCCTTCATTCAAAATAGATAGTCAAGCTTATTTACCAACAGTTGTGCATCTGAGGAAACTGCTACTCCTCTGAAGATATTTAAGTGATGTTCTGTGTCCTTCATGATTACCAAAGAACTCACAGCTGAGCAAGGTTGAGTGGGAGGTTTTCTGAAGTAGAGCACTGCTCCTTCTCACCTCCCTCAGTCAGGATAATGACCGTTAATTACATTACACTGCAGTCTTTAAAATAATAGTATCACCATTCCTTAACATGGCTTTTTCAATATTTCAAGATGTTAGAATGAAATTGATAGTAAGGGCAATATATTCTTAGGATTAACTATGTGGCTGGCAAAAAAACACTAAAGGAAAAGGCACTAAGAAATTATTATGCACATAAGGCTTCCATAGAAAGATGAAGAATAGAAAATTGCCAGAATGATCCAAAGAGTCATCTACCTGTCCCGGTGCTGAGGCCGTCATGGCAGTAGCAGGACGACCTAGTGGGTGTATTGTGGGCAAGCACTGGTGGGTGCTGCACATGAATAAAATGATGTTGGCATTATAGATGGTCTTCTTACCTCCGGATACAGTTCTTATGCCGGTCAGACACCAGCATAAGTGGGGACTGGAAAACTGAATTAAATTTAATAAGTATTTATTGAACACCATCAATATCAGGGTTAAGAAGTAACTGAAGACGGTGCTGTGTTCTGGGTGGCAGGAGGAGGGCGGTGTGGAGGGGCTGGGGCACTGAGGTACCCTGGCTGCGATTCAGATACAAGGAGACGGTGACAGTAGAAAAGAGGAACAAGAGGAACGTATGAGACACATTTCAAAGGAAAAGTCTCTGACTTGGTGATTGATTAAATAGGGACATTATATAGAAATTTCCCTGAAGGCAGAGTTTGGGCCTTAGACATGCCACAGTGGCTAACAGTACTTCTCATCTGTGTAGCAAATGAGATTTGAATGAAATTGGTTGAAGGATTGTTGTCATGCCCAAAGAAATGTGGTACCATTAACAAGATTAAAGATAAAGAAAGATTTTTTTTAAAGAAAGATTATGAGCCTAGTTTTGAAAAAAATAATTTAAGGTAATGATGGGTCATTCAACATCAACTATCTAGTTAGCTGATTGAAATTAGGGGAACTCTTGAAAAGTATTCCTATATTCAGCTAGCATTTCTTTAGTTTTCAAACTCCCAAAGAATTGATTCTGCTTTTCACTAACAATTTCTTACTCTTTGTTTCAGCCTTTTAAAAGTAGAGGGCTCTCAGTTAATATGCAAATCAATGTTGTCCATTAAAATTGGCTAAATTTGGAGTAATGACAATCACTTATAATGGAGAATATTTGTGAAATATATGAATGATTTTCTCCATATTTTTAAAATTCTTCCAGAAGCACCCATTTGCCTTGAGAGGATTTAAGAATGTTATAGAAGGAATATAAAGGACAAGGAAAGGTTAGCATTTAGCCTCTGACGTCAAAATAAGATTTTCAAAAGTCAATGGTCATTTAAGTCAACTTTTGTCCCAAAAGAGTTTTCTAAATTTTTTTAACTATCAAGACTAATCCATGAGAATTCAATACACAGATTTTCTTCCACAGTACAGAGAGTAATAGCCCTTGCCTTTAAGATAGCTAAGTTACAAGGATGGCTGACAAAGAAGAAAAGACATTATGATATAGAGTAAGTAGAGAGGCTGAAGCCCGCCCCTTCTGGTCCAAGGGAAGGAAGACAAGCAGTTTGAGGAAGTCAGATATCAATCTCTCACCCATATCTCTCATGTGAGGTTGAAAGCTCAGTGAGTAAGGTTTTAGAAACATCTAGATAGGTACGTGGAAACTGAAGGATGTTTGGATTAATGCCCTACTTTTCCAAGGGTATTGTGGAAGAAGCTGTGGCTCCAAGAAAAAGCCCCAGTCTTTGGCTTGATGCACAACCAAAACAGCATGAGAGAGATGGCATAGGGGTAGCAGTGTGGGTTGAAAAATGAGTGACTGATTCCTTCTGCCCACATATGTGTCCATAAAGGGGACGCTTGGTGAGGGAGTTTCAGGGATACAAAAAAGAGCTCATAGACCAGCAGAGGCTTAGGGACAGAGAGGAGAGGCTAAAGAATATAAAGACTTATAGGCAAATGAGATGGACCACAAACTTCAACACTAGAACTCAGTTTTCACCTTCAAAAGCCAGATAGCACCTGTCACACCTCAGCAGTCACCAGTCCAAGAAGCAGCCCTTCCCCCTCCCCCCCACAGCATCTCCCCTCAGCTTCTATAAGGATACAGTAACCTCAGTAGCCTCAGGCCCTTTTCCTACACCCGGAAGGAGTGAGGTGGCTTCTGAATGTCTGAGCACTTATTTGAGGTCATCCAAGCAGAAACTGAATTATCGGAAAAGACTGCAAATGATTGGACAGGATTAACATCTGCAGATTAACAAAATATGTACCCACTGGCTACCCCCACACTCCTCCAATTCCCCACAATGTGGGGACTAATGCAGCAATCTGAAAAGTTATAATGAACTAAAGAAACTATTTCTTTGTATATCTGAGTATATATGATGTGAATGTATATTTACCACTACTACACATCATTAAAATTAGGAGTTAAATGAGGATTGACTGCTATAAATTATTCTCAGCGTAACTATAAATTTAGGATAAAGCTAAACTAAGAAACCTGTCTTCAAATGTATGGCATTAATTCCAATTGTTCGAAGTGAGAACTGTCCTACGCCATTAATAGACCATTTTCCTCCAATAACATTAAAAGCCGACTTTGGAATACAGTGCTATTTTAAGAGTCTTCATGTATTTACTAAGATCCAAACAAGTGAACTGATTACCACTATTAAAAGCCTTTCAAAGCATCAAAGCACTATAAGAAAAATCTATATCAACATCCCTGAATTGTATGCTTCACCTCTTGTTCTCTAATCATCTATTGTCCATACTCTAATTTTTCTCTGTGGTCTGTGATTTACTAATTCCAAGTAAGCCAGAGGAAATTTGCTTCAATTCAAAATCTGATATTTTATGTTTGGAATTCATTGAATAAATCGTTATTGAACAAGTCTCTCTTCCAAGTTAGGTATTTTTTCCCTCATTTTGACCCCACTTATTAATCAGATGGGGGAGACTGAGACAGCTTTGCTCATTCAATGACAGAAGTAATAATAAATGTAAGTGCTCATCATTCTTCAAGCATTGTATGGAATTGTAATTATTTTATGTAAATTATCACATTTTATCATTACAATAACTCTACAAGTTGATATTATTTTTATCCTTATTTTACAGATGAGGAAATTGAGACATAGAAACATTTAGTATCTTGCTCAAAAAATCATACAGCTAGTAAGTGGCAGAGATGAGATTCAAACCCATTCAGCTTAATTTACTAGATTCTTCTTCTCTTAATAGTGTCATTGTACAATAAGTCCTCACTTAACATAGTCAATAGGTTCTGCGACTTCAAGCGAAACGATACATAACAAAATCAGTTTTACCACAGAGTAATTGATATAAACAAGAGTTAAGTTCTTACGGCATCTCATCAATGTTATAATGAAATGACGCTGAATGAAAGGATATGATTTAAGGACCTGTCACATTCTAGTCTGGTTGCCCTACTTTTCTATCAGAGCACTGTAGATCATACTCTTGCTCCTTAGTTGTTGTGGTACATTTCTGGACTCCATTTATTCATTTATTCCATGTGTCTAGAGTATTCCCTAGGTATACATCACAGTAGTAGGCACTAGGTGCAGGCTAGAACACCCAGATAAATTGACAGCTTAGTAGAGGAGATGGATTTGTCAACAACTACCATATGAATGATAAAATTAGTTCTAACTTAAGGTTCAAGGAATGGAAACGACAGTGAAGATGATCGAATTCTTCTCAGGGAGACTATTGAAAGTTTCCTAAAGGAGTGGAATCCAAAGTATAGTTTGGAGACCCCTGGAGGTCCCTGAGACCCTTTCAAGGAGTTGACAAAATCAAACTATATTTTTAATTATACTAAGAAATTATTTGCTCTTTTTCTGTGTATAGTACTGTCTTCTCAGAGGCTACTTGATGTGTGTGCTATCACAACACAATGAATGCTGAAGCAGTTATGAGAACGCAGGTCTTTCTTCAATCTAGAGATTTACAAATATTTAAAACAGGGCCCCATTTTTACTATTTTTTGTTTTAGAAATTGTGATTATTTTTATTAAAATATGCATGTTATCATATGAGCTTTTAATTTTGTTTTCAAATGGATTAGTAAACATTTTAAAAGATCTGTTTTAACTTTTAATACAGTTAATATCAATATATATATAACCTAGATAAACAAAATATCTTTAGGCTTCTTAATAATTTGTTGAGAGTTTAAAGGAGTGCTGAAACTAAGCCAAACTTTTGAGAACCACTTAGACAGAGGAAAGAATATTGGATTTGGTGTCCAATATTCTCCAGCTCTGGCTCTACCATCTGCTGTTCATCACCTCTGTGCCTGCGGGAAATGATCTAAATACACCAAGTCTTGGTTTCTCACTCGTGTAAGAGGATAGCAGCCCCTACACTCCCCTTAGGTGTAGATCAAATGAGATAAAGTATGTGAAGTTGCTCAAGTCACGAGAGCCTCTCATAATATTTGATAGGTAATTGATCCTGCTTAAATCCGCGTGAAGTATATCCATCCACCTTAGAATTTTAAAAAACGTGTATGAAAAGAATCCAAAGACATGGTAAAAAAAATCCAAATATTCCAGAAGAGTTTTATTTTTGTGAAAAAATTTTGGGAAAAAATCTGGCCTTTAGCCCATCACTCCCACTCCCCAGAGGTAAATATCTTCCTTTATCCATTGCTGTTTAAAGTTCCTCAGAGTTATCATTACAACTCTAAACAATAGGCTTACTCCTCTATTTCTTGATTCAAAATTCTAGTGTTTAATGGGTCCCTGCTGTGAAAGATGAGGATATGGCTCATTTGTATTCTCCCTAATTAGATGCTAATATATCATTTTAAATATAAACAATATAATTAGGCCTGTGTTTGCTGTCCAGCTACCTTCCTTCTCCAACCTTCTTCTACCCCACTGTTTAGACAGTCTCTTGATTCTGTGAAAGAAGAGGATACGGTTCTATTAGCCTCCCTCCGTCTTTACTGCTTCTTTCCTGCTTCCTACTTCTGACAGTGTACCATTCACATTGTCAAGGCTGATAGCATTTATTTTTCATCCTGTCAAATAATTTTTCCTATAGCTGGTCTATATGTTGATTAAACTATCACTGAACAGCATTTGCATTACTATGGCTTTATAAATTCTGTTCACTGCATGTTCTTCTCTATGGGCTCAAAGCCAGCTGAAATTTTTGTGCTACTTGAAGGAGAAGGTTTCCAGCCTAAAAGGCAAATGGGTTTTCAGCATATCCTCAAAAATATCTTGCTTTTTAATTATTATATTACAAGGAATCTACTTTCTTTACAGATATTTCTCACTCTCTCATTGTCTCTCTGAATCATCTGACCTCTTGTTTTAATTTGCTGTTTTGATAGCTTCCAAATCTCATTTTATGGATGCAGTATCTTCATCGATAGCCATAAGGATACTGGAATAAAAATGTTAGCCAGTTCTCTTTTCTGTTTCCTAAATTCTCTCTGTTCCTTTTGAAGGTTGTTCATTTGGATCCTTCTGTTTTGTGCTGTTGATTTTACTTACACGTTCTGTGATCCTTTGTTGCCTGTTCGTACTTTGACAAAGGGACAGGATATAATGACTGACAGGCTTCTGGTGACTTCCAGCTTCTAGAATTGGGGAAATTACTCTGGAGCATGACTTGCCATCCTAGGAATCTCAGTTTGCTTCATTTCTTTAGAAAGGAGAGTGGGGATAAATGTCAGGGTAGAAGGAAGGGTATTGTTTGTTCTGCATTGAAAAGTGGAAGCGGAGATAGGGATGATGGGTATAACTATTCTCTAAAGAGATCTTTAGTTAAGTCCCCACTTTTCAGGTCCACTTCTGAACTTTGTCCTCTATACCTGCAGATTAGCCCAGAGCCTGCCTAGAACTGTACCCTGAATCTAGAACCCTTCTTTTTGGAGACAACCAGGTCTGTTACTCCCTTCAACGTATTCCTTTCCTCTTCCCCAAATCCAGGTATTTGTCGATGTCTTTCATATGCTCATGATTCCTTCCCTTTCTCTTTACCCTTATAGGCTTATTCTTTTCTTTCTTTCTTTTTTACTTCTTTATGGCCATTTCAATAGGCTCTTAAAAAAGAGAATAGGCAAATACACATGCTCAATCATTATCTTGTATCAGAAGTTCATGATATGTATTTCTCTTAGAAAACTGTTTTAAGGATTGATGGACTAGCCATTGTATCTTCAAATTTTGTTTCAAGAAATTTGGAAGCTAAATCCCCGTACATTAAAATATATTGCTCTGATCATTTTTCTTATTTCTTTTTGTTATTATGTTGACTGTGGCTCATGTATGTGGATAATTAAACTTATATAGTGTCTTCAAGGATGAATGAAGAAATGAAGATTTATTTAATGCCATAAAACTGGTAAACAAGGAAAAATTCATTTGCAGCCATCTCAAAAACTCAAATGAAATAAGAAATACATGCAATTTCTGTATTAAATTCACAAATTTCTTTTCGTAGGACTTGGAATGCAGAGCTCTCATGGTTAAAAGCATCCTCGGAGGAAATGGCCAGGGTTTCTGGGTCACCAAGAAAATTAATTCACCTTGTTTACAGTCGGGTAAAGACGAATTAACAATAAATCAGGTAACTCCCTTGCAGTTGCCATGAAAAATATTAGACATTGTTTGAAAGTCAAATTCACACTTTCAGGGCATCATTACTAACTTATTACACATACCTGATCTTTAAATACTATCTTGGTTAAATATTGATTGTTCTTTAAGCTCTACTTGAACTACACATACTGATCACTACCTATTTTTTTTTCAGTTTTAACAGCTTTATTGAGGTATGATTGACATATAGTAAATTGCACATATTTAAAGTGTACAATTTAATAAGTTTTAACACATATATACACCCATGAAATTATCACCACAATCAAGATAATGAACATATCCATCACTTCCAAAAATTTCTCTCGTCCTTTTGCAATCCATCCCTTCTGCCGCTCTGCACCTTCCCTATCAACTCCAGGAAACATCTGATCTGCTTTCTGCCGCTGTAGATTGGTTCACATTTTCTAGGATTTCATGGCACCCTATGTAATTTCTATGTCTGGCTATTTTCTCTCAGAATGATTATTTTGCAATTATGCCATGTGGTTCTTTTCACTTTAGGGCTATTATAAGTAAAGTTGTCATGAACATTTGGGTACATGTACTTGTGTGGACATAAGCTTTTATTTCTCTTAGGCTGGGTCATATGGCAGATGTGTTTAACTTTTTAAGAAACTTGTACTATCTTGCATGCCTACCAGCAGTGTATGAAAGTTCCAGTTCCTCCACATTCTTAGCATTCTGAGCATCCCTTAGAATGCTCAGTCTTTTTAATTTTAGCCATCCTAATGGGTGTGTAGTAATATCTCATTGTGGTTTTAATTTGTATTCCCCTAACGATGAATTATATTGCACATTTTTTAGGTGCTTATTTGCCATCTGTATATATTCTTTTGTAAAGTGTCTATTCAATTTTTTTACCCACTTATTTTTATTGGGTTATTTGTTTTTTATTAACTGTATTTGAGAGTTCTTTATGTATTCTGAATATAAGTCTTTTATCAGTATATGATTTACAAATATTTTCTCCCAGTCTATGACTCATCTTTTTATTCTTTTACCATTTAAATGATTTTATTTTTTGTAGTCTTTATGGGAATTTTTATTTTTTAAACAATAATGATAATTATATCTATTAGTAGCACATCTAGCTTGGTTATCTTACAGAGCTATATGAAAGGCTGAGGTAATGGTTCAACCTTGAAACTTACATTTTAAATAGGGAGTATATTTGAACTGTTAGTTATTATGGGAAATGCAGTTCTATATAATTCACAGAGCTTAATCTTAAAGTTAAAAATTTACAAAAGCTGTAATTTTTATGGGTTTTAAAAAGTGAATTATATTCTGAGTATGAAAAATGTACTTTAATTCCTTAAATTATAAAAATTATTTTAGATGTAGAAATTCTTTTAGCTCTCTCTGTCTCTCCCTCTTTTTATTTGGGTATTTGAACCTGAATTATTCTAATGATATAATTTATTCAGATTCTCTTTCAACTCTTTTATAGATAAAAATATAGCATTAGGTTGGCCGTAGAATATTGAGTTATTTGAATCATATTCAGTAAAAATGAAAGGGGGACTATCAGTGATGGCTCTATCCCTTCTAAAAGGCTCTCTAAATTCTTAAAGTGGTATCAAATTTCTGCTAAATTTAATCCTGAAATTAAAACAAACTCTAGATAGGCTGTTCAGGTAGTACATTTTAAAGTCAGCATCCTAGACTTGGCTATAACCTTTTCTGCAAGCAGTGGGAAGTGGAGCATCACTGGGCAACTCTGCTCAATAACTTCATTATCAAAAATCTTTATTGCTCCTATTTTTGTATTCTCAGGTGCTTGTGCAGATTAAAAGTAGATTCTCCTCCAAAAACAGTTGAAGTTGCATGATCTAGATATTCACTGGAGGTAGCTACTTTATCCTCTGTCATGGAAACACCATCCCTCCAGTTGCTTAAGTCAGATACTTAGGCACTATTTTCTTTCTCATCCCCGATTCTATTGTCTCTCTGATGGATTCTTACATCATCCCTACTCCTGATGTCCCTGCCTCAATTCTTTCCCTTCACCAGTTCATTTTCTACACTGTAGCAAAGGGATGCTTTCTAAAAATATAATTTTTTTAGGTTTATATCCTACATGTAAGTGATATCATGTGGTTTTCAACTTTTTCTGTCTGGCTTATTGTGCTTAGCATGATTATCTTGAGGTCCATCCATGTTGTCGCAAATGGCACTATTTCATCTTTCCTTATGGCTGAGTAATATTCCATTATATATATATACCACTGCTTCTTTAGCCAATCATCTATTGTAGGACACTTCAGTTGCTTTCATGTCCTGGCCACCGTGAATAATGCTACTATGAACATCGGTGTGCAGATATCTTTTTGGATATGGGTTTTCAAGTCTTTGGAGTAAATACCCAGTAGAGGGATTACTGAATCATATGGTAGATCAATTCTTAGTTTTTTGAGGAATCTTCATACTGTTTTGTATAGTGGCTGTACCAATTTGCAGTCCCACCAGCAATGTATGAGGGTTCCTATTTCTCTACATCCTCTCCAACATTTGTTATTGCTTGTCCTGTTGATTATAGCTATTCTAACGGACGTGAGATGGTATCTCATTGTGGTTTTGATTTGCATTTCCCTAATAGCTAGTGATATTGATCATCTTTTCAAATATTTGTTGGCTATTTGTATGTCCTCTAGGGAGAAGTGTCTGTTCAGGTCCTCTGCCCATTTTTTTGATTGGATCATTTGTTTTTTTGTTGTTATTGAGTTGTATGAGTTCTTTGTATATTTTGGATATTAGGTCCTTGTTGGAGGCGTTGCTTGCAAATATATTTTCCCATTTAGATGGTTGTCCCTTTACCTTGTTGTAAAAATATAAATCTAAACACATTACTTTCTTGTTCAAATCTTGGCCATAGCTTTCGACTACTTTAAGAATAAAGTCCAAATTTCTAGTGTGACTTTGCAAGGTTCTTCATGTCGGACTTTATTCTTGAGAAAATAACAATACAAGAACAGAGGGACAATGAATAAAATAAAGTTTAGATTATAAACTTCACAAATCTTAATGACTGAATGGATATAGGGTTGTAGCAAAGGTCCAATGAGATACTTTAAGTAAAAGGGCTTTGTAAAATATAAAACATATTTTAATGTCATTATAATATTAGTATTATTTCTAGCTGTCTCTCAGTGAATCTCTGAAAATTATGGAGTATCGTAACTTCATTTTTAAGTATCTTGCTATTCCATTCTGGGTTTATGAAACCTTGGCACATGAGATTGGTTGCTACATGGCTCTGGACACTCAGATAAATGCTATATCATTGGACACCTTTGCCTGCATCCCCAGTCCTTAGAGGTGATCAGCCTTGAGAAGTCATACTATCTAGTAACTGTTAACTCAGGTCATACTGGGAGAGGGACTGTGAAGGTGATATAAGTTCCCCAAAGATCACACATGACTTAAACCCACTCAACATCACCTGCAGCTTCCCCTCCCACTAAAGAGCTTCTTGTTTTCTCCTCCTCTTCTTGGTCTCACCTTGAAAAGCTGACTTGGGCCCTTGGAGACCAGAAGTTTTGAGGCAATGGGTTCTAGTCATGAATCCTTTGGTTTCAAGGAACAGGAATCCCAGAAACTGAGAACTAGAAAAATCAGGAACTGTAATTAGCTTCTCCAGATTTTAAGTGCCACATGGTCTCTCTTACATCTGCTTCTGACTATATGCTCTGTTCTTTTGCTTTAACCAGCTCTCTCCTTATTCATCTTGCACAAGACCCAATATGACATCATACAATTCTCTATATATCATGTATATTAGGACTGGTGGTCTGTGACATCTACTAATGGCAGGTCTAGTTGCTCATTTCTCAATTCTAGACTTTCAAGAGAGGAATCTGATTGGTCCAAATAATCATTTGAAAAAGGTCCATGTCTTAGTTGACCTATGGATTAAATCTCCTGGGTCGGCTATTTAACAATTGTCCAATTACTTGAGGGTGTGAAATGCAAGGTCACATGTTTTGATGCTCACTTAGTAGACACTAAGAGTGAGAACTGCAGAAAATGATATGGTCAGGGTAACAATTAAGCATTCCTAATACATGAGAAACAATAAAGTGTAGTAGTTAAGAGCATGAACTATGGAGCCAGACCATGTGGGTTTAAATTCTGTCTCTAGATTGTAACTCTGGGCAAGTAATTTTACTTTTCTGTGCCTCAGTTTCCTCATTTATAGAATGAAAATAATAGTAGTACCTTTCTAGTAGTGTTGTAAGGATTAAATACGTGTGAATGTGTACGCAAGTGTGTGTTTAGTATTTGTTAAGTGCTATATCATTATTAACAATCATAAGAATAAAAATCAGAAGTATATAATGTAGCAAATTAAGAACAGCTATGCATGGTTGGTTGAATAATAACTACCCAGACATGGTGAAAACATGGGAGGTGTGGGAAAGGAAAGCAAATTAATGAGCACAGTAAGAATGAATTCTGAATTCCTCAGTTGAAATTTTGGGGACTAAAATTTAGGGAGGGTTGGGGACAAAAAGAGAAGAAAAGAGAACAGAGTGTGTCTGGCTCAGGTGCAAGCAATTGTCTCAGCTGCTAAGACACAAGAAGCTCAGATGTGTCCTTTAGGTCACAGCATCTGCCATGGTCGTTCCCAGCAAAATTGGTCCCTGGTCTGTTCTCTTGGTAGCAGTTGGTCTGGGATAAAAACCTGAAAGCCTTCTGAGGAGTTAAAAAATACTAGAGTCTCTACACTAATATGTGCTATTAGTGTGGATATCTGGATTAGATTAATTCATTAAATCATTCACTCATCAAATATTATTTGGCATTCTCTGTGGCTGAGGCTTATGGTGGGGATGGGGGATGCAGCAATAAACATATATCTGATAAGAGCTCAGAAGCTTACAGTCGAAGAGGGAACATGATATCACACAAAGAACCGATGATGACATGGGAACTTTCAAAAAAGGAGCACAGGTACTCTAGAAAAAGGCTTGAGGAGCAGGCTTCCTGAGAGATACCTGGGAGAGAGAGGAGAAGAGTGCTCTTGGCATGGAGAACAGACTGTTCAAAGGCCCAGCAGCAAGTAGAGAGTGGTATTTGAGGAAGGAGAGGACCCTGGTGTGGCTGGATACAGGACAGCGAGAAGGTGAGAGTAGAGGGCCCCCTTCCCCGCCCCAGCAGAGGAGTCATGTTAAGGGGCTTGCACATTTATACTGATGGCAATGGGAATGAGTGGAAGAAATCAAACTTGTCACATGTGAACTGCATCTCATTCATACTGATGAATCGCCCTCTTCTGTTTTTCTGGGGACAGGACCAGGCACCGTGGCCTGGGGAGTGGGGGTGGGGAACATCGTACTATCAGGACAGAGGAGGATACAAAATTGAGGTGGGCCTACATAAAGAGAAACCTCCTATACGTCACAGTTTTGCTTGGTGGTTCAGTGTTCTTTAACCATCACTAGTAAACAAAAGCTCTGCATGTGTATGTTTTCAGTTTCTCTTGACTGCATCCATATAGCAGCAGAAATCCTGGCCTTGCTCCAAAGAGGCCTTACAAAATTGTAAGGTGCCAGCAAACCATATGAAAGGCTTTAGAACAAACAAAATTTCATGCTCCTTATTTCAAGGCTACCTGTTCAAGGAGGCAACAGACCAAATTCAGTTGTGTATCCTTCTTAGGTTCTCTATAAACCCTCATGCAATGTTGCAGTCTCTCTGCTAATGTTCAGTACTTGGATAGTTAGATCCTGATTTAGTCAGACTTGTCTGTCTATCTGTCTGTCTATTATCTATCTATCTATCTATCTATCTATCTATCTATCTATCTATCTATCTATCTATCTATCTTATCTAACATCTATCTATCAGCTGCTGTGCCATGGTAAAATATTTACATAGGCTGCTGTCTTTTTGTATGAAGAAGTCATAATTTGTCCTGATGTGATAATGTGTGCCCTGTGTTATGTTTTCTGATGGCATAGCAAAAGATTGCTTCCCCAAAGTGCTCTATGCTGTGAAGATCAATAAAGAAAATATCAACTAAAATTGGAGTAGAGAAGGCCTATAGAGGGAGCTTTTATATATGGTCAACTACTCCAAATGGAAGCTGTCAATTACTCCAAACAAGAAGTCCTCAATTATAGACCCCAACAGGAGAAGACATACCTTGCACTCCCAAACAGCAAGTACAGATACTTTACTACTCTAGCAAGAGAAAGGAAGATTTTTCTTTTGCCCATCAACAAGCCCAGCCAATGGAAACACCACAGCTTAACCAATGAGAAACCATCTTCACCTGAACTCTTAACTTTCCTTTAATGAACTTACATTTTTCTCTTGCTGATGAATTCCTTGTCCCACACTCCTTTCTATAAAAGCCTTCTATCTTGTATAATCACTTGGAATATCTCTCTGCTTGCTAGATGAGATGCTTGCTGCTCAAATCATGAATCATTTAATAAAGCCAATTAGATTTTCAAGTATACTCAGTTAAATATATTATATTATTTAATATATTATTATATATATTATATAATAATATATATAATAACAGAGCTCTCATACAAGCCCTGTTAGAAAAAGAGAACTTGGCAAGGTTAAGGATGTAGTTGAAAAAAGTTGGTGAATTTATGTTTTATCTTCTTTCTCTGCTTCTTCTCCTGGAGGTGTGAACAAATAATGAAACTGCTAAAAAAAGAAAGGAGGCACACAAGAAGGAGGCCACACAATTGGCCCTTAAAAATTCAGAATCTAGATCATTAGCTGTGAATCTGAGTCGGAGGTGCTGAATATTCATTCACACGACTGTGCACGTAGTGGCGAGATTTCTTTTCTTGACACAATGAGCAGAGTGTCCTGACACCTTTGGACATTAGGGAGCTTGCAGAACCCACTCAGAGGTGACAACAAGGGAATGGACTTTCTACTTCCACATCCCACACCACCCCCACAGTCCCCAACCATCATACAGCATTACATACATAAGCTCATGCTACAAAATATAAATGAAACCACTAAATTTAACAAATTTAATTTCTCCCTGTTATCTGTCTCCTGGGCTTTCTGGGCATATAACATACTTTTCTCCAATCTATAATTTAGCTTTAAAGTTCATGGTTAAATAACTAAGCAATTTTAGTCCAGAGATATATTCTGGAGTGAAAGAAACATTATTTTAAGATACACAGAAACTTGAGAGGTATCTGAGATCTTTTGAGAGGAATGAAAATTAAATCAGATATTTGTCTTTTCATCTACTTCAGAATGCTACAGCATCTCGTACATAGTTGGGGATTCAAGACAGTTGAAGACATTCAACAGAATTTATAGCTCTGGAAGGGATGAATTATAAATTTCCAAGGGGAGACAATCCCTATTGTCTACCCGTCTATTTAGATGTACAAACTGATGCATCCACCATAATCCTTGCCTGTTTGGCTGTGCTCCATTGAAGAAAATATTGTTTGAGGACAAAAAGTAGGGTTAACAGAAAGCAGAATGATTCTCTTATACAGCACAGAATCTCACACAAGTTTTATTTATTTATTTTTAAAGGGGATCTATTTTCTTTCTCACTTTGGTCATATTGATTAAAAAAAAAAACCCTGTGATTTCTGTGAAAATATTTTTCCTTTCTTAGAGTTTAGTATTCATTTTTTTTTTTAATCCAAAAAAGCTATTCTCGATATAGTTGGGAAATTTTTCATTTTATCCACTTCTTTATTTACTCAAATTCTGTGTTATCTTTTATTTGAAGACATGATAGTAGCAAAAATTATGTTGTAAAACAAAATTATTATTTAGGACCAAAGTCCTACTCCAACATTCTGGCTGTTGAAGGGAGATTGGTCAACACTGTCTTATTGTTAGAATTGTTTTTTCAATGGTGGCTTAAAAAGAGGGTGTGGTAAGAATGCATTCTAAGATAGTAATTTCTCTTGATTCTATAGAGCTTACAAAAAGCAATTAGATAGGCAATCAGGCAATCTTATCTGAAAAGGTATGATTATGAAAACAGAGACACCAATTACAGATCAAAGTTTAATTACTTTTTACTTTTTTTTTTTTTTTTTTTTTTTTGCTTTGTAGGAGCAAACTTGTCCAGTGAGATAATGGCCTGAAGGAAACTAGTAAACTAAATCCGACACGTCGATGCCTCTCATTGGAACAGCTACAGGTGGAGGATAACATTACAAAACTTAGAAATATGAACTCAAAGATAGAGTTTAAAGGAACCAGAATTAATATGTAGAAATAAATATGTCCCTTTCAAAAGTGTCATTTTGGAAGGCATTCTACTCATGTAGTGTTGCTGTTGTTCTAAGTATTTTTGTTAATTATTTTTTGAGGATTGCTTTTAAACCTCGTGTGGTACATTATGTTTAATACTCTATATGGAAGCTAATAGCATTCTAAAAGGATGGGTTTAACTTTTAGAACAATCGACAGCTGTTTGAAGGTGAGTAAAGCATGCAGCAGGATGGGAAGAGTTGAGTGCTAAGAATGAGTTAACATAGTTTTGAATGACAACACCGCCAACAACTAGGAATAAGATCATGGGCAAGTGGCACAACTAATCTGAGCCTCGTCTGTAAAAATGAGGAAATGGAATCATTCATTCATTCAGTACAGTCTATTGAGCATTCACTATGAGGTGCAGATAACAGGAGTGGAGAGATAAGGTAATTATCTCTGACTAAATTTCTGCCCCAAGTTGATGATCGATCTTTAACGAAATAAAAATAGCTAGGTTTACATAAGCATTAAGTAATAAGGAAGATTATCTTGGGTGGCTCATAAACCATCTTTGATAAAACTTTCCAAAGAAAAGTTCCAAATGTTTGAGCAACTATAGCTTTGCTTAGTAAAAGTTTAACTGCTTTTAATTGACAAAGATAAAGGACCACGCTCATTTCAGATGCATTAGTTGGCACCTGGATTTCTTTCTTTCTTTCTTTCTTTTTTTTTAATCTGGAGCAATGCATTGAGATAAGCGATAGATGCTTTGAAAAGTACAGATGCTGTATGCCAACCCACTTCCTGAATTAGAATCTTGTGAGGAAGGTTTATGTTATAGGAATTTAAAAGAACATCATAAGTAATTCTGATACACAATCAGAGCTAAGAACCACTGACTAATTATAACTCCTCAGACTTTTAGAAATCTCTACCTTTATCTTGCATATTATACCCATCTCTTTTCATAAAACTTTCTTTTAAAAAGTATCTTAGCAGAATCTTATAATGAAACTAAATTCAATTACTGTATGAAGATTTGGTCCAGAGATTATTTCTTTATCTACCAAGTTGTAATATCCTTTTAATTGAGTAAACACTATGCACCTAATTCTCTGTTTGTTTTTAGGTGACTATAAAATAAATCTAAAATCTAATCTCTACCCCTAATGGCCAATGTTGAAAATTGAGGATGATGTTGATAGTATTATGAAAGGGGTGTACAGAATACTCAGATCTACTCCAAACCACAGCCACCCACCCTTCCTCATGAGTTTATTGAGGGATATGAACACTTAGTGAATGTGGTAAGTTGTTAGCTGAACTTTGGACCCAGACACCATTGATGATTGAAGTGTGATTCTGAACTGGATCACAAAGCCCAGGCTGGCACCCATCCTGGGCCTTATCACAACTCCTCGTTATCATCCCAAATCACGCTGTACCCCAAATGGCCCCACTGAAGGGGCCTAGAAACTAGAAAAAAAGAATCAAGGGGCCATAAATAAGTCTTCCAATGAAGCAGCCTCTCTAACTCAGCCTGCTCCCTTCACTTATAGGTGAAAACCTGAGGAAAGAAGGAGCAAGCAAGCTCCTCCTGCTTCTAACCACTATGCCGGTGGGTGCTCTGGATTCTAATAAACCCACAACTTTTTGGGGGTGGTAGTCGAGGCGCGAAGTGGAAAATGGTAAGATTACTGCTTCATAGCCTACAGATGGCAATCTGGATGGGCCAAGAGTAAAGTATTCCCTTTCTGGATTTGCAAAGCACTGGGCATAGTTATAAATTGCTGTTATTTATTATACTCTGTTCTGTAATCTGTTCATTCTCCTTGTGCTAACACCGTTCCTAGTACAAATAGGTAACCAACAAGGCTTTATAAATGAAGTCTATCATATAAAAATTTTAGAATGTAAGAGCATATTAATAGAACTTATTTGATACATATAATGCTATAGAAATACAAAAAAGAAATAGTTCAATAGTCTGGATAGCTAGGAAATTATTCATGGAGAATTTGGGCTTGAGGTAGACCTTTATGTAGAGTAAACCTTATATTTACACAGAGGACATCTGACCCATGACAGTGACTGTGGACCCTCTTTGGATGTTGGAGAAGAGGGATAAGTCAGTTATCACTTTGAAAGAGAGTATAAACTGAAAATCTGACAAAAGACCATCATTGGTCAATAATATATAGACCATTTAATGGCATAATTTATTTTTCTTATAGATGAACAGCCATATAAGAAAGACTATTATAGAAATTAGTAAATTAATAGAGATATTTTATCTTATAAACAAGAAGGGAGCAAAAATGTAAATTGTGGAACAATTGAAGTGAGTTTCTTTGAAAACTAGGAGTTTTTTGTTTTTTGTTTTTTGGGTTTTTTTTAACACTGTAATGTAATGTGCCCATTAGGAGACAACAATAGGAAGAAACGGAAAACGCATGTGTGTCTCACTGCCCCCAAGCAACCACTTTTAACATCTCGATGAGTTTTTTCTAGGCGCTAGTTTCATTCTTATTAAACCTCGAGAAACTTGCTTCAATAAACATTTCACATTTCCTCCATTTTCTTCTCTTGTGTTGCTTCCCCTGCTCTCTCTAAACAGGATGTTCAAGAAGATTAAATTGTTTTGATTTACAATATGGATTATTAAGGCCATTATGAACAAAAGTTAAAAATGCTTGAACTTAAAAAATACCCTTTCCCAAAATTTACATGATGAATTAAATATTTATTGCAGATTGCTTATATACAAAAAATACGACGAGGTAAAAAATAGATGATGAAGAAAGTTGCAAATGATTGACAGGTAGGAGTTCATGAACTCCAGCAAGACCTTGGTTATTCAGGCTGCTGAGAGAGGGCTGACTTCCCAGGGGCTGGCAGTATATTTGGGTGTTTAGAGTCAGTCAGCTTCTCCTTACCTTGTCCTGGTCTGATTATTCCCTAACTACCCTGGGGCAGAGAAGCAAAAAAGTGAAACTAGAAAGAATTATCTCCAAGGACTAGGCACAGGGAAAGAGCTGTTGGCTGGGTAACATGGTGAGGCAAGTCTGAACCAGTAGGTCTGATCTGACAGATTCCAGAGTCATTTCATAGATGAATAACCACAGGCATGAATAATAACTTTACTATTTCCCAGCTACACAGTCTGTGCACCTTGGATTGTGATATGCTGTAGTAGAGTCACTTCGCCCTTTGTGCCTTGCTGTTCCTTGCACACAATTCTGTCCTTGCACATGAAACACTTTATTACATTTCTCTGTTTATGGTCTATATTCCTCCAAGTTGAATGTGAGCTCCTTGAGGACAGGAACTTGCCTTTTTACTATCAGTGCCTACTGGGTTACTTGGTAATATTAGGCAATAAATGTTTTTTGAAAGAATTCAAGAAAGACTGTTGTACAGGCAGCTCACAACTGAGGAAGAGGTACCAAGAAAAAATAAATGATAAAGTCACAGTTAGTGTTTGAAAAAGGAATCCTTCCTATTGCCTTAAAGGATTGCAAGAGTGTTGAGCTCAGCTTGAGGTATGTCCTGGTCAGGTTCAGGAGTGGGACTTAATCACAAGGATATATCTCAAACACACTAGGTGCCCAAATTCCACCCCAAACATAACTAAATCAGGCATGTAAAAGAAAACATGTTTTAAATGCTCTATGGGTGATTCTGACCCGTATCCCTGGCTAAAAACCAGTGCATGCAAGTGTCTGTTAACATACTATTTAATTTTACATTTTAGGCTAATAAAAGAGCGATAAATGTTCCAGGTATAATCAACTAGTTGAGCATGATGCTCTATTAGTACAAACACACCTAAGCTAAAGGTGGCGTAGATTATAAAACAGCACTTAGCATTTCCCCATATGCCACATTGCAAAAGTATTGTAAATAGAAACCTTATAAAATGTCTAGCCTGCCCTATGATGGCTTTGTATCTTCCTACACAGTTTGACAGAGAAATATCTGTTATTTAATATTATTGTCTTTTTAGAAATGAGCTCATGGTTCACTTGTCACTTTTATATGTTTTTCTTATGCTGTTGCAGGTCTGTAATTGCAGAGATAAGGATGCTTCTGGGCAATACTGAGACTCACCTGGGTGAGTGCATTAGTTAGGGTCCCTTTGGTTTCAAGGGAGAGAAATAACTCAATTAAACAAAAGGAATATCTATTGACCTATTTATTTATTTAAATTCTCAACAAATATTGATTGAGCACCTAATGTCTGCCAAGAACGATGATGCAGTGGTGAACAAGATAATCTCCTGCCTTGCGATGTTTAAAGATAGGCTTGCTTCAAGCATAATTGTTTCCTGAGCCTCAAATTATGTCATAAAACTTCTCCCTCTCCTGTCCCCCATCTTTTTGACTCTCCTAGCCTCTGTTTCTGTTTGCTCATTGGCCTTATTCTCACCTATTATAGAAAGATTCCCTCCAAGTTATGGAAGCCTCCCTTCAAAAAAGGAGAGGGGACCATACCCACCCCAGCATCCTTATCAAGCCTAATGGAAGGATTCTGATTCATCCTGCTTTGGCTTAGTCCTTCGTATACGTGACCCTCAAACCCAAGGTCGGGGGCAGGGATGCTATGATTGGACAGACCAGGTCCAAAGGGCCACTCCTGTGGTCATCGGGTGGGCAGCAGTCCCACAAGGCCGTGTTGTGGTGATTGAGGGGGTCATTCTCCAACATAAAGAGGGATTTTAGGCCCAAAACAATGACATCCACCATACCATGTGTGATATTTGAGGAAGTATAATATTTGAGAAATGTGAACTTTTTTCTGTTAAGTTTAGCTAATCTAGCTTAATGTTAGAGTATCAAAATATTGTTTTAAATGTGCAGTTCAGTAACTTCTGTGAAATAATTTGAAATAAATTAGGGTATTCAATGGTGAATTTCGTATTTATTTTGATGTAACCTTCACAAGGTGATAACAGAAGATTAAAAATAAAATCACAGTTCTTTTATGATTGGCTAGGGTGGGTAACAGACAGCATTTGAGTCTGGTCACTTTCCTAAAGCAATGGGTGCAATCAAGGTTTCTATGGGGGTGCACTCTAAAGAAATAGACAACACTGGAAGAAAGGACTGGGAATCATGTTTTCTAGGGGTCATTCTGGAAAAGTCCCAGTTATGGACTTGGATGAGAGTACAGTGGATGGTGGTGAGCAAAAATAAAAATATATTGTGAAGCAAAGCACTAATTCAGTATCTGAAATTTCAGAGATATCAGGCAGTGAGTTAAAGCACAGAGAGGGTTATACTTTTCTGTGGAGAGTGTAGGAGGAGAAACAACTAGAACAGAATTGCCAAAGCGAAATTGCAGAGAAAGATAATACTTAGTAAGGAAAAAGTGAATAAGAGGGCAGGGCTAGGATAATTGCTAACAATTATTGATTACTTATCCAAGCTGGGAAATATTCTCTGTGTTTTCATGAACTATTGTAGTTACACTTCATAGCAACCTTCTCAGGTAAGTACTTTTAATATTCACATTTTATAGAGAGGAAATCGAGGCTGAGAGAGATGAAGGAACTTGTCCACATCTCATAGCTGGCAAGAATGAGAGCTGAGATTGGAACTTAGGCAGACTAAGTCCAGCATTTGCACTCATAACCACATAAAAATGAGAGACAGTTCATAGAAGAATGGTTGGAGAAAAAGAGCATGGCCTGCAAGGATTTATCGTAGGGTCAAAGATGTTTTTAAGGATGGTGATGATTGCATATGGAACCAAATGCAGGAGATTGTTAAATCTATGGAAACTTGCATATTATAAAAATGATAAAAGATGTCAATCTGGTTTAGAGTCAGATAATGACTCACTTATTCTAATGAAGGAGGAAGATTAGTGGCCAGAGTGAAAATCATATAGTTTGCTTATAATGCGTATGATTTTTAAAATGACTTTGTAGTGTTTTTAATGTTATTATTTAGAAAAGTTGATTGTAATTCACCCAAAGTATCTCAGTTGTGTTATTCCTAAAGATAACTCTTAAAACAAAAATAAAAGTGTACAAACAAAATATGCAATTCTAGGATTTTAAAGAAATATTATTTATATCAGAAATATCCAGATTTAGATGAATCTTGTGTGCAAATTATATTAGGATTTAGGATTTATCAGTACTTATTAAAACCACATAAAGTCCTTTACACTGTACTGAAAACTGCGAGACCAACAGTGATTAAGAAAGCCTGGTGTCTGCCCTCGTGGTGCTTATGATCTAGATCCTAGACATCACCTGTTCTTGCTACCCTGGAGCGTGGTAGAGATATCTGCATACATAGCACTGTACTCCCTTAACATGTATAATCACCTGTATGTGCAATGTACCAATGCAATTTTCCTATGCAATAAAACATCTAATTTATCAAAATGTATACATCAAATTTGTGCATTTTTTTTTGTGTGTGTATCAGTTGTACCTCAATAAAGCTAAAAGAAATCTAAGTCATTCAGCTAAAATATAGATAGAAAGAACACTGGACTTAGAGAAAGAAGGAAAAAATGTAACTTCGGGCAAGTCACTTAACCACGCTGAAGAAATTTCAACTTCATCGAGTTTGGTTAAATTTTAAGATATAATATGTAAGAGTACTTTGTAACATATATATAACATTGCATCATATACATTTGAGACATTATTATTATTGTGACTTACAGAAGATTATGTTTTTTATTCTTTTAGAGAAACTTTTCAGAAAATGATGCAGTGTTATTAAAACTTATCTATACTTACAAGATAATAGCGGTAAAATGTGCTATGGGATAGGATACAGAAGAAGCATGGCTCTATATCTGAAAACCTGCATCATTTAGAATAAAAATATTGATAACTAATTTATTATATACATATCCTAGAAAAGGCCAAAAGATATAAATTCTCTTAACTGCCTTCCTCCCATTCCTGCAAACTTAACTGCGTTTTATCTTGTCATATTCTTTCCTTCTGACTAACTCTTCCACCTCAAGGAATTTATCTGATCAATTGTCCAGGAAAAAAGTCAAACTTCTCCTTGACTTTACATTAATCCTTTAGCTTTAGCTTTTCCTCTTTCCTTCCCTTCACAGCTAAGCTTTTCCATAGATTCCGTTACCCATGTTTTTCCCCTTTGTCATCTCCCATTCACTCTTAAACTCACTGGAATCTCGAAATTGCTATATGGGATTGCTCTTGGCAAAGGCAACTGATGACCATCTTGCCACTAAAGTCTATGAACACTTTGTTTATCTTACTTCATTTCTCTGTGGAGCTCAAAGACAGAGTGAATTTGAGGTACATTAGGGACATTCGAATGGAGATGTGAGTAGGTAATGACATTTGCAGATCTAGAGCTAAGGAAAGAAATCTGGCTCCTTAGGTTTGGGAGTCTTCAGTGAAGCCATAGAATGTGCAGTTTATGAAGGAAGAGGACAAAGAAAGGAACCCCGAGGAACACCAACATTTAGGAGACCAGCAAAGGAAGTACAGGACATGAAGAAACTTGAGGAGTTTTAAAACTTGTGGCAGTTTTAAAATATGTTTTTGATTTTTTTGATACTCTTTCTTTCAATAGACAGATCTTAATTCTTATCCCTTTGAATGTGGGCTGGACTCAGTGAAGGCCTTCTAAAGAATAGAATGTGGCTCAAGTGTTGCTAAGTGACTTCTGAGGCTGTGTTATGGAAAGGATAGCTTTACCTTGTTCTCTCAATCTCTGAATCTCTTGTTTTGGTTGAAGCCAGACAAATGTGTTGTGAGGACATTAAAATAACCCTATAGAGAGGCCAATGCATGGAGAGGCCACATAGAAAGGACTAATTTGCCAGCCAGATGAGTGATCCACCTTGAAAGCTGATCTTCCTGCTTTGGTCAAAACTTCAGATGATTCTATATCTTTCAGGTGAAACCACGGAAACTGTGAAGAAACAAACCATTCCTGTCTGAATATTAGACCTACAGATACCATGAAATAATAAGTAATTATTGATATTCCAAACTATTTATTATATAGCAATAGATAATTAAAATGAAAGAACCAGAAAGGCAGGAGGAAAGTGAAGAGAGTTTGGTAAGATAATTCAAAGAAAAAAACCTCAAACTTTTCTCATTCTATTGTTAATTACCTATGGATATACCTTAACTCCCTGTATTTCTTTTTATTACATTTTAAAAATTACATTACATAAAATATCAAGCACAGACACTAAGTGTTGTTCAATGACCTCTCACAATTGCTTACAGTCATGTAACCAGCACCCAAGGCAAAATAATAGAAGACTTCCATCATCTTGGTGAGTCCCCTCTTGCTCCTTTCTAGTCAGGTCTCTTGTTCCAAGTCCAAATCATTCTTTTAATTAGATTATCACAGATTATTTTTGCATCTTTATTTTTATATAAATGGAATTATGCAGTATTATTTTGTGTCTGATTTCTTTCACTCAGCCAACAGTGAGATTCGTTCATGTCATTGTCTATTAGTAGTTCATTCTCTCTTATTAATAAGTAGTATTCTACTGATGAATATACTATGATTTGTTTATCCATTCTTCTCCTTGTATTTCTTAATTAAAACAAGTATAGTTATTTCTTCATCATTGTGGACACATCAAAATTATATGGATAAAATTATATAGAAAAACTTGATATAATAACTTCATATAAATAGGTGGAATGCATTAGGAAACTATTGATAGTTTTCATCTCTACAGAGTCTCCATAGAATGAAAAAGTTATAATCACACTGTTGACCATAAAGAGTACACTGCCCATATAACGTTTAACTTGAAAATGTGAGCGGCCATGCAAAAATCATAAATGAGTCACTTTTTTTGAGAAAAAAATTGACCCGTAAGACACATTTAGAAATAATGACTTAGAAATAAAGAAAATAGAAAAAAAAAATTTATTTCTTACACGCACACCACACACGCACACACACACACACACACACACGGTTCAGCAATATCTCAAGAGTCATTTCATGTGTGAGGCCAATGAGATATATGGGCCAATGGTGCTGCATATCATAATAGAGTTTTTAATTGTTCTCTGTATAGTATTGGTTACTTCTTTAAATCAACTGCAATTGAACATTTTTATATACTTAATTATATAGTAAAGAGACTTGATACAGATCTTGGAACTGTAATAATTTTTCTATGAAAGCATTTTTGTTCTTGGTGAATCTAAGATCACGTTCCGGATTTCTTAAGAGCATTTTGTTAATGGCACTAGTTTTAAAAAGAGTTATCTTCCCAGTTCTGAATTTCTGAAGCATAAATAATTTGAAATAATGTTGAATTTGTGATATAGCAAAAGTAGTGAAACTAAGTTTAATTTTGTTATTTCCCCCCGAGAATCAAAATAATAGCAAACCATATATTAACTAATCTCCTGCAGCTTCTAATTTATAATATCTGTCAGTTTTGAATTATGGGAACAGCCAATAGAGTATCTGAAAACACTTTGTTTCTACTTTGCCTTTCTTCCTGGTAATATAAATATCTGAAGAAGTTATTGCTTAACCTATAAAACAGAGACATTATAATTTATAAATAATAATAAAACCTATTCATTTCTGCTAAACTATGTGACGAGCTGGAAATGGTGATTTGTCTCAGTGGAAAGGACATATGAAAGGAAGAGATTTCCATGTTGTACTTTTTAGGACTCTCCGATCCCATTTTAGCCTTGTTTACTCTCTATCACTAACCTTTTGACAATTTTTCTCATCCTGTTCTTGCTTCTACTTCCTCATATCAATTAAGTGATAGTATACTGTTCTCATCACTATAATCTCACGGTATTGCCAAAGACCAGGCCCCCTTAGGTACAGATTCAAGCAAGAAGTTGGGAATTTGCCTTCTTCACTGGAAGCTGAAAATTAAAGTCAGCAGTTGTAATCAGACTAGAAAGAATACGATTTATCTGGGCTATTGTTCACTGCTATTGGTTTCATTTGTCTCAGCTAGGCAATTAAAAGTAAACCTTTATGATAAAAATTTATGTACAACTCTTTTACAAGTGTAAGCCTTACTAGTTCTGAAACTTAGAAAACAAACCTATAGGAATATCATCCTATTATTTCATTTAACTGTTCTAACATATCTAATTTCAGGGTCTGAAGAAAAGGCTAGGGATATTTTATTCTTAACTAAATGACAGCCTAGCAGTATTGTCAGCAAATACAGCCTGCATCTAGTTTATAAATAAGAGATTTTTAAAAATTTATAAGAGAATGGTCTCCATTGACTATTGTATGTATTATGGTGGTAAATCAAGATATTTTTGTGAAGTTCTCAGGTAGCTGTAGGTTCAAAGCTAATAGCTAATTGTATGATAGATAAAATACTAGCCATGATCATTGTTTAAAATCACAACTTAAACAGTCCATCCACTTGTTTGCCTACAGGAAGTAATTAATGAAACAGGTAATCCACAATTGTTCACTTTTGGTTCCCCTCACCTCCATCCATAACTAGGCCAGTGGCTTAATAATCAGGTTACTTAATAATTCTAATATTCAATTTTTTATCTTTAAAAATGGAAATTATAATTATAATGTGATTCTAAGGAGTAACAGTAAACTATGTAAAGCACCTAGCATGTGCTTGTTGCAGAATACTCAGTAATTGGTAGTTATATTATTCAGAACAACAAATAATTGGAGATAGTCAATTAGCTTCCCAAAACTGTTTACAATATTTACACAGAAAAACGAAGTATTGTTCTGTTTTGTAATTTGATGTGGTCTCAGTCAGGCCCTAGTCAGGTGAGTCTAGTGTTCATATCAATTTTTATTTGTCTGTTCTCCCTAGAAATCTTAATGATGTAATGACCCCAAAGTTGACAATGACTCTACCTCAGCCCTTCTGAAACTCTTGTGAGATTGAGGGCAGCTTCTACTGCTCCTGAGTGGAACACTGGCATGCGCAGCTTGGATTCTGCTTTCTAAACTACTGCATTTGTTCCATGGATCGTATTTTTCTCACTGATGCAGAAGGAAGGTAGAAGGAAAACACTGACGTTCACAAAATAAGAATGTGTTTTATACTTTTGAAGGTACCTTGTGCAGCCCTGGCTGTTTACGAGGAGAGCTGATGAGAGCTAGTGTATAATTCTGAAAAAAAACAAAACAAAACAGAGTATTGAGTTAGACTTTCTTTAAATTAGCTGAGATCAAGCAGTCTAGGAGTGGGCTTTATTCTAGCATCTTGGCAATATCATTTATTTTAAATACAGCCTTCTAAATGTTAAAATGACCATACCAAAGTAGATATAAATACTCTAAAGTGAGGGGATCATTTCTTAGTGGTTTCACTGAAATTTGCTCTAAGTGCTACAGAGGAGAAGTATGTGGGAATAAGAATAATCAGTTTTATTGATTTGTTCTGGGACTTTGGGCAGGAAATAAAACTATCTTGAACATCCTCATGTCCTTGCATACTGTAGGTGCTTTCAAAATATCTCAAATGTGGACTGAGTTAAACTGTCTGAGTCCTAGGTGCACAATAATCTGCCTAGGCACTGTTGTGGAGATTAGTGAAGACTGGCTGGGGACTCCATATAAATGATTAAAAGAGCTTTTAAAAACAAATACATGAGAGAGAGTTCACAATCGGCCCAGCATCTCTCTAAACAGTTATTTCAAAAGCAAATACCTCAATGGGAAAAATACCTTTATTTGTCAGCTGGATTGCAGAATTCAAAAAGAAAGAGAAGAGCCTACGCCTTTGTTGGAAAATAAACAATTTAGCTTCCAGAAACGACTTCACAGCTTGAAGCCCAGCAATGCCTATTTCGGATTAAACTGTCTATTAATTAATAGACATTTATCACCTTGCATTGCACCTTTTAGAAAACAAAACCAAAACCCCAAACCCCTGAGGTTTGGAGAGAAGACGACAGAACCCTCACCCCGCAACAACATCGCCCCTCCCCCGCCACACACACACACACACACACACACACACACACACACGCCTGTCTAAAGTGCACAGGATTTAAGAGGCCAAGGGACCCGCGCCGACTCTCGTGGGCAATTGGGCCCGTGGGCCCAGCAGGCGCTGCGTCCCAGCGCGTTGGCAGTTGGCGACCCCCCTCGACTCCCCCTCTACTGCGGGCTCCCTGTGGCCTTTGGAGGCTCAGCGAGTCAGTTCCAAATGTTTTCCATATTTGTTCAGCCTCCGTAATTCGAATACCAGGGCAGGCTCTGCCCGCCCAGCGCCTTGCTTGGGGCCCAGCGCGCCGCACACGCACCCACCCACCCACCCACGCAGCCGCCATGGGCAAGGACAAGCAGACCCGCGGCCAGCAGAGGCAGGGGGGGCCGCCGGCCGCGGACGCCGCCGGGCCCGACGACATGGGGCCGAAGAAGGGCAAGGGGGCCCCCAAGGAATGCGGGGAGGAGGAGGCCCGAACGTGCTGCGGCTGCCGGTTCCCGCTGCTGCTCGCCCTGCTGCAGCTGGCCCTGGGCATCGCCGTGACCGTGGTGGGCTTCCTCATGGCGAGCATCAGCTCCTCTCTGCTAGTCAGAGACACTCCATTTTGGGCTGGGATCATTGTAAGCATCAAGTCTGTTTTGCCTAAGCGCGTTTGCGGAACAGGAATGCGAAGCCGCATGGTCGAGTTACGACTAACCCAGCTGCATGCGCCCTTCCCCAGCTCCACTCCTCTAACTCGCGCTCTGCTTGGTGACTGATGCCTGCCACACTTGGTTTGACCGTGGGCCAGGCTGGGCGTCGGAGGACTCGCGCCCCCTCTCCTGCTTGTTGCTCTGAACGCCTCCAGTGGGCCTGACTCTAACGCGCTGGAGCTGGGGAGGCGAGTCAAAGGCTGCTTATTTTGGTCAGATTGAACAGCCTCCGTGACAACAGCAGATTCACTTTGGTTTTTTTCCTTATCCTAGTCTCCGGACCCCACCCTTGTCCCTAAATAAGTAATAAATAGTGAAGTAGTTCATTTTAGTAAAGGCAGGTTATGGAAAATCCTGTACTTGGAGTTGCCCCATTGGGTAGTATTAATTTTATTTTTTACATTTGAGGTTCCATCAGTCAGTTTTATAAAATAATGGTCTAAGGCAGGAAACGCAAACACAGCAAGCACAGCCTTAAATCTGCTGGAGTCTAAAGTGGGATAAACCCAGGGCGCCGTGGCAGAAGTATATTTGGGACTGCTAATGGCTGTACTGTTCTAAGCAGAACACTGCTCAGCTGTTTTGAGTGAGTGTTGAGACATACAGCATACTTGGCTTAATTAAAAGGATTCTTTGATGTGAAAGGGATGCCATTTATTGAGCACCTACTGTGTGCCTGTCCTGATAGAGGCCTTACATATATTATTTCTAATCCCCACATTAGTCTCATGGGATAGTTCTTATTCCATTTCTCAAATGAGAGAACGAGAGGGCAGACTCACTCAGGGTCATGGGTAGGCAAAGTTGGCAAATCAGCCAAGCTGATTTCTTTTTGTACCAGACTACATCTGCATTTTCCTCATTGAGTTACACTGCCACTACATTTGGTTTGTAATTTTAATATGGTATGTTAGAGTTCCTTGTGGTTTACTAAAATCTCATTTGATCCATGAAACAACACTTTGAGGTGGGAACTGTTTTTCCTCTCCGCGCACAAAGAAACAGATTAAGAGAAATTAAATGAGATTCTCAAGGCACAGAGATTTAAAGTGGGGGCGTCATGCCAGACTAGAGTGGACGCTTCTGGCTCCTAGTCTCCTATTGCATCATTACTGTTATTACTGACCACGGGAGCTATAACTCATACAACTCTAAAAATAATTTTGTACGGGGGTAGATGTTAAAAACACCTGATAAATATGCATCGAGGTAGGTATTTTGTAATTAAGATTATTTGAACTCACAAATTCTTGCAGAGTAATTTAAAACTTTTAATTTGTGTACTAAGAATTCTCATGAAATTATCATGATTGGAGTTTTCTAAATCAAGTGATTTTAAAAATAGCATTTCACTAAGATATACTGGGTATTTTAGTCACCTCAGTGACTGTCAAGATCCTAGAGGGGAAAAATGTCCTCTAAGGTAGGCAAATAAATAGAAAAAAGGACCAAAGTTCCTTCGTTCAGTGGTTTTGAATATCATTCATGAATGTGTTTTCTATCTTTTCTTTATTTCAACTTTAAAAAACTTGGTACCAAAAAAGCAAATTGATGAGAAAAAATTTTTTCTCAGTGTCTAAGGCGTGAATGTACAAATTGTGCAACTCTGAAATTTCATGAGCTGCAATTAGGAACTTTACATGAGAGCTCCTTGGGTGTGATACAAAGAGTATTATATACAGCAAGGTCTCTATTCTTTCCAGTCTTCTCATTTATAATCTAGGATCCACCTGAAGTTTGCTTGTAGTGACACCTGTACTGATGACATTTGTAATCTTAAATGTTCTTTCAATAGGGAATATATGTAGCAGAGAACAATTAGTGGAGACGCCCCAAGACAAGTGAGGGGAGTCTCTGAGGGGCCAGGTGAGGACAGACTCTCATCCCAGCGGGGCCAGAGCTGCAGGCAACGTTTCACTGCCTTCCACAGACACCGTGCTTGTTGTCCTCATCTCTCTGTCTGTGGTTGGTCATGGAGCACTCTTCCAAGTTTTCAGGGAGACAAGATGGTGAAGGGCAGAAGCATAAACACTGCACCTGGTATTGAGCCCCAGCTCAGCCACTGTTCACTGAATAACTTCGGGCAGGTCATTTAACCTCTCTAGGTTTCCATTTCTTCATTGATTAAATCAGGATGGTAATAATAATTCCTACCTCTCAGGGTTGTCCTGAGGATTAAATAAATTAAAACATGTTCTAATACTTAGAACAGTGCTGGCTAATGGTAAGCATTCAGCGAGTTAGCTCTTTTTATTAGTGATTAGTGAAGCAATCGTTGGTAGTGGCACTCCTCAAATTCAAAGTGGCTCTCTTTTATCTCTCGTGTTGCAGAATGATCATTTTGGACTTGCTACGGTTCTCAGACCAGTTTGTACCCTGAGGAGATATCAGTTTGGCCATCTCACTTTTTCTGTTCTCAGCCAAGTTGCTGTTAGCAATCTCAGTGGTATTAGATTAGTCCAGTACTTTCTAAATCTCTCTGGAGGTTTATAAAAATTCACTTGGAGGAAAGGAGCCCCCTCAGGATCATTTTCCCTAGAAACATGGGGGTGATTCTGGTCTGATTTATCTCCCAGGGAATACTGAAGAGTTGGCGCTACTTAAGAGACCTGCTGGACCAAAGCAGTACAGGTCAATCCCTGGGCTGAGGCAGAGTCAAACTTGCTTCTAGAATTTAGGCTGAATTCAAGCAGGATCCCCAGACTGATGTACCACCCCATTGATAGCTTTGCATGCTTTACTCTTCTATTTCTCTTTATACGGTTGCCTCTTATCATATGGTACTTATTCATTTTATAAGGGTTACTATCCTATTACCTTGGTATTTGGGCATCACCATTCTCATAATAGAATCTGGGTATATGGACAAATCCAGAGGTTACTTCTTGTTGGCTAATGTTTGGGTGACTTGACAAATATTCAGTGAACTTCTGGTTATAGGCTGAAGAAGCCCTTGGTGATCTATGATCAGAGATTTATTTCCAGTGGAATTTAAAAAAAAAAACAAATAGGTTATTTCTTGCCGATCCATAAGTATAACTCCCCTCATTCTTCATCAGAGAAATGACTGAAGTCTTTTTACTTTAGTAACAAAAGGTTCCTGTAAAGGAAAAAATAGAATGCAGCCACTATGGAGATTGACTAACCTGTAAAAGTACCATTCTCCTCTCAAAATTTTTTATAAATGGCTTAAAAGTTATAAGTCACACCACAATGACAATACAAAGTGAAACAGGATATTTGAGGATGAACTTGGCTGGGTTAGGGGATCCTAGGTAGTAGAAGTTTGTTTTGCATTTTATTCTATCAATGGTTGAGTAGCTAGGACAAGTAACTAGGCATTCGAGGTGGCTCATCATTCCAGAATTCCTACTGATGAAAAATACGTATGGACTGAAGGAATCTAAGAACTTTGGGGCCTTTACTTCTTACTCAAATTAATACAGTTTTGGTGTATGTGAAGCATAACATGTTTGAATTTTGCCTTACTTTTTTCTTCATTCAGTAACATTTGTCAGGGGTGTCCACCATGCTAGGCATTGGTCTAAAAATAACAAATTATGTACCAGGAGGAGATCTCCTGATGGACATGTGCCCTTGCCATATCTGACAGTAATGAATACTTCCAATTAGAAAACTTAACCTAGCAAATATTTTTAAAAGCCCATTTACCTTTCAAAGCATTTTCACTTAGTGATTTATTGGCATTGGCATCTTTACTCTGAAGTCAATTTAAGAGCAAACTCTTGCCTCTCATCCCCAATGGGGATGCTTGGTACTTGTTAGTCTCTGGGCCCTTGTACAGAATATTCTTTTCCTTGTTGTGGTTTTTAGCTTTCCTCACTCTCTTTCCATTGCTTCCATAACCCACCCAGGTGGAATAAAATTCCTGAGACATATACCACATTGATCACATTAGAATGTTTAAGGAAAGGGCTTAAAAGGAAGGGAAGAATATTTCCTTTCCTTAATGTCATTCATAAAACTCATCATACGAATCTGTCATGGTTAAAAGTCTTGTCAAGAATAATTTCTGTAACAGTTATCATATGTTAACTTACTCTAAGGAAGTCAAAATGCAGGTGTATTCGAATTTTAAAAATTTATTTTTAATTTGACTTAATGGAAGAGAAATTGGGTGGTTACTTATTTTAAAGCAGAATATACCCGGAAATTTACATGTAGATAAATGACACACAGCAAGTAAAGAACAGGTATTGTTATTATCTATAATTTATAAGTAGAGAAGAAAAGACATGATGATTTAGCTAAATGATTTGATCATGGTTATGGAAAAAATTAGAAGTGAGGAAGATTGGGCATTGGGGTTTTGGGTAGACCATAAAACAGGTCAAGAAGCTAAAAGTGGTGTCAATTTTCTATACAGCTGTATTGACATCTGAGCAACTTTATCTGGAATTACACTTTTAGGAATATGTTGTATGGTAATACATTATTTTTTATATAATTTAATATAATTCCATAGTTTAATGTTCCCCTTGTGGTACCTCTGAGAAATAATTTTTATTATAGCAACTGTCACAGGCTTGTTAGGAGCTGAGGAATGATAATTACATGGCCTAACTCAATTTATTACAATAAATAATAATAGGAAAATTATCTTATAGGCTCTCCTAGTAAGTATAAAAATAGAATGTAATTGAATTAATTGGGCAAAAAAATTAATTTTAAAAAATAAAAAGGGAATATTAAAGAATTTGGTAACATGTTTTCTGAAAGAATTTTAGGAATAAGGAAGTTTAGTGATTGAACAAAATCATTTGATGCTTAGAATATTAGGAAAAATGTATATTTCAATTCTATTGCTAGCCTCATACTAAGCCAAATACACCAAGATCAAGAAAGTGCTTATATAATGAGTAAGTTATCCCTGAATCATTGATCTCTTTTTAAAATATGGAGACGGGGCAGATCCTGATATTTTCAATCCTGTAGTGTGGATATATTCAACTCAGAAAGTTAGTCTCTGGAAACTTTTGAGATTTCAATTATCATTTGGTTTTATTTTTTTATGATAGAAATACTAACGTAAAGAATTTGGGTGTAGTCAATAAAAAATAGAGAAATTTATTCTCTTTAAGTATACTGTATGTTTATGGGGCTCTATGTATCTCCTGACACATAAAGGTTACCTAGTATGTTTTGAATTGAATTCTTTCTATTCCATACTTGCCATTATCAGACCTTCTGTTTGAACTTGTGAAAACCATTTTTAAATTATGATTTGCAGATAAATTAAAGTTTATTGATAACATTTTAAAGAACTGTGAGGTAATAATAAGGAATGTGCTATTGCTCCCTTTTCGATTCCCGAATTTAGGACACATTAGCTTAGCATTATGGAGATGTTTAGTTCATATTATAAAATATCTACAGGATTAAAAAATGAGGTCATTTGACTTATTTTACATTACCCTAATTAGAACAAATTAAGACAAATTAAGATTGAAGTAGCTGAATGCTTGGTGTCTTCCTTCTGCAAAGAAAGTAATGGTATACGTTTCCCTAATATTTGGTCTAACAGTTTTATAGATAGCCACTAATAAGATGTCCACTTTGAATTTGTTCTGAGGAAATGGACATTTTCTAGACTTTTTCTTGCCTTTAGCCTTGTCTATGACATTTCTATGAAGATATTCTTTAACTGGGTCTACTTGCCTGTTTTACCCTGAAAGGCTGGCATCAGCATTAAAGGTTACACACAAGGGTATGTGAAGAGTTCAGTTGCATATTTCTATGTTGCCGTAGGACAGGAATGGAATCTAGTCATTAAACTTTAATTAGATATCATTTCATGCAAAATATAGTTCATTTTTAGGATCCAGATCCTGGCAAACTAGAGAAATGCTGATCAAAAGACCCCATCAAAATCCAAAGCTGGATAGGACCTAATGATGTATTTTAATCCTGTAGCTATTACTTGCTGTGAATATTCAAGTTGAGGTTTATTACAGTGAGTTCAGAGCTGAAGGTGAACTTTCTTTTTTTAAATGGATGTTGGGAATAGTATTTAAGTCATAAACTATATAAAAGTCTTTTTTCGGAGGCACATCTTTTAGATGGTTTGGATGCTTCCTCAAATCTCAGTGTATTGAGATAAAATTTGGCAGGAGTAACTGTCAGATGCCTGCAGCTCACTCAGTCACCCCAGTTAATTTTAAAATTCATGTGTGTACACTCACACATATGGCAATAACCAAAATATATTTTTCTTTCTGTCTTAGTCTGCTCCATCATGGTCAGCTTCTGGTGAGGGCTCTCTTCTCGGCTTGCAGACAGCCACTTTCTCAATGTGTGCTCACGTGATCTTTCCTAAGTGCACGTGCTTGGAAAAAGGAAGAGATTTCTCTCTCTTCCTCTTCATATAAGGCCACGAGTCATATCACATTAGGACCCCACACTTATGACCTCATTTAACCTTAATTACCTCCTAAAAATCCTTCCTCCAAATTTAGTCTCATTTTGGGTTAGGGCTTAAACATATGAATTTGGGAGGACACAATTTAGTCCACAGCACTTTCAGTGAAGAATATAAATTCATACAACCACCTCAGCGATTCTTATGCTTGATTTACAGCTTATTCATAAAGGCCCTATGGCTTGCATGGAACATTTAAAAATTGGAATGTTTCCGATGAGAATTCTGAGCTAGTAAACTGACATGTGGTAGTGCAATGGGGTGGTGTGACTTTGTGTTCATGCCAGTAGTGAAACATATGGAGGAAGTTTTTTTACTGCATTTACAGATTGCTTCCTTTGTCAAATTTCAGTAAAAATAAAATCCAATAGATTAAGCCAGTGAATACAATTCTAAGGCTGGCTTAGGCATTTCTTTTGCTGCGCTAGTTCTTTAAGGCTTAAGAACTACTGTGTAGTAAATCTCTGCCTTTCTTTACTGCCCTGGGAGTGACTTGCTGCCAGGTTCTAACTGAATGACACCTTGGCTTCAGAGGCGAGGAAATGAGGGTGGTTGGCTGAGCGGCGCAGTTGGGGGATGCTCAGATTTCCAGCAATTAGATGAGCTCACTGGCTTCTGATGGGCAGCGATCTCATGTGTGATGTTTCTAGAACTCAAGGGAAGCCACCGTTATTTTCATTTTTGAAGATGATTCTGAAAATCAGATTTACACTCTTTGTTCTGTGGTATGGGTCATAATAAAACCCTGAGGTGTTTCTACCTTGGGCCTCGTGATGCAGCGGCCTCTAGTAGGAGCCTGCATCTCCTTGGTAGATTCCCCTCTTTGGCAGGACTTCAAGGGCTTATCATAGGATCCTGTTTGTCTAACTTAGAAATCCTGAACTTCGCTCTGATTTACTCTTTCGAGGGCTGCATAAACCCAAACCATCCCAGAGGCATACTATAATATCTCTGGTTTGATTTTTGAGCGTATTTAAAGTTGATGCTCTTTGATTTAATGTTGCTAGAGCCATATCCCCTGCTTAACACAGTGCATCATTGCTGTGTTTCCTGGGCACTGTCAAAAGGCCAGAAAGTGACTGGACATTAGAAAGCAAAGGATTTGTCCATAAAACTCAGATTCTGTTGAAGAAGTTCTGTTGGGGCCTGTTTCTCTTGTTGCAGAAAAATGAACAACTCCCTGCACCTTGCTGGGAGTGCTGTGGGGCTGGGAGAGGCTGCAAGAAACCTTGAGGATGCTGTTTTAGTGGCATCCCACTCAACCTTTATTTTGAAAGTGATTCAGCATTCATTGTAACGAGCCATTAAAACCCCCTTTAAGATAGGTTATTATCAAGGCCTCTCTCGGGTGGAAGATAATGACAGCTGACAAGAAAAGAGGGAGAATTGCAAATGTGTTAACTAGACTCTGACTAGGGACAGAATTTTAGCTTTATTACTAGAAAAAACAAAAAACAAAAACAAAAACAAAACAATACACCAGCTACCTTCTACCTAAAGTATCAGGTGTGGCACACATATCAGGCCATTAGGCTCAAGCTGAGCTTTATCTCACATTTAGCTCTCCCTGGAAAGCTATGAAGGAGGCTTTTTCCAGGATAAGAGAAATAGCATTTTAGTCTTCATCATTTCTGTTGCAGAGTGGAGGGTGCTGCTCAATTAGGGAGAAGAACGCAGGATGACTATGCCCACCTTGGTGAAAGGGTGGAGCATCCAGGGCAATGAAAGGACAAGCTACGACCCTATAAGATGAACACATTATAATCAATGAGAGATATTTCTCCATGACTGCCTACTGCTGAGAGACAGAATTCGACAGTTTTGTTTACATGTTATATGTTCAATAAATTTATTTCTCTCATGCTCTCAGCTAGTCAGATTCTGAAACAGAAGGATCAAATCCATGCAGGTTGGCTTCGTCTCATAATTTTTTTGTGAACAAGTAGTTTAAGATGCCTATTAAAGTGTTTTGACCTGGGTTAAGGGCTTTGAGGCCAAACGTAATTTAAAAAATGAACATAGGGTGACCGTAACTATTGTGTTATAGAACCCTCGATAAATAATTCTCATTCAGTCACTGAATCTAGTGCGTCACAAATTTTTCCACCTCGAGACCTCCCTGAAGCCTCACTCCCCTTCTCCTTGTCCTCACACACACACATCACAAAAAGCTCAGTGTCTAGCTAACCCATGTTGCCATGGAAGGGAAGAGGAGAAATGCTAGAGAGGCTGCAGGCTGCTTGGGGACACTGACCTCATGTTGAAAAGAACAAAACACTTTTCAAAGGAGAAGTAATATTATATATTACTTAACGTTCCATTATATCTTGTTTTGTTGGTATATATATCATTTTTTTTTTTTGTAAAAAGTGCTCTCAATTAGAAAAGCCACTTGATAATATTTGTTAAAGGTTGAACAGGATGGTTCTTTCATTTGCACTCCTGTTACAATGTTATATAATTGAGTTTATATTGATTCACTGTGTAACTTCCATATACTGTACTATTTCTTAAGTTTTTATTTATTGTACAATTTAAGATATATGAACTCAAGAGCATTTATGTAGAATTATCTCTACAATCATTTCTAAAGTGGGACTTATTTTGAGAACCTACTTAATTATGCCTGAGTAATAAATTCCATCTTATAACAATACCTTTGGAGTAGGCTACATTTATGAGATTCCTTTCCCTTCTAAAGATTTGAATAATACCAAAATGAAACAAGTGAACTGTAGGTTGTTTATTTTTCCCACAAATGTGTAGCAATTATACCCCTCCTGTCGATTCATGAGAAATGCTGGAACACATTCTTTCTCTTACGTTCTTTGAAAATTGATTATTTTGCAAAGTAGGTATTTATAGAACTTATTGGCAATTAGTTTCTGATAAATCACCAGAAGAATGAGTTAGGTGGTTGGTAAGCAACAGAACAGAATGCTAGAAAAGAAAGAGTACTTACTAGTACTTTGTCTTTCCATATGCCAGGTATGGTGTCCCCAGGACTTCAGTGTCTGGGAAAGGACACACACCTACAAATAACGACAATACAGTTTAGAAAACCCGGTGCTAAGGTGGTATCCTAAAGAAGTAACACAGTGGATGGAGGGTGTGATTAACCCTGTCCGGGGAGGATCAGAAAAGACAAGGAGAGGGGACTTGAAATTGTAGGAGCGTCTCCAGCTTTGAAATAGAACAAATGTGGGTAGACTCCTGGATCTACTGATTTGTAGCCATTTTCAAAATTTTTGTTTGATTTTTACTTTCCTTTTTTGGTGCGGGTTTGAGTAAGTATGGGCAATTTTATGATTTTTTTAATTATGAAAATTTCTAAGTCTACAAAAGCATATAAAGAATAATAAAAGAATCTCTTATACCTAGGTTTGTCAAGTTTTAATATTTCATCATAAATTTTTTTTTTTTTTAAGAAAGAAAACATTACAATACATTGGAATCACTCGTTTCCTTTCTCAATCATATTTTTCTACCCTAAGCTCCTTCTCCGGAGGTTCTATTATCCTGAATTTGTTATTTATCATACCTGTGCATGTTTTCATACTTTTTAAATAGGTACATACGTATAACCAATAATTAATATAGTTTCATATGTTTTAAGTTTTATATAAATGGTAGCATATTATTTTTGCTTATATTTCTTTTGAGATTTATTCATAATGGTACATGGATACCATTCATTCATCTTCCTATACTATATTTCATTATAGGAATACACAGCAATTAATTTATTTAGTCTTCCGTTGATAAAAATTTAGGTTGTTTCCCAAAATACATATTTTGCAATTACAAATAGTGTTGCGATAGATATTCTGTTCCATGGCTCCCTATACACATATTTCAAAGTTTCTTTAGGGCATATTCCTAGGAATTTAATTATTGGGTAATAAGATATAAGCATCTTCAACTTACTAGATATTGACAAATCAGTACCATAAACCCAAATGTTGTAAATGAGATAATATATGCCAAGTGGGTAATGAGTAAAGGTAGCCTTTCTGGGTAGAGGAGATCCTTGAGCAAGATTTGAAGACTGAATATTACTATGTTCAAAATGATGGAAGGAGGAGTACTACACCAGGGGGATAAAAATGTAAAAGGTCATTTTAGGTCAAAGGCACGATTCATGTCCTATGACTATTAAGCTCAGTTTTCATCTACGACCAACTTTATTGATTCACAATTCTGTTGTTCATTTTATTCAGTCTTTTGAAGATGTAACTGCAAAAATTCCCAGCAGTTCCTATAAAATACAAATCTTACCATGGATATACGAATCTGTGCTATAGTATTGAAATAAGACCCAAACCAAAGAGACTCATTCTGCTTAAATAACTCCACTATAAGTCAAACACTAAGATAGGTGTCAGATTTTCCTCTCAATTTTCTGTGAGTTGGTAAAACACTCAGTTGTGAGATTCATCGATTTAAAATGATGAGCCATTTGCAGTCATATTCAAGTAAGGTTTGGGAACTTATGAATTGTAGCAGCTTTGTCCTGGCACGTCTCTTGCAGACTTTTCTGGCTTCCAGCCTTGCTTGGCAGGAACATCAAGGAAAGCACACTCTATCTATAGGTTTGGGAGTCACACTCCCTTCATTTAGCTGCTGGTCACAAGTTGCAGCCCCTTTTTATCAATTTCATCAGGACAGTTTTCTAATATCTTATAAAGTAACATACGAAATGTAAGTGAACCTCTGCAAAGTACAATGTGTGCTGAGAAACAGTATAGTCGCTGAACAAGCACATCTTCCTACTCTCTCTGTGCTTGTACAGATCTAGCCAAACTATACTAGCAATGCAAATTATAGTGCAACACTGGTTTAAAAATTTAAAAAAATATATATATATAATATGTATATAATATATATATATAATACATATATATAAAATACATATCCATGGGTTTCGCATTCATGTATTCAACCAACTGCTGATCAAAACTATTCGAAAAAAATATTACATTGATGCTGACATGTACTATGTAGTTAGGCCTACAATGGTTGCATCTATACTGAACATGTACAGACTTTTTATCGTCATTCCCTAAATAAAATAGTATAATAGCTATTTACATAGCATTTACATTGTCTTAGGTATTATAAGTAATCTAGAGATCACTTAAAGTATATGGGAGGATGTATGTAGGTTATATGCAAACCCTACATTATTTTATATAAGAAACTTGAACATTTGTGGATTACGTAGTATCTGTGGAGGTCATGGAACTAATCCCTCCTGTAGATACTGGGAGAAACGAGCATATATTTTTGGTTATGGAATAGTTTCAAATCATGATAAAACCTAACACTTCAGATTAGAAAGGATGTATCTTACCATACAAAGGATTTCAGTCTGGTATGTAAATGCTCCTTAATGCTCCACACTTCTTTACCAACCAAGCAGAGATTTTATCACAAGAGAGCTGGTGAATCGACTCAGTGCTGGCAATTACGTGAACAATAATTTCCTTAAGAATTGCCTCATACGTTCTTACAATTTATTTTCCAAAGAGATCTAGAATTTGCAAAGTTCTCCATGACAATAGGCCAACTTTTGTTTTTGATTTAATTAATTAGCACATAAATTATTTATTTTGGATCAATTTGAATGTCTTGGAATACTCACTTATGAAAAGGTCCATACATTTACAGTAATTCAGACATAGACCTGTCAGGTATCAACTCCTCAGGACAATTATAATAATAAATGGAGAATAAAAGGACAATTATAATAATAAAAGGGGGAATAAGATTGTGCAAATATTATAAATGGGCTAAACTTAGATGTGGGTGACCAGGTGTCTTTTCTCTTTAGTCATCTAGAATTACTTTTTCACTGAAAACTTTTCACCTGGATGTCTACCAGCTTTTAAAAAATAATCTCCTAGGTCGTCTTTGCAAAGTAAATATCACAAATTGTTCTCTTCAACCCCCCACAGAAAGATGTGGAAATGAACAAATGCAGATGTGTGTCATAACCCAAATTCTTCCTGGGCCAGGTGGAATTTAGTTCTTGCATGAGAGAGTATTCCTGTCCTAGAGCTCTCTACTGGCAATTTTTACTCTAACAAAAAAATAAAAATAAAAGGAATAAATCAGTGGAGCTCTCAGGTTGTAGATACATAAGGCACATTGGATATTTTCCTGATATATGATAAGCCAAATAAAAAACTCCTTTGCAGAAGTTGCCAGCTATAAAAAGTTGCTAGAGTTTTGTTTGTAGTGGAAAAGAAGCTACTACTTTGGGCTTGGTTTAATAAAACCTAAGAAAAAAATTTTTTTTAAAATTATAATTGGTGTTCTGGCGTTTAATACCTGTACATTAATGTTTCTAACGTCTGGAGACAAATAGTTACAGTTTTCCTCCTCAATTTGATGGCCAGCTCTGCCATAAATTCTTTGGTTGATTTTGAATCTTTATATTTACATGCCTATCACTTTTGGAATTTCCAATTAATATCTGTGCGCTAAGTTTGGCTGAAACAACTAAGCTTTTGTAAAAAGTAATATTAATTTTGGATCTGTTATGGATAGGAAATAATTTTAGCTAAACAACATTTTCAGAAATTAAATGCTCCTCTTTGTGAAACCGTTATAATGTAATCAGAGAAACATATACAGCTTGGCCTGGTTACCAAGACTGGTATTTCCTTAGTAGCAGATAATAAATAGGTTTGTAGCAGAAAGAAAATGAGGCAGAAAAAAGAAGTTTTATAACTCTTAAGTGCTTGCAAACTGTTCACGTCAACATCATTGGAAAGATTTTTGAAAAGTGCGTCCTTGCTATGCAAGCAAAAGTAGCCTAAGTCACTAAATGAAAGGATTTATTTCTTTGACAAATAAGTATTGACTGCTTCATATATGCTGGGCACTATTTCCTTTACATATGCTGTCTTATACAATCCTCACAGCAATTTAAGGAGGAGGCATTGTTGTTATCATTCCACCGATGATGAAACTGAGGTTCAAAGAAGTTAACTTGTATAAGGCCAAAAGCTATAAAGTGATAGAGATGGATTTTGATCCCAGGTCTGTCAGATTCAGAACTAAGACATATTGTTTCGGTCTCTGTGTTTAGGTATGTGGCCCATTTTGCTGTAAAACTTTGTATAGTTTCCCTCTATTGTTTCTTCTTCAGGGCAGGTATATATCATTTATTTATTTATTTATTTAATTTTTTTAGGCGAGGCAACCCTTGGTTGACCTTACAGATTGCAAAGACCTTGTCAGCTTACAATCCCTTATTTTTTATTTTTTATGCCTACAGCACCTGGTCTTCCTAGGTGGTCTCCCATCCAAATACTAACCAGGCCCAACCCTGCTTAGCTTCTAAGATCAGACGAGATCAGGTTTGTTCAGAGTGGCATGGCCGTAGCCTGTTATTTTTTTTATAGAGCCTGTGAGATCTTAGATAACTTATACGGGATATGAGTTGTTGAAATAACAGAACCACAAGCCTCTCATAAGAAACAACCATGAGTCCACCATCTTTTCTTAAGGGTTTGCTGGGTATTACTGATTCATTTTTAAGGGAGGAAATCTTGCTTTAAAGTCTTATTGTTTGTGTTTTGCTAATTACTATATGTCATGTCTGTGGGAAAAGAAGCCATAATGATAAATGCTATGTTCTCCCCAGCTCTTCTCAACCAATGACACATATCTACTTATTTACTTGTTATGGTCTGCCTCTTCACTTTAAAGCATTGGCCCTATCAAGGTGGTGATTTTTATCTCTTCTGTTCACTGTAGTATCTCCAGTGCCTCAAAGAGTACCTACACGTTGTGATGAGTACACAATGAATAGTTGTTAGTGAACAAAATGAGATTATATGATAGAGGGCTACAATTACATATATTATTCATTTCAGCTCAAATTTCAGAGTAAGTTATACTGGCAGAGTTTTGAGGTCATATGAGATGGAAAAAATAGTACAAACTATAATTCCAGGCACATAATTTATGATCCTTAAAGCAAATCATAAACTATTATTTTCTCCATTTTATATATGACGAGACTGAGTTTCAAAGACTGTGACCCTGTCCTGCAGCTTGGACAGTTATTTGGATCTCAAAAACTATGTTTTTCACACTCTTGTCTCAGGAGTGTTACTTCAAGCCAGTCAGCACAGGAGAGGAGCAGATAATGGAATGTTCTCCAAATCTCTGCAGTTTTCGCTTCACTCACAGAGCTATCAAAATTCCATAAGGGAGGCAGCCAGGCCATGTAATGGTTAAGAGCTAGGCTCTGTACTCTGATTGGTACAGCTCTCAGCTCTGGATTTGCTATGTGGCCTTGAGCATGAAAACTTTCTGAGCTTTAGTTTCCTCTTCTATAAAATGGGGCTAATAATAGGAATTACACTATAAGATTTATATGAATACTAACTAGGATAATTTACATAGAAAGCTTAGTTTAATGCTTGGAACCTATATTCAGGGTTCTACTTTCCACAGTTTCAGTTACCTGTGGTCAACAGCAGTCTGAAAATATTAAATGTATAATTCTGAAAATGAACAATTTATAAGTTTTAAATTGGGTGCCATTCTAAATAGAATGATAGTTCTTGTGAGGTCCTGCTCTGTCTCACCTGGCACGTGAATCATCTCTTTGTCCACTGTATCCACACTGTGTATGCTACCCACCCATTAGTCACTTAGTAGCCATCTTGGTCATCAAAACTACTGTTGCAATATCACATTGCATTCAAGTAACCCGTATTTTACCTGATAATGGCTCCAAAGCACAAAGTAATGCTGGCAATTCAGATATAACAAAGAGAAGTTGTAAACTGCTTCCTTTAAAGTGAAAAGGCGAACATTCTCAATAAGGAAATGAAAAATCGTATGCTGAGGTCAACAAGATCTAAAGTAAAAAACGAATCTTCTATCCACGAAGAAAGAAAAAGAAATTTGTGCTAGTTTGCTAAAGAGAGGGAGAGAGACGTCATCCACATAACTTTTATTATGGTATATTGTTATAACTGTTCTATTGTATTGTTAGTTATTGTTATTATCCCTTACTCTGCCTAATTTACAAATTAAACTTTAAACTTTATCATAAGTATTTTGTATAGGAAGAAACATAGTATATATAGGATTCTGTGTGATCTGTGGTTTTAGGCATCCACAGGGGGTCTTGGAAAGTATCCCCTGTGGATAAGGGGAAACTACTATAGTTACAAACTAATCCCACTTAGTAACCAGATGCTTCTGTAAGAGAAGGGACTTAGAGGTGGCAGAAAATGTGGTAGAGATGCAGGGTGTGCTAGAGTATCTCTAATGGGTTTGTGTAAGCTGATTGTGCACACCACTTCCCAACTCTGTGCTCAGTGTCTTCATGTTGGTAGCTTGAAATCAGCCATGGTACAAATATCAGTCCCTCCCCCCTCAGCCAATTGTAGAAATGGTCTAGTTTTGGAGGTGATTGCTTTGCTTTTGCTTGGAGCAGGAGTGAATAATGCCTATCAACAGTAGCAGAGTGCCACATCACACTAATTGATGATTTAGAGATGCTTCCCAAACCACCAACCAGACACTGAAGCTACAGGCTCTGGAATGTGGTCATATTTAAGTAGCAATGAAGACAATGGGTTCCCTCAATCTTAAGGACTCCTTCAATAGCATAGACTAAATTTATTTATGGGGTAACTATTGTTACATCTCATTGTGATGTGTAATAAACGACTCTTCCATAGGAAACTCCACTAGTCTACATATCACTCTAGATTCTTAACCATTCAGATAACCCCACACTAAATGCCAGCATTTAGAAGACTATGTCTTTACTTTAGACTAGTGGTTCTCAGTGTGGCCTCAGAAACAGCAGCACTAACATTACTCAGGAATTTGTTAGAAATACAAATTCTAGGTCCCCATCCCAGACCTATTGGATCAGAGATTCTGTGGACAGGATCTCTGAACCACTAAGTGATTACCAAGTGATTCTGAACCACTGGCTTAGACTTTGTCTTGCCTTAAGGTAGTGGCCATGAGAATCCATTAAAAATGCTTAAGTTATACTAAAATGTTCTCTCCTATCCTTCTGAAATCTTGATCCAATAAACATCCTTTAATGGATTCTCATGAAATGTTCTTTTGGATAGTGTTTAATTAATCAGCAGTTCTCCCGAGAGACCTCATTCAATCAACAGCTTGCAATATGTTTATCATTTGTTGAAAATGATTTCTAATATTCTGGCTTAAATTCTAGTAGATGAAAATTCATAGAAATTCTTTTAAGAAATATCTAGAGAAACACATACAGTTTTGCTGTACCTCTTGTTGATCAATGGGTTGTGCAAACATGAGAAGAGAGTTTATCTTGTTAGTATATTGACTGAATTAAAGCACTTTAAATACAACATTGAAAGTTGATTAACTTACAGAAATAGAGTCACATTTCAGGTACACAAATGACAGAGGGGGATGGAAAGAGGAGAGAAACCTTGAAACGCATTTGACAAGGGAAGGCTGTATTCCCTGGGTAGCCCTGTCAAGCAGCTCTCTCAATAATAAAAGGGAGAAAACAAATAAATAGGAGGTTGTGCGAATGTCACAAGACCAGAATATAAATACATATGACATGGAGAGAAGTAAATACCAATAATTCACATTCTCACAAAATGTTTTAGAGTGATATCTTCTAGCTATGCCAAAATGAGAAATATATATATATGTAAGTAAATCTCTAAGACACTTGTCACACAGTCACCTTTTATTCAAAATGACAACCCTCAAAACGTGCAATAGGTACAATAGGCTGAATAACAAAAACAAAGACAATGTGTGACAAGACTCAGGATTCGGACATATAGCAATGGATTTAACATTCAGAGAACATTTCAACTCTGTTTAACTTCCTAACGCACAAGAGAGAATGCAGTCTTCACCTGAGGAGAAAAAGAATATCTTTAGACAGAATGTGGAATTTAGGACTTAAGTATTCTCTTTACCCTACAAAACTGTAGAAACATGCATCCAAAAGTAGGTTAAAATGATGGTAGTTGTCTTCTCTTTTCCAGTAAAAATCATTTCAAGCTTTTTTTTAATCAATATAATCATCTATCTGTACATGAACTAAATCTTAGCAAGCTCTAAATGGCTAGCAGCTCTTTTAGCATTGGTCTTCCCAATGCCACCCAGTTCATAATTGGCTTTTATCTCAGTAAAACCACCTATCTGCCCCAGGTCTGGGTGTCTGGCCCAAAAGGTACTTTCTTGAAAACCTTATGTAACTGCCTTTTCTCCTGTTCCATGTGCCTCACCTCATCATACTTAACAAAAGCTCTGGCCCAGAATTAGAGAATGATGTTGCAGGTAGGCCTGGTGGGTCTCACTACTCATTAGTATGAGTTCCCCCTTCACTGCCTGGGAAGCCAAAACACCCTGTCTTCCTGGTACATCCCCACCCTGCCAGCTGAGGTCACAAGACTCTTAATCTGACATGAGAAATCTGTTTTTTTCCGCATGGTCATCAAGCCTTCGGTTTTAAGTATTCGATAAATACTACTCTTCTAGAAGTTGCTTACACTAAACCCCCAGTAACCTCTCTCATAAAGAAGTATTGTTTTATGAGGCACAGATATAGGTAAGAAAATGAAATTAACTACCTCAATGAACTACCTCATCTAGAGCCTATTGAGCCCTATCAGAAGGTCAAGAAATTACAATATGTTGAATTAATTCAAGTTTTATAGCAAATACCTTATGCAAAGACATAGAGGTGAAACTTCAAAAAAACAAAAAGGATGGTGATGAGTTTCATAATATTTAGACATGTCACGTTGTACAACTCAAATTGTAAGAAGTGTTTTTGAGATGCTTTCTGTTCAAAAAGTCAAAGATTCTTCATAACTGGGTAAGTTCCTTGGCCCTTTTCTGTTTTCACTAGACTCTCTCTGGATGGCACAGTGTTTCTGAAGATCTCAATTGCTTCATATATGCTGATGACTGACAAATGCATGTCTCCTCTTTCCTGAATTCTAGGCTCACATGGCTGAACTTTGAGTCTATGTGGGCATCATCGTTTTCCACTGCCATTCTGCTCCTGCTCTTGTATTTCCTGTCTCATTAAATATCAACATCATCCACTTGGCAGCTCAAGTCAGGAAGCTAACACTTTCCTGATCCCTCCCTCTCCTTCAGCTCTCACATCTAGTCAGTCTTTAGAGTCTATGTATTCTGCTTCCTTCCTGTCATTCAAGCACACCCATTCTCTATCCCTACTGCTCCCTGTGCTCAGGCTCTCACCATTTCTCCATAGATGAACAGCCTCTTAGCTGGTCTTTCCTCCCAATCTATTCTTCACTGCCAGAAGGCCTATCCTAAAGGGCAAAAGTGATCACACCCTTCCCCTGCTTTAGATGAAATATAAATCTTCTGTGACCTACTTCCTGTCCCCTGCGAGTACACCTTTTGCCTTTTCCTCTCTCACTCTCTGCACCAAAGTTATAGGAGTCTTCAAATGTTTGCTCAGCATTTCTCCATGCTTTCGTACCTATTAGCACTCTCTCTACTCTTCCTTATATCCTTCTCCTAGCTAATTTATTCTTATCTTTCAAAACCCATCTTCCTCTAGAAAGTTTCCCCAAGTCACACTCAGGTTAATCTCCCTTTCTGTGTATTACGGCAGACATGGTCCTAGTACTCGCACAGTATTGTAACTTCATTCTCCTCTCTTACCCCACTAGACTGAGAGTGCGAAGGCTGAGACTGTGATTTTACCTTTTGATTCTTAGGACCCTGGCTATAGTATGCCTTCAAAAAAGTTCAGTCTATTGACTAGGTGAAATCCTCTATAATGAGGTCATATGCTCCTGTGCAACTTCTTGCTGGAAACCAGCCTAAATTAAGGCTATAATGAAGTAGATACTAGTGTTATGGGGAAATTTGTTCCAGCAAGGCAGAGAGTCAGGTTTCTAAGATGCTGGTCAGTGAGTCCTGGTTATTGGAATGTGTCTCTTGTAAAGACAAAGAAGAAAGTCTTGGCAATTGCCCACGTCAGCACAGCAGCCTCTAGGGGCAAAGACAATAATGTGGGCGAGAGTCTGACTCTGTGCCTCTGTGGACAGACACTAACAAGGGAGCACGGCCACGCACTTAGGGGTTTAACTGTCTCCACAGAAGCAGGTTTAGAAGCCTCCATCTGGTTTGTTGCCAATAAACAACAAAAAAGATCTTTCTTTCATTGTTTCAGTTCTGTAAATGCTTAATGGGAGAATACATAGTAAGCCCCTATAGGCCTTATCAAACTTATAACTCAATTAGACCTTTTTTTAAAATGAGTTTTGAGAAAGGACTTCATCTCTGCTTTGGAAATGTAAGCCACATCGTGGACCACGCAAACAACTTCAGTACCATTATTTCCAAATCTACTAGTCTTCTGCTGAAAAGCTGCCTCCCTGGGTCCTATTAGCTTTGTTTTCTACCCAGACCTGTCCAGTCCATGCCATGCTCACATACTTTAAGATTGTGTCTCTCCACTGAGAATGTTATCTACTGCTGTGAAGCCATGCAGCCAATCCTAATGATAGATAACCTTGCAAACAACCTATACTATAAGAACGCTTGGTTTTTGGTTTCACAGCCCATTAGAAACCCGAACAACTTTCAACTTGGGAACCCATTAGGGCATAAGCAACTTATTGATTTTGTAATTTAGGAGTAAATAGGATAGAGGTGTTACCTTAAAATGCTATGTTGGCTTTGTAAGTGAACAGTTCTGCCACCCTACCATGGATGGTCTGTGGTTTGAAGCTGGTCCTAGGGATGAGAATTACAAATATTACCAAACTAGTCATTTAATGACTTGTTAGATAACTCTCAGTCATCCTTGCAACATCTGTCTCTAGGAAAACTGTGCTTATCGGAAAATGAAATATTGTTGCTTATGTTTTCTGTCTTAAAGTAGAACTTAGCAACATTTTAAGGTTTCCAAAATTAAGTGTGCATAGATATGTTTTGATTAGAAACTCTAAATCACAGTTTAAAAAACTCCAGTGCACTAAAAAGAAAATCTGGTTTGACTAACCAATCAAGCACCTTTTCTCTCAAAGTTGCCATTCCTCTCATAAGCTTCCTTTCAGCTCTTCCCATCCCCTTTCCATTGCTGACATTCAAGAACTTGGAAGTTGCTTTCTATTTCTCTCTCTTCAGCGTCCTCCCTTCAGTCATACTATAGCCAAGACGTACAGATTCCACTTCTGCTACATTTTTCCTCTCTGTGCCACTTTCTCTGACTTTGCCTGCCATCATCTGAGGTCTGGCACATCTGATACATTAATCTTGCTTAGATTAGTAAAATAATATCCTCATGTTCTCACTGTCAACTCACCTGACACCACTACTCATTTTCCTGAAAGATGTCGTGAATCATGTCATCTCTGCTTATAATTTTTCAAGGGAGCCCCACTACTTACTAAATCAGTCCTACGATACTAGATTTTCAACCTATCTTTTCTCGTTTTGGTATTTTTTCTAGGTAGCTCTATATTCTGTCATTTCAACTCTGGTTACATGTTTGCTATTCTTTCCACATAATGTACGCAGTCCTACCTCTGTGCTATTGTTTATGCTGTTTCACCCACGCTACTTGTTTTGAGTGCTGGCTCCATTGTTTACTGGCTTTGTGTTTGTTTCTTCATTTATGATATGAGGATCATAATAGCACCTACTTCATAGGGTTTTGTAATTATTATATGAAGAAATCCATACAAAGCCCTTAGAAGAACCCCAGCACAATATAAGTATTCGGGAAATGTTAATGATCATGGTTATTATTATCATCCCTTTCAAGGACCATTTCAAATCCACCTCTTTAGTGAAGCCTTTTTAATTGCCCAACTCGATGTTATTTTTTTCTTCTTTTTGTAGTTCTCTGAATAGCATTTGACATATAATGCCATCCTTCAGAAGAGGGTGTGTACTTATCTTGGCCTGGACTGGGCTATACACTTTCTGAGGCTGAGGAACTTTTATTCACCATTGCATACTCTGAAGGACCTTGTAAAGCACCTGGCACATCTAAAGGACTTAATAAATACTGGCTAAATTGAAAGAACTTGATTTTACTATTTTTAAAACTGTTCTCCAAGCTGAGAAAAAATAGCACATAAAGATAAGTAAATGAAGTAAACATCTTGCTAACAAGGATGTTACTGGTGGAAGATACTGAGATTGATGTCATTAGAGTGTGTGACTTGCCCTGATAACACCCTTTCATTTCTGTTCTCCATTACAGGTCTGCTTAGTGGCCTATCTTGGTTTGTTTATGCTTTGTGTTTCATATCAAGTTGATGAACGGACATGTATCCAGTTTGCTATGAAAGTAAGTTGTCAATTTTCTTTCTCTTTTATCATCGCATAGAAAGAAATATAAGTACAAAACAAAGGAGTGCTTTTTAAGGGGTTGCATATCTGATTATTCTAGAAATTGCATATTTAGGTAGGCCAAAAAATGTTTTAGGAAGGCATTCATCCAGACTTCAAATATAATGCTATTTTTTTTTAAAGTCTTAATTTCCATGAACTGGCTTGGCATGGAGCATATGAAGTCTGTCCTTTTATGCCCTTAAAAGGAATATTGAAAATTCGTCAGTTCGACAAAACACTGTGCCAGGAAAGGATGCCCATATCAGTGCCCACTTCCATGTCTTGGAGGTTATTTGGAATATTTTAATAATGAAGCAGTCTAAGTGCATTTCCTCTCGTAGGTGGGATCACTGAGACAGAAAAAGTACATTGGGTGCATCCAAACAATCTGCACCAAGAAGGGTCTGAGGGCCAAGGGGGAGGAGAGTTGAGATGTGATGGTTTAGCAAGTGTGTGTGCCTTTGTGTGCATGTAGTTTTTCTCTGTTAGAGACAGTGCATTGGGTTAGAGCCAGTTCAGGTACACAGCCTTTTCACTGCAGATAGGATCCACTCCAAAGGGAAACAGAGACACAACCTTTCAGAATCTAGGGAGATAAACACCCAAGTCAGCAATCAGAGCTTGTAGAAGCAAAATTCCTACATTTTCTTTGAACTGCTGTAGCAGAGAACAAAAAGATGTCTGTAATTTTTTTTGTCCACTCACACCATTTACTTTTCTTCTACAAGAAAATACATAAAAACTAGATATTCCTCTGTTCACTAAAACAAGAAAGCACAGGCATAAAAATAAGTCAACTATATTATTTGGAAATTATGAAGATGCAGAAAATAAGATGTTAGTATATTCTAGTATAATTGAAGTTTTTGACATGAAATATAATTTGCAGATAGATGTTGTAAAAGGGTAATTATTGAAATAAAAAATCTTCACATGATATTAAATAGCAAGAAAATATGGCTACACAAAATGTATGGTATTATCCTACAGAAAAAAAATAGCTCTTATGAGCTTAGAAAAAATAGTTATCTGTGAGTGGTGGGATTATATCTGCATTTTGTAATTTTTTCTCTAATTTTGAAATGTTCTCCAGTGAGACACAACTTTTCTAATTAAAATTAATAGGTGCTATTTTTTTTTAAATGATAGAGTTGGAATGTTGGTGGATATGCCTACATTTGGAAATTTTCCTTCTCCTGAGGGTGTTCCTTAAAAAAAAAGTCAGATAAAGCAGACATTGGTCCATGTGTTTTGTTTTGTTTTTCGTTGTTGTTGTTGTTTTTTTTTTGAAAAGAAAGCTCGGTGATGATTTTTTTTTTAAGCCAGAAATCCTAGTAAAAATGGCCTGTTAAATTACAAGAATTTTATTCACTAGGTAAAAAAAAAAAAAACGCTCTAGATTACATTTATCAATGTATGTAAAAGGCCCTAATTTCCTCCCCAGATAATGCTAGGAAACAGCAGAGGCAAAAGCATCAGCTCCACAGAGGTCCCAAAAGCCATCTCAACATCTGCATGTAAAATAAGGAGCAAGGGCAAAAAAAAAAAAAGTCATTGCCAATGTCAGCTAGGTTGAGAATTCCCCACTAGGAGCATCTCATTAACTACCTTTTTATTCCCCCACCTGTGACAGACATTGACAAATTCAGAGGCACTTTTCTCCTGCATATGACCTTTAGTGATGCTCCCTGCGAGCTCTCTAAGATGCCCGTTATATTATTTTCAGTTAGAAAATGAGCTTCAGTCAATCTCAAGGTTTTCCAAAGGTACAACAGGTTACAGCAGACTTTCCTTGTGTTTCTCACACCATTTTGGTGGGAAGGAATAAAAAATATCTTCACATGGTGTTTACACTAGCATAACCACATTTTAGTGTTCTTATATTGATAACCTAGCCCAAGCTTTGTTTGAGAATTTATTTCCTCCTCTTGAACATCAAGACAGCCAGCGAAAGCCATCAGGTGGTGATGGCAGTATGTCATTGTAGCCTACACACACACACACACACACACACACACACACACACACACACACAGCCTTCCTCCCTTTTTCTTAGAGACAGTAGCCACCAGGCTTGCCCTTTCATCTCCAGCTAGCAGTCTTCTTCAGAGGCCCTTTAGCAGGCCCTGGAGGGCCACCCTGGGCTTGGCTGGGCATTGGGCCTCCTGTCTTTCCTTGTGGCTTTAACTTTCTCAGGGCTCACCTTGATGATTTTCTGAAACTAGTCTGGGTTGTGAGCTTGCAGAGGCACTCTGGGGCACATTCCCCATGAGGGCATTTAAGGTGCAATCGTCTCTTACCCACATCCAGGAGGCCCCAAGGCGGCTGCCGCCCCCTCCTGCCTGAGCACGCTGCAGAGGGGCCTTACCATTCCTGCCACAGGGGAAGGTAATTAAATCGAAGGCGAACCGCCCTCCTCCTGAAGTCACTCAACGTTGAAGCTGCAACCGGGTACCAATTAGAGTCAGCCAGCGAGCCAAGCGGCGCCTGAGCTGTTACATAAACGCAGGGGGCCACCGCGCCTCCGCCGGCTGCCCAGTGCCAGACACATGGGCTGACACAGGCAAGACAAAAGCATCCCCAGCCGGGTTTTTATCAAGATATATTTGCTCACATTCCCAAGGTCATCATAAACACTTTCATTGATAGTTTATTCATGCCGAGTAGGTAAAACAAGCCACTTGATTTTAAATTACAAATTCTAACCCAGAAGCTTGTTGCTGTCAGATGAGCTAAAGAAAGCCATGAAGGAAAAATATTACAGCGCTGCAGATGTAGCCCATGGGCTTTGGGGGATCAAGTATAGATTTATGTCTTAAAAAGGATAGAAAAGTTGATTCTGTGGCTCACTCCCGTTTACTTGACCCGATGCTTTCATGGAGTGGGGGAAGCAGAATCGTAATGTGTGACATATGCACCACTGAGAATGGTAAGGGGCATGGCTTTCATTTGTACTCTGGCTGGCTTCTAGCACATTTAAGATGCTCAATTAAAACTGAGCAATCTCCGTGTTTGTGTGAGTGTTTACATCCTTTCTACAAGCCAAGTATGCATTGTTACGCTCTCAGCATGACAGAAAATAAGACAAAGCCAGTAGAGTTAATATCCTTAGAGTTCTGAAAACTGGCAGCTCTTGTCGTCTCTACTAATTTGTTTATTTTTCAAATACTTAAATAGTGCTTCTAGGCACCAGACACTGTTCTAAGCCCTTTACAGATACCAACTCTTTTGATCCTTATAATAATCCTGTGAAGTAGGTGCTATTATGATCATCATTCCCAGTTTGCAGATGAAAAAACAGGTACACATGGGCCTGCTTAATTTACTCAAGGCCCATAGCTAGCTGGGAGAGAACGAGGATTTGAACTCAGGCAGTCTGGCTCCCTGGTCCATGCTCCTAAGCATCACCCTGTACTGCTGTATACGTCTTAAATGTCTTGGGCAAATCTTTTGATTTCTGTGCCAAAGGTCATCTTTCAAAAATAGAAAAAAATTCTCATTTCAGCAAATGGAGTTTTGTGAATAATATTTTTTTGCAACTATTTGAATTATTTCCAGATTGAGAATGAGGAATTATCATCATTACTTCTATATATTGCCCCAATGAATGCTATAGAAATTTGCTAAGGATCTGTGTGTGTGTGTGTGTGTGTTAGATGTAGAAAGGTTATTAAAAGATCTTCTTCCCTCCCAGTCCCACCCATCTATGGCAATAAAAAGTGTAGAGAAAACTCCAGTTGGGACCATTCTAGAAAGCAGATGACTCTCAGGTGGAAGATTATCTGTTTAATTTGGGCCTTCCCTGCCGGTAAAGTCGTAGATGCACCATGTTCCCAGAGCTAGTAATTCCCAGTTGTGTGCTGGCTACACTGGAATGGCAGCTAAAATAGGCGCATGCGCACAGCGTAGCCAGCACGATTTAATTTGGTCCTCGGCATCAAGAGTTTGAAGTCAATCATCAAGCCTGCATACTCCAGAGCAACCCAGAATATGCTGCTCCAGTGGCCCCTCAAAATAAAATATCTTAGCTTAGCACTCCGGGGTTTCAGAAAATATGGCCACTGAAAATCTTGGGGACAAGACCAGAGCAATGACATTCAATATCACAAATTAAATATTTTCTTTTTAAATTTTGTAATGGTGACACTTTGTATTTATCTGGTTCCCTTTCTCCAAGGGAGACTAAACATGTTGCGTTTAAGTTTTCTTGTTATATCCCTGAGATAGAAGATGTCCGATAAGCTGTTTCACAGGTGAAGAAATGTGGGTTATATGTGACACTCCTTCAGATGATTCGAAAATGAAAAATAGTGTGTGTTTAAGATAACTTTGGTGAGATCCACAGGATCTATGCACACTTTTGTAGTCCAGCCATTTGAAGACGAAATGGCGCTAACCAGTTCTGTTGTCTTCCTACACCCTCAGATGTACAGTCAAGTGTCCAGGCAAACTAGACACATGCTTAAGGTACCAGCAGGTAGTGTGCACACACACATGCACACGTACACACATGCACACACATACACACCACTCAAAGAGAAAAAAATACATTTTAAGTATTCTATATTTAAGACTTGAAAACACTTAAAATGGTCAACATGTGGAAAATCACTCATTTGGAGGACATTTGTACACATATTTCATAGTCATATGTATATATGTTTTTATTTGAATTATGTATAGTTGAAGGTAGAGAGAGGGCATAATCTTTTCAGTTACTTTCATCTGAACTTAGACATGACTGAAGGTAATTTTACTCTGGAGAGTTCACATTCACCAGAACTGGTCCTTGTAAGGGGTAATTTTTGACTATGGTAATATAAATCTTGCACTAAGAACTGTGTTGAGCATACTAGTCCCAAAACCTTGGGACTCTTTTCCTTATTTAGACCCTCAGTAGGCGGGACCACTAAGAGAAACATGTAAGTTTAATGAGTACAATCACAAGAACATTTCTCGTCTGTAAGATGGTTTATATTGTGGCCATGTCAATGAACACTCACAATTCTTGATAAAAATATTTCAGGTGTAACATAAATGTTTGACTGGTTCAGGAATTTCACATTTCTTGAGCAGCAGAGTTAGAACTTTAACCACACTTTTCTATCCCAAGGCTAACATGTAGGCCATCAGTATTCAGAACTTTAGTGGATGAGGGACCATTTAGAATTTATTTTCATGCTCAGGAACTACATAGTCACAACTAGATTTGGGATGAAACTTGTAGGTGGTGAAGCTGACATCTAGTCACCTACCTACCTTCTGGAGCCATAATATTTTTTTTCTCCTAGTAACTGCTTACTGGCGACCCTGGCATTTCTGGACACAGTTTGGCAACTACTACTTTGAACATAATCTTTTTTTATTCACCCGTGTTGCTAGTTGACCAGTTATTGCCAATTTAGGCCAAAACAGTATTTACATTGCGGAAATTTGTTCTTTACTTTCTAGTCTTGTTATAATTTTTATATCAGCAGTTCTTGGGGTCAAAACAAGCAAAGAACGCCCTTTGGGGATGGCTCCTGTGTTTGGGATTCATCTAAGCTGCTTGCTACAGCCATACACAAACATCCCTCAATCAAGCTAATATTGTTGGCTCAGTTCATGAAAAGCACCCAACATCTGTATGACAAATGAAAATATAATCAGGGCTTAAGGGTTGCTCCCTGACAAATAAACATGGAGCCCTTTCCACATCTTGAGTACTGAGGAGAGACATCAGGGAATGTCCTGGGAGAGAAGAAAAAGGACAGCTTTTATTAATTAGCTTTCTCAATCGTCATTCAATGTTTTTTGTAACCGGAAAGGTTTTCTTCTGCTTTCTTGCAGCTGTTGTACTTTTTGCTGAGCGCCCTTGGCTTGATGGTCTGTGTGCTGGCCACAGCATTTACTGCTTACCACTATTCACAGCTCACCCAGTTTACCTGTGGAACCGCACTCAACTCCTGCCAGTGCAAACTGCCCTCCTCGGAGCCACTCAGCAGGAACTTTGTGTATCGAGATGTGACAGACTGTACCAGCATCACTGGCACTTTCAAACTGTTCTTACTTATCCAGATGATTCTTAACTTGTTCTGTGGCCTTGTGTGCTTGTTGGCCTGCTTTGTGATGTGGAAACACAGGTACCAGGTCTTTTATGTGGGTGACAGGATATGCTCCCTAACAACTTCCGAAGGCCGGCAGCAAAAGGTCTAACATTCTTGCTCAAAGGTGGGAGAGAAAACAGCACACCTACTAGCTGAGGTTAAGAGAAAGGGAGAAAGAAAAAAAAAAACTTTTGACAATAATTGTTCTAAATGAATATTCACTGTTCTAAATGAATATTTTTATAGTTGTCAGGAAATGAAAAAGCATTGATTCAGGTTTCTATAGTATTTTTACAAATTTTTATGGGAAAAAGATCCAAATTGAATTTAGGATATTAAAAGAACACAAGAACACTAAATAGGGAAAGGATTGCGTAGATCTATCTGTACAGTTGAGTTTATTTCTAATACTCATTTTATCCATTACTTTTATAATCCTCTTTCCTATTAGTCTAGTTTGATAGTATGAATTGGCATTTCAGGCCCACTTGCTGAATTTTGTAGAGTTTTTTCCAAGCCTTCCCACCCCCAACCAGGACATCCTCAGTGTGTCTTGGGGAAAGGCAGGGGGTAGGGGAAGAGCTGAATGGACAGATTGACTGGTAGAGATGTCTTCAAGGCAGGAGACAACCTACAGGAGCAGAGAAGAAAAGGAAGAGACTTTGCAAAAGGCTAAATAATTATAAACACCTGTGCTGGGGGGCAGCCTTTTCTCCTCAGCTCCCTTAGTTTGGCTCCGAGAGCAAATCACTTGCTGAGTGATTCGGATGATTGTCTGCCTCTCAATAATTGAAAGTTGGTGGTAGTTGTATTCTTAATGATGTAGAAGGTTTAAAAATAATTACATTATGCTTCTATTCTATCATCTAAAACAAATCATTAAAACCAATTTCTAGCTAATTGTTAATTATAATTATGCTCAGAAGTCTATTTAATGAGCCCTGGCTGTACTTATATAGCACAGTCAGTATTAGGAGAAATTACTCTCATAAGAGAGGAGGTTTTTTCTTTTTTCTTTTGAAAGCCAAGCTTTACAAGGGAGAAAAAATTTTTTATTAATAGCTCAGGTTAAATATACTCATTTAAACAAAAACAAGAGCATTTGTCACGGGAATGTTTATACAAATAGCACATTTGTGATATGTTTTAAAGTGTCTCTCTTGGCAGCTAAGTACTTTTAGAAAGATTGGGTAACACCAATGTGTTCCATTCACAAAACTATTTTCGATATGAAATCTCATTATTGATTTGTATACACAGTCAACCTGGAGATTGAAATTAATGTTTTGAAGTCCTGTATTTGAGCATTTACATATTGACTTGGAAGGTAATTTTTGTTTTGTTTTTAAGTGACTGTGACTTAAAAAACACAAGTGCCCTATGGTGGGAGACTTTTCTCTCTTAATATTGTTATTATTGAATTTGGAACAATATCAATGTTTTAAGGAAGGAGCTCAGAATGCAAATTCACGCAGCATAAATTTTATCAAGAACTTTCTTAGTATGCTCTGTTGAAAGTAGAAATTCAGTATAATTGAATTCAGTTTGCCTCTCCACATTGCTTATTGATATACTTTATTAATCATGAAATTCTACCCCAAAAGAAAAACATTTTCTTGTTTGCCTTAGTAGATGAATAATCCCATTGATTGTGATTATAGTGTCGATTTCTACACAATATAAATACCCAGATAAAAAGGAAAATGTTAAATCAGTTAGTTGGAGGATTATAAATGTCTTTTATGTCCTCCAGATAAAATACCTGATTCACAGATGTTAAAACCTTTATATGTATTGACTTGCTTTAAAAATGGCCTTCCTACACACTAGCTCAGGCCAAGAAGCCACATTGGAGAGCATAGATGATAGGACACTAGAGCGGATGTTTGATCACACACAAAGATTACATTGACAGAACACCACGCATCCTGATGATGACCTGAAAAATACTTTGTGCCCTGTTTAAAAAAATCCCAAGAACTGAATTCATTTTGATTTGGACAATTGTCTACATAAAGAAGAAAATGACTGAGAATCTGAAATGTCATAGGCTGTTCTTTAAAGAATGAGAAAATAGTGCTTTAACGCTAATTAATATGGATCAGGAGCTACTGGAAGCACACCCTGCATACCTTTAACAACTTTTTATAGCAAACACTACAGATTTTTATATTAGAAAATTAGAATTCTACACATCACTAAGGTGCTCTATGCTTTACAAGTGATTCACAGGGTATTTCAAATAGTAGAAAAACTTTAGCTGATGTGCTTCTTTTTAAAATAATGCAACCAGTAAGAACTGACATGGTGATAAGCTTGATAATATATATTTATGATTTTGCTATTGTATAATGGAATCATTCTTAACTCCCCAAAGAACAAAAAGATTGTAAGTAAAAGAAGGAACAAAAAGAAAAAAAAAGAAAGAAACAAGGAAAATATTTCTGTTATGTGAACTCACTGCATATTGATACATGTAAGAACTGTGTTGAATGAATAACAAACTGCTTTGGACTGGATCTGAAGTATTTTGAGTTTGTAGTTTGCAAATATTGAAGTTACAATAACGGCAACAGAAAAGGAACAGATACACAGCTTTACACTTAGCAAAATGTTACATGTAAAATCTGACAAGGAGCCAGGATGGTGACTATCTTCTCTCTAAACCATAAAACAGTAAGATTTGCGCAATCCTCCTCCTCTTCCACCTCCTTCAGGAGAATTAAATGAATCAAGACTTTGGAAAGAAGGAGAACAGCCGAGACTTGGCAGTACTTGAAAAAGGAGGAATACAGCAGCCTAAATGTACAGACTTTGTAACCGAGCCCACTCAATCGGTCTGCGCGTTCACATGACCACCATCTGTGCCTCCTTCACGCCATCCAAATTTGTGTAGGCAGTGCCTTGGAGCCACGCCTAAAAATATAGCTACACCAGGCCCTAGAAACTGTAGTCAAGTAACAGGCCTAACTTTTTCCCCCTCTTTGGCTTAAAAGTCTATATGATTTCTTTTGAGGAGTTTCTAGCTGCACACATCAGTGTGTTGTTCTGACAATGAGGACCCATCATATGTGTGTTTTCTATTCATTTCCGGGACATTAGAATCTTTTTGATGTTATTATACTGCCCCTCTTGCATGCAGTATACCTGGAATATGTTAACAGAGTTTTAGTGAAGGGTGGGGTAGAGATTCTGAGGGACAGTGGTGAGAAGTTATTTAAAGATTGTCAGAAAAAAAAAACCCCAAAATTGTCCTGGAAAACCAATCAGTTCTTATCATGAAGCATACCTTGACATTTTCTAAGAATTGCCCCTGAACTATTGCTATGTAGCCATAAATTTCTGTAAATCATGTTGGCTCTCAGTTCTTACTACATTCAAACTACCATGTTTTTTAGACGTACATTGTATATTCAGGATAGTAATGTTAAAAAGAACTGATGGCCAGGTATGTTGACTCACAGTAGAAACGTTCATTTGAATGAAAGCTCAGTGGTTTAGCCTGTGAAATGAATACCTTGATGCGTTTCTTCTGATTTTCTAGTACTTTATTATCGCAAATGATTATCCCCTTTAAAAATATTGGTCTATACTTTGGTGTTGTGGTTTGATTCTTCCGGCACTGATGAAATAGTGACTAGAAAACACAGTGTTTCCTATATGTTTGAGGTGGTTGTTTTTAAAGGGGATGTGTATCATACAGATCTCTTTGTTAATAAAATTTTCATAATCTCCAAAAACACCATGTTTGGATGTGATTTAAAGTGATGGTATGTTACACTTGAGCTGGTATATGTAAAATCTCTCAGATTCACATTTACTTAAAAAAAAAAATCTGATTTTGGAATAGATTAAAACTAATATTCATTTCGACTCCTTTGTTCCAGTGACTGTCTCTGTCTTGGTACACTGAACTTATGTAGATGTCAAGTTTGTAAATACTCTCCAGGCAAAGGAAGCCTGAGCTGGAAAATATCTTGTCAGAGGTACTGAGAATGCTGATCTTAATTTATATCCACCGATGTCAAGGAAAGCTTGGTTTAAAGAATGGGATACATGTTGAGTGTCATATGTTCAATCACATTCTACATTTAATTAGATGGAAAATCAGACCGCCTATTCCATTTCAAATCTGAATGCAAGGACTACTTTTTACCATTTTTAATCATTGATTATACTGTAAAATGCAATGTTTCTTTTTGTTTAATTTAGTTTAAAAAGCTTGTCGAATGCAAAGGAAAGGAATAATGATTTAGGATGCATGCTCTGAGCTGGATTTTCTATCCTTATTGTTAAGGCTGTAGGTCTTAGATTGGAAATCTGCTGCTTTTCTGGCTGTGTGACTTCAGATAAACCATTTCGTCTTTAGCTTCCTCATTTGTAAAGTGGAGAAAAACGTCACTGCCTCACAGCATCATGGGAAAGTTAAATGAAATGGCACCTAACAAAGTGAATAGCTCATTGAGGAAGCATAATAAACATTTGGTTTCTTCCTTCCTTAGCCGAGTTCTACACAGCTTGTGACGCTTACCATGGATGCAGGCTCCCATCCCCATATCTAATTAGAAAAGTTGCTCTGCTTTGCTTCCCCTCTGTGACTTCCTTCTTATAAACCAGAAACATTATCAAATGGACCTCAAACAGAAATTCTACTTTTAAAAGAAGATAGCACCAACTCTTACTGATAATAGCAAATGGGTATGTGCTGGCTGGATCCCCATTTGTTGGTTTACACATCTGGATGTTTCTTGAATATGACTGTCTTCTCTCAGTTCTTCTCCCAGGCAGAAGTAGAAGCTGAGACATTTCTCCTCACTTCTAATTTAATGTAATAGAAGCATGTTTAACTCCGATTTTAAAAAGAAAACTTTATTGAACTTTGGTAAATTCTCAGTCCACTGTATATTAGGTTGTAATATACAAGCTCTCATTTATTTAAAAACCAACCATCAAGAACCTTTGTTATGCTTGACTCTGTGAGTCACTGATTCTCATTCAAGAATCATAAAAAGATTTATTTTTGAGCATAGTCAGAAAATACCACTAGAGAGTCATTCTCCAGGCTGGATATGAAAACACTCACATGAATCTTTAAATCTGTGGCAAATTTAATTATTGAAATTATACAGCCAGGAATCTACTTTTTCCCTTGATAGAGTCCATCTATCTTTATAGTTCATAATAAATTACTGTAAATTATTTTTTCATTTGACACATTCATATCTTTTATAAGTTAGTCTTTATGAAGTGAAAAACTAATATTGGTTATTGTATTCTTTTAAATTCAGATTGTAAGCAAATGAAAATAAAACTAATGTATGGGAATGCCAGCTTGGAGATAATTCATTCTTTCATTTCTCAATCCCTTTCAAAGCATGAGTTTTTAGAGGAAATCTTTTTCTGTTTGGGTAGTTCATCAGAAATATCCTTTAATCAAAGGGATGACAAACATACGCTCATCTGTGATTCTTGAAAAAAAGCAGATAATAGGACAATAATCCAAATGCAAAGATTTCAACTGAGACATGAAGTCTTCTGTTTAACAAGGTCCTCTGACTAAGGGACGGGGAGGAGGATGAAGAAGACCAGAGATTCATTTGTGAGACCTGTGTTTGCTTTCTTCTTCCACATGGAAGCCTGCTGGAGAGGGAGGCAGAGATTTCTGATGAGGCAAAGGCCCACCTGCTGCTGCCAGGAACTGTGGAGGAGGCTTGAATAACACCTGATGAGGGGGCTGAACAATTAAATGTCAGAGGGCACATTGGAGTCCCTGAACCTACAGACTTTGGTCTACACATCTCTTTGGGTGGAGCGTTCCATTTACTGTTTGACTTCCTATGCAGACCATTCTCCCCAGAAACTCTCACTGAGTTGTCTTTGCTTGACCAGGTATGATTGCAGACAGCAAGAGGAAGACTCTCAAGGACTACAGAGGACAGTGGCACTGGTGACCAGAGAAGATGACTGTAATCTCAGGAAATGTACCTCAGATTGGTCTCCCTACATCTTCCCAGTCATGTGTTTATTAGAACATTGATTACCCAGGGCACATCTGAAAGTGGTGTGTTGGCCACAGTGTATTGTTGGAAATAGAGGAATCAGAGTCTGAAAAGTACGTGATCATAGTTGGCTCCAATCTCAAGGTGTTGTCTATTCTTTTTCTCTCAAAATATAATTGATCCACTATAGACAATGTTCCCTCAGATACCTTTATAAGCAAGTGTAGACTTTTAATATTTATTAAATATTTTTTTCTAGATTGTAACAAAAGCAACGAAAGCATAATTACACAATTGAAAAAAGAGAGAGCTCACATCATTTTAATTTAGAGAAGCTTAAGACATGGGACATTGAGCTTCATTATATAACCAATGGCTGGGTATGTGCACTTAGGCAAATGTAGGGAGCAGTGACTTCATCAGTACATTGGGGACTGGATAAGATGACCATACATGAAAATCTATATTCTACTTGGCTTAGCTTGGGTTAGAGTAAGAGCAACCAGTCTGGTAAACCCCTCAACCCCTAGATTTCAAAGTCTCTCTGGACAACTTCTGGTAAAATGATCAAATATATATAAATGATCAGATATATAAATTGGGATTTATATATCTCTCTCCTGGGCTCTTTCTACTCTTTCAGAGAAGAGACTGCCACTCCCCCTTCCCTAATTCCATTCCACAGCTAAACCTGCCCTCCTTCATCCCCTGTCCCATCTGTCTGAGACTCGACTATGATATCATTAACTCAAGTGCTGAGGGTAAAGACTTTAAATACAGTTTTTCAGTTCAATAGGATATTCCTGAAGATCAGAAAACTTTTCAGGCCCAGAGAAATGAGGCATGATGCCAGGGAGGGGAGACCTGCCTAGTAGTCCTTCAAACCCAAACATATAGGTATCCACTCACTCTGTCTGATCAGAAGAATTAGTTTCAGAGATGGTGAGACTTGGAGCGCATTTCCCATAAGCCTCTGCTATGGCTGCGGCTTAGGAACCCGTGTGGGTCTGCGGCTAAACAGGCTGCTGGTTACAGCTGAGCAAATCTCTGCTCAAACTGGTTGAAGGGAAGCATCTAAAAGTCTGAGGGAAGGGATTTTTCTTCCCACAATCTCAGAGGGCATTTTATTGTGGAAGGCAGAATGAGTAAGAAAAGGGAGGAATTCATGCAGAACCTCTTTGCCCCCAGTGTCGGGCTCCCTGAGCATTACTTGTGACAACTCACCAAGGTTGACTAACTTTGCTCAGACCCCCGGGCTTCTTTATTCATCCCACACAGAACACCCTCAGAGACTGGCTTGGCTTCACATTGCTGCCAGAGGAGGACGTGTCAGGCAATAAGCAGGAAAAAAAAATGCTCATTTCTTATTGAAAAAAGTCCCAAATTGTAACTTAGCAGAGTGAACTTTTTTCTTTTCTTTCTTCTTCTTCTTCTTTTTTTTTTTTAATTTCCAAAATGTGCTTTCCCCCAGAGTCCTTGAGCACAGACCTGTGGTTTTTCTCTCTCCTGGGTTTTACAGCCTATCTGCCTCAAGCCAAGAGACTTGGCTCTGTTTCCCCTGAGTCAGAGTCTCGGCTGGTAGCTGAACCCAGGAAGCCCAGGCCCCACATCTCTCCCTGGAACCACCAGACCACACAGCCTCCTGTACTCAATCCTTTGGCTGGATGTCCTGCCTCCGCTTTGTTTGGAAAGAGATGTCTTACGTAACTGCAGAATCTACTAAATGCTTCATTGTCTTCCACTTGGGAGAGCTCAGAATAACCCATTAGTGACTTATGACTTATCGCAAAGATAGAATCTATTACCACATATCCACAGCCCCCGTGGAGCGAGCCTCACCTCTCCTACTTAGATCAATAATCATCAAGGACTCAATGATTGTGGTCTTTGGGAATTTATAAGTTCAGGACGAGGTGCATGAAATACAAAGCCTAGTTCATCATAGGTCACAGTACTTTGCTCAAGCAGCACATGAAAGTCATTTGTAATTCAAGATTAAGATAAGCATAAACAATTATGATCTGATTATTCTTTTATTAATCTGATTTTGATAAACAGCTGATGAAAATGGAAGGTGTCACCAGAGAAGAGATACCCAGGCAATGAAACCAGTTTCTCTTATCTCACTGAGCAGGGATTTATTCTGAGGCTCCTATTAATAGTTTTCAATGCCAAGAACTGTGATCATTGCCCTGGATTGCAAGAGCCTTCTGAGTAGAATGAGAGAAACCCATTGGGTAAGGTTTTCTCCTCCATCTTTATTTTCTATGAATCTCTGATTAGTCCTATTGGGACTTCCAGTAATTACTTTAAGCTGGCACCCCTAGAAGAAAATATACCTCTTAGGATTCAATTAAAAATGAAAAGAACTTCTGCATGGTGTTGCCAAGGAGCTTTTACTGAATCAGGCAGGGTGCAGACCAGGAGGAATAAAACACTGTGCATTAGATGACATTTCCATCTGGTTGTGCTGCCTGAGCAGCCCTAGGGAGAAAAGCTAGGGAGAGGGGGTGGGGGAAAGCCTGCTCCAGTCTGCACTCTCTTCCCCATGGACCTCATAGTCTTTCAATGATCCCTCAAGGCTCCTCCTTATTTCTTTCTACAGGAGACATTTTTTCATCCGGGACCAGCTATGTGATTAGTTTCAGTAGAGGCATATTTCTTTCCCTGCTCAGTGACATGTGAGCCCTCGGCTTTCAGAAAGGGTCTCTCCTTGAACTTGGTGAAGTGCAGCCATTTCAAGTCTACCTGAGAAGCATGGAGAAAAGAGGTGAGGGGCTATCTCCCCTGTGACAGCAGCCCTGCTACTTCCCTATGCCTCCATTTCATACACCAACCCACCAAGTTCAACGCATGGATCTTTGGACAGCAGCAACCAACTGAGTGTGTAAGAAATTTGGGGGTGTTGTTTTGTGTGCAAATGTAGCTCAGGACTCATCATATTTAGTTCACTAAGTTAGAAAAAGCAGAGAGTAGAAGGAGAATTCTATTCTGGCTTTAAAAGTATGGTTTCCCCAAGGATCTCTGAAGCCTAAGCATCTTGCAGGAGCTACTTGCCTATATAACATGGTAAAATTTTAGGTCATGGAAAACTCTACCAACTTTGAAATACTAAGAAAAAAATCTACTTCTTTTGGTTTCCTATTTTTATAGACAAAGTGGAGTTCGAGTCCACCTCAAATGAGAAAATTGAATAGTTTCCAATTTATTTGAATACTATCTGCATCCAAAAATGGATGAGGACTACTAATACTCAAAACAACTCAAAAGGCAGTGCTTAATGGAAGTGTTATTATAAATGAGCAGTAGCTCATGGAAGTGTCATTATAAATCCGTTTTCCTATGTAATGCTAACTGTTACGTAGGAAGGATTTAGAATAGACATTGGGAAGAAATTCTTAACTACAAATATGCAAGATATGGAAGGAATCATCAAGGGAACTTGTAGAAACTCTATGCCTACATGAAATAATCTTATCTGAAGATTATTAATAAAATAGTACGCAACTCTTTTTCTAGAATGGCTTCATTCAAATCCTACCCAAAAGCTATGAGAAAACAAATTCTTCCAACCGAAAATCATGAAAATTTACCAAACCAACAGACTTCTAATTGTGTCGTGTTCTCTTCTTATGTGTCCTCTGACCTCTTCTATGTCTAAAAATACTTCTGGCTTAGGGAATTCTGGAGACAGGCCAAAAACAGGGAAGTTTAGGGACAGCAGAAAGTAATAGAATTGAAATATCAATAAACTACCATTTCAAGGTAACAATAAAAAAAAATAGTAAAAAAAAATTTTAAGAATAGACTACATTTTTAAGCATATATATGAAAATATGATTCTCTTTAGCTAGACATGGGAAATCCTAGAAAGTTATTTTAAGGAGCTTTTGAATTCAGTGTCTATATGTATGTGAGAGGCTATATATTATGGTCATTAAGAGTATGGTTCTGAAATTAGATTGCCTGGGTTTGAATTCCACTGTGTGGCCTCCGCTTATCCTTTCTGTGTCTCCCTTCTTCAGTTTCTTCATCTGGAAAATAATAATAGGGTTTTTGTGAAGAATGAATGAATGAATGATTATCTGTAATAGATTTAGAGTGCCTATGGTAAGTGTTTGATGATGATGTTGTTGATTAGTGTAAACTGTCAACAAATTGAAATTCAAGGGCACATCAGGAAACCAGAACAGTGGGGGCACCCAAAATTCCTATAGCAAACATTCTACAAAAACACAAATGAATAGTTTTTATTTTCTGGAGCCTAAGTACAAAACAGCAATCCCTCTGTCTTGGACAATCTTAGAAGTGCAATACAGATGATTTTCTTGTGTTTCTTCTCCAGCCATAATTTCTATTCAGTGGGCAAACTGGATTAGGGCTTCAAAGTTCTGGCATCTGAGAACTCTGAGCCTCTCTGACAGGGAAGAATAATATGCCAGGACCAGAGTAAGAATTTTACATCTCAGAGCCATCCCATGGCCTACTCCTCTGCTCCCATAGATACAGGCGACTCCAGGTTATAATAAATGCCTCATACAGCCTTTAAAGGGATAAAAAAGCCACAAAGAGCTTCAATCAGTGAGCTGTATACATTGAGAAGGGCAAACCCACCATCTCTCCTTCGGAGACACTGGTGGGTTTATGAATTAGCTGGCAGAGTTATTCTCTTCCTACCCGTGCATCAGCTCTTAGCCTCTGCCTCATAACAGCAACTCGGGCAACATGCTGGCGCAGAACCTTGGCAAAGCCCTGGTAGGGACCTCTGTGTGACAATAAAATAGCTGATAACAAACTGGAATCCTTGAATTTTACATATCCATGTCCAGATAGCCAAGGTCAACACTAGAATCCAAGAGATAAACTCCGCAGAGGGCTTTTCCAAAGCTGTCCTTAACAGGCTGTGTTGCATGCCCCAGAAGCCCTTTGGAGCACACAACAGCCAGAAGTGGGCTTAAAATGCAAGATGCCTCTGTCCAAACCTAAATACAGAGTCCTATAAATCAACATCTTGAGTACTCCGAAGAGCTAAGATAAACGAGATTTAGATTTGCAACATGCCTGTGATTAAAAATAGAAATTAAATACAGACATGAGCAAAATATCCTGTTAGGGAAGAGGTGCCTTCCTTGCCTTTAGGAGAAATGTAATGGGATCTAATCTGACCACCAGCAGATACTCCAAGCCACATTTATTGCTCTGACAGTAGTAGAAATATGAGGTCAAAAAGAGACATGGCCAACACCATGCTAGACCTCAAACCACCTCCCCTCTTGCCCCAAGTTTATTCTCTTTCTCTGCTTTTCTTTCATGCAGAGGAAGAAGAACCACCACCAGGGGGAAGGACCAAGGACACATTAGCATGAAAGCCTTGCCTAGCTGCCTGCTGAGTATTGTATTCTTTCTTTCTATAACACAAAAGCAATTCTGGATGAAAAAGAGGTGGACTGTCAGAGGGAATAAAATGTGAAGTACTTAAAAACAAGTACCAGAGTTTTCACACTGTATTCTATGGAACCTAGGGTATACTGAAGGCTCATGTACTCTTTTGTAAGAGAAATTAAGCTTCAGGTGGGGTTTTTTAAATAAAATTATCAGATTTTAAAATGTTTTTTAGAGATAATATTTCTTTTTTAACCCTAGATTATATATATTCCCATTCACACTCTACATCTGTGCATTTTCCTCCAAGTGCAGTCATGTCCCTGACATAAAGCAAAAGGGAGAAATGTTTTTCTACTCTGAAGTTTTAAATTTTGAGTCTTGTTTTTACAATCAAAGTTATTTATTACATTTGTTTTACTATAATAAGGAAACACACAAAAAGGGAAAGGAAAAAGTTTTACAATCTCTCTTAGTTTACCACCAAAGCTTTCTCCTTGATATTTACTTCTTATGTTAAAACCTTATGTTAGAAATGGAAGAAATCTTTCATGTACAACTTGCTTATTTTACGGAAGAGCAAACCAAGGCCAAACAAGAATTAAGTGACTTGCTGAGGATTATTTAGATCTCTCTCTCTCTATCTTTCTTTTTTAACATAAATATTTGGCATAAATTCTTCTTTTTCTTTATTCTTTCCATATTACTTTAAATATTTTACTGTTTGATTGGGATCTGCAATTACACAACACTCTCATTTCAGCAAGTTGAAAATCTCTGGTTAATATTCTCAAGGAGGCTAAGCAGAGTCTGTTGTTGTTCCCCCACCAGCACCACCACGGACAGGGGAGAACACTTCACATTCATTTTGTAGCTTCATTCCCGGGACATTTCTTTAATCTTTTTTAAATAATAATAAAATAAATTAATAAAATAAAAGTTACTCATCTGCTACCAACCTCGATGATTCCAAGTGAGCAGAGAAATGGAAAAGGTGATTCAAGGGGACCCAAGAGCCTGTTTGAAGCAGAGTAGCTATAAGCATGACTAGGAAATACTAAGGGGTAAACCAAAGCAGTCTCTTTGAGAATGTACATTTGGCGGTGTTTGTCTGACATTGGTGACTGGAATTCCCAAGGGAGCTTTCTGTCTGCCCTGTTAAAAACATAGACTCTATAACCAGTCAGATTGCCAGGAGTCCAAGTCTAGATTTTTCTACCATTTACTAGCTGCAGACACTTGGAAAAATTTATTAACTACTCTATACCTAAGTTTTCTACAATCATAAAATGGGAGTAATAAGCACACCTATGTCACAGGGTCGTTGTGAAGATTACATGAGTTAATATCTGTAATGTGCTGGAAACAGTGCCTGGAACATTCTAAGAGCTCAATCTATGCTTATCATTAACATCGCTTAATATCAATCTTAACTCCCAGCCCATCTTTGAATCTGAAAATATGGGCCAAAGATGGATAAGGAAGGGAATTGCTTTATTATATTTGACCAGGTGTTTGGAAAACAGTATGGTTTTCTAAAACCAGTAAAGCATACTTGCTCACAACTAACATTCAGAATAAAGAGCACTTTCCAGAATATGCTTTCTTAGAGAATTCTCTGGTAGACTTCAGACTTTTAGAGTGAAGTCTGGTCTCTAGTTAATATAACAAGCCTCTCTGTAACTAATATGAACTGGATTTTCTGATTGTGGCACCAGATCTGCAACAGAGAATGACAGTCTCACCAATTCCAAATCTTCAAATATAAGGTTACTTTTAGACTCTTCTCCAAATGCTTCTACTGTCAATAAGCATCGGATATTCCTTCCCAGTCACCTTCTTGTGCCTTTGGTGATGTCCTTTTCAAAGCTGGACTTATCCTCTGGGGAACAACATGTTGGTAGTTCTAAAAAGTGCCACGATTTCAGAGCCAGCTCTTCTAGATGCATGAAAAGATTTGGTGTGCAAGTAATGAGACATTTCTTATCAGATCATCAATCTTTTCAGTGTTGTGTCAATCCTTTTGACTTTAAGAAGGTTGCAATGGACCTCTCAGGAAGTGTCATGTAATTATCAGCAACAGGAAAAAGAAGGGAAGCGATCTAAAGAAAATTTCTAATGGCAATTAATTGGCCTAACGCCGATAACATTCCGAAGACCATTTTATGCTGAGAAGAAAAACGGTGATCTGGGAGTCCTTAATAATGCTAATGGGATCATGCTGTAGGACAACCTTCCACTGTTTCTGATTTTTTTTTTTTACCTGTATCTTTTGTACAACCACCAGTGTAAATATACAACACACAAAACAACTGGAGAACCTGGTGGATTGCATAAACTCCTTCCAAAGCAATCAGGTCTCGTCCCTCCCACTGTGTTAGAGGAAGGGATGAAAAATGCAACCTAAAGCTTAAAAACATTGGACGTTGGAATCCATAGGTAAAACAGAAATAAGCACATCATTGGTCACACTGCCAGAACAGTGAGAAACATACTTCACCTGCTCAACTTGAAACGAGGACTGGGCTCCCACTTATCTCCTGTGCAGCAAGGGACTAACGTGAAATCAGCCGTGGAGAAGCCTGCCATGGCCTCAGAACAGGCTCTGCCACTCCGTGCGGTGCCCTTGGCAACATCACAGAAGCTGGAGGAGCTGGGAGAGGCTGCACCGAGGAAAAGGAAAGAATGGCATGAAATATGATGCAGCTGCTGAACTTTCTTTTCATTAACTTTAAATTGTAGCTATTTCTAGACTTTTGGATACCTGAAAGAAGAAAAAAGACCAAAAAGACAATGTGTTTGTTTTCAGCTTAACTCAAAATGAGCAATAATGAAAGTAATTCAGCCTAGGGCAGAAAGATAGGACCTCCATCTCCCTGCTCCCTGCCTTCCAGTTCTGTTTAGCTAGAAGTTTCCATTTCAGATCTCCTCCTCTGGAGCAGGAAAAACATAGCTTCAGAAGGAGGTTGTCTTTGCATCTGTCTCCTCTGTCCCCCTCACCTGGAACCCAGAGTGATTCAGCAAAGTGGTCCCTTCCAGGGTAGGAACAGAGCAGAGCATTTGTAATGTGGCTGTAGAAGTGGGTGCCATCTTTCCAGCTTGCTTATTCACGCTGTCCCAAAGCACTTCTATTAGAAATGGCCAACAGCATCTGGATTATTAAATTATTTATGTACTCTATTTTCCAAGTGTCCAAGTGACCAAGAAGATGTTTCTTGGCTGTGCTAGGCCAGCAAAGACCAGCATGGATGGATGGGAACATGAGGGGCAGGTGTTAGAACTCATCTCCAAATCCTGAAGTGTTCAAGATCCTAGCACTCCAGTCCCCTCTCTGATCTTCTGCTCTGAAGTACCCTTCATTACAATTGGATCCATAGATCTTTGAACTCTCGTACCTCTTGGTCACAGGATAAAAACAATGACAAGACGGAAAGGAAATATAAAAGATTTAATACTTCAATACATGTTTATTGAGTACCTATTTTGTGTTCGTCATCTTTCTAGGATCTGGATGTATAAAGATCAGTGAAGTTTACATTCGTGTGGGAGAAACAGACCATGAAAATATGAGTAGATAAAAAGAACATTTTAGATAGTGGTTAAGTATTATGAGGAACAGAGTCTTATGGGAGAGAATGAAGGGGCAACATTGAGATGATAAGAAAAGATCTCTTTCAGGATGTGCCATTTGATCTGGGACCTCAGTAATGAGAAGGAATGACCCATACATTGATCTGGGAAAAAAGCATGCCAGGTAGAAGGAACAGCAGGAGCTAAGGCTCAGGAATGAGGTTGGGCAATCAGAGGAACGGAAAGAAGACTAAGAAAACTTGATCAGAATGTCGGAGGGGCAAGCTGCCTACCAGATAGGAATGAGGAGATAAGTAGGGTCGGATCATAGAGGGGCTTATAGGCCATGGGGAGGAGTTATGGAACCGCTGAAGTGTTTGTAAGCAGTAGAGTAACATGAAGTTTATCCTACCTGTTTCCCATTCCTACATATGACATATGTGCACACACACACACACATGCAAACAGGGAAGATATGTGATTAGGGTGAAACAGAGTTTGGATTATGAAAACATTTTATGTTTTATAATTGAAAGTTACTTCAGATTTTGATATTTAGAATGATAAACAATTTGTCAAAAATGCAAGAGGAAAGGCTAGGTTGAAAAATAAGACAAATACTTCCTTGAAGCTCTTTTATAAAAGTAATACCTGAAATGGAACAGCATCATCCACACACAAGTCATGCAAGACATTATACTTTCAAAGCCAACTTTTAAAATATTTTGTCATGGCTAGAACAGGTACACAACAGGAAAGAGGAAGCTGATGGCTTCCACACGAAATCCCCAGGACTTGCATATCCATTCAGAGAAGGCACGACTTGGTTTAAGAAACCAATAGCCAGTAGTTTACAAGTGGTGTGGTTTGTCCATATTTGCACAGAGTACCAGGTCTCCCTCCGCGATCCAGACAAGAACTCTCAGTTTTACCCACTTCTTTAACCACAATGGTGTCTCTTTGTTCCCGGACACTGGAGCACTCTGGAATACCCAGACAGTGGAAGGACTGGGACAAGTCAATGTGCTGGAGTGTTGACCTATGAAACTCCTTCAAATATTTTTTTTCTATGTGACTTTCTTTCTTGTCTTCCTTATTTCCTTCCTTCTCTTTCCTTTCTTTCTTCTTTCTTTTCAATGATTTCAAGAAAAGGAAAGAAAAATGTTACAGAAAAGCGAAATGATTTTTATTTTGAATTCCGTGATTATATCCAATACAAGTAAAATTACATAATATTATTCTTGTAAAAGGATGGAGTTTTAAACACCTAGTGATTAGAGGCGTTTTTCAGACTACAGGTAAATAGAGACTGCATATCCACAGAACGTCTTGTTGTTTAAAGCAAATATGTACAAAAGTCAAACAAATACCTTAAAAAAAAAACAAAGTTAATGTCTGAAGAAGACTATGACTTGAGCAGAGTAGTTATTAATAAAAAATAAATAAAAACATGAATTACTTGTAGATGTATTTTTATTCAGTTCATCATATTTATCCTCTTCCAATTTACAGATATAATGTAATACAAAATATTTTAAAAGACTAAAAAAAGTCAAATATTAAATAAGATAGAGAGAACATAAATAAAATAGTAGAAGCTACTATGATTAAATAAATACTTAACTCTGAAAAATATAGACACTTTCTGTCATATATCCTACTTTCACAGTTATTCCAGAGCCCTAAATAAATTAGATTTGAAATTTTCATTTTTACCTCAAATCATTCCTTCACTTGAATAGACATTGGAAGTAAGCTCAATGATTAAAAATCTAAAGAATAAAAGTATAGGAGGCTGAATATTGGCCTCCTAAAAGATATCCATGTTCTAATCCCCAGATTCTTTGAATGTTTCCTTGATAGCAAAAAAAATGACTTTGCAGATGTTATTAAGTTAGGATCTTGAGATGGGGAAGTTATCCTGGATTATCCAGGTGGGCTCTAAAGGTAATCACATGAATTCTTATAAAAAAGAGGCAGAAGGTTTGACACAGAAGAGGAAAAGGCAATATGACCACTGAGGCAGATATCAGTGTGATGTGGCCACAAACCAAGGAATGCTGACAGCTACTAGAGTTGACATAGGCAAGGAATGAGTTCCTCCTTAGATATTCTGGAGGAAGGTGGCCCTGCCAACACCTTAGTTTAAGCATGATGAGACTGATTTCACACTTCTGTTCCCAAATTGTGAGACGATCAATCTACTGTTTTAAATGATCCAGTTTGTGGTAACTTGTTACAGCAGCCCTAGGAAACAAATACAAAAAATTATTCTGAATTAACATGTACTGACATCTGAAAAGGAGTAAAAATAGCTGTGAGGGAGCAAGATAATTTTTTTAAATGGAGCAGCATTGAAAATCATTGATATTTTTGTATCAAAGGAGTAAAGACAGTACTTATTTTATTGTTTAGCACACAGGTCTTTCAAGAATAGCAGATAATACCCAGCTTATATTGGCTGGTAAAATTTTAGTACTAACCATATAGGAAACATTGATTCTTCACTTGTTGAAGCAACTATGAACTCTTAAATATTTTTTATAGGTCAACATAATATGCGCACATAGTAAAAAAAAAAAATCAAATAAGTTAGACTGAGAGCTAATTCTACTCTCCCAATCTTCACAGCCACACTCCTCCTCAGAAGCAGCCACATTCACTCTTTCTGTCTCCATTGCTTCCGATAATTATGTCCATAACTCTGAATAACATGTTTATACCTCTATTGTTTTACTTTATCAACTTTATCAACTTTGTTTTTAGCATTTAAAAACAAAAATGCTAATTTCCACTAAGAAAGATGAAGATTTGTCTCAGCAGTTTTCTACATGGCTGCATGTTAAAATCACTTAAGAAGCTTTAAAAATATGTCTATAACTAATCCCCACCTGTAGAGGTTCTGATTTAATTGATCTTGAATGGGACCTAAGCATCAGTCATTTCTGAAGATATTCAGGTGATTCTGCAGCAGTCAGGGCTGAGAACTACTAATTTAGCTCACACTCGGTCCCCACATTCCTTCCCTCTTTTCTCCCAGTATTTACTAGTTATATTACATATTTTCTTGCTTTTTCAGTCATTCTTACAGTTATGCATTATTATTTGTCTTAATATTTATTCATTTAATCTTTATTTTAAATAGTATAGTTAAATAACTATTTCCCATCAACTTAGGATGATATTTTCTGATTCTTAACTGTACTAGACAGAATTCTAAGGCAGTCTCCAAAATTTCTACTCACTAGTAGGCACACTCCATATAATCCCCTTCCCTAAGTGTGGACAGGACCTGTAAATATAAAGGTATAGCACTCCAGTGATTAGGTTACTAATCAGTTGAATTTGAGACATCCTGGGTGGGCCTGACCTAATCAGGTGAGTCACTTCAAAGAAGGTGAAGCCACAGAGAGAGTCTTTCCTGCTGGCCTGGAAGAAAGCAAACAGCCATGTCATGAATTACCTATTGAGTTTTCCATGGAAGTCATAAATCTGACAACTAAAAGGAACTGAAATCTGCCATAACCAATGAGCTTAGAAAAGAAGGCCAGCCTAAAATCAGATCATAGTCTAGCCAACTCCTTGATTTCAGCTTAATGTGACTCTAAGCAGAAAACCTATCTAATCCCTGCCAAGACTTCTGACCTACAAAAAATATGAGTTAAGAAATGGGTATTGTTTTAAGCTGCTAAGTCTATGGTAATTTGTTATGCAGCCCCAGAAAACTAATATACTAACCAAGCAAGGAGTCACTCTTACCATTTCCTTAACATCACTTCTCTGTTTCCTGAAACTTAGTTTACATCAACCATGTACTTATTTTCACATTTTCAAGGTAATAATATTTACATTCTGTTCTATAATAGTAATAGTGTTGTGGTTATAAGAGGAGTCTGCAGCAGACTGGCTACATTTGAACCTGGTTCTACTTAACATTAGATAATTAAATCTGGGTAAGCAAAGTAATCTCTCTATGGCTGTTTCTTCATCTGTATTATAGAGACAAAAAAATGGATCCTACTTTATAGTGTTGTGAGAAATAAACAAGTCGATGCATGTAAAGCACTTAGAAGAGTCATTAGCACATCGTTAACATCATCCTGAGTACTCAATAAGTATAGCTATTTTTATTACTATTGTTATTATGTTTAGATTTTTTTATTTGAATATGTTTATTCTAAAAGTAGAAAACCAATAAATTGCATTTACATAAATAGGACTGAGTATTTTTCACAGCAGTGTAAAATAGTATGTTAGTATTAAGTATCCTTAACTACAAGTCCAGTGTCATAACTTCCAGAATGTTCCTACCATCAAGATAAAATAGACACTATCTTTTCTTAGATGTCACCAATTCCTCAAAAAAATTGTCATATTTTAGTTTTCATTGTATTTGATAATAACTTTCTTATTTTTTCTTTTCCTGACAAAATATTTTTCTTTTATATCTCAAAATTATCCAGTCTTTTATAATTCAAAAAAATTGCAAGTTGCAAGAAACTATTTTCTCTTCAGAGATATCCTTCAGCTCCAATCTGGACTGATTCCTAGAGATGTGAAATATCAGTCAACCTGGGTTTTTGTGGTAAATACTTGAACATTTTTTTTTCTATTTATCAGAAAAAAATAAACCAAAGATAGTTGAATAAAGTACATTTCCTCGGAAAATTCTGTCAGTATGATAATCACAAATTGGTAGCAGTCCCATGAGGCAGAGGACCAGCTTTGAAATCAGACACTCCTGAGTTCTAATTCTACCTCTACTATTTCCTCTTTGTGAGAGATTAACTTTTCAGAACCCCAGTAGTAACTTCATCTTTAGAAAGATGATAATGCCTAGCTGACAATTCTGTATGTGGCAGATTAAATTAGATAGTGAGTATAAAGCTCTGTGTGTGATATTTGTTACATAGTAAACTTGTACTAAATGAGAGTTCTAATAGTTACTAGTCAAAGAATACAGCTAATCACCCTCTCAGAACTTAACCTATTTCAAGAAAATTATTCATTTTTAACTTTTAATTTCTGGAATATAAAACACATAATAAAAAGCACATAAAAATAAATGCCGAATTTAGCTAATAATAGAAAAATGTATGAACAGATAACGCACAGATTTTTTTTTAAATGCATTGCCAGCATCCAGAAGCCCTCACTCCCCTCCCCTTTTTTTCTCTTCCCCATCAAAAATACTTCCTTCCACTTTAAGAAAAACTGCTATTTAATTTTAATTTTCTTAACTTATATGATGAACACTTCCCTACTTTTAGTTTTATCACCTAAACAGAGATACCTCTAGAAAGTCTTAGATAACTTATGAGGTGCCCAAGAAAGCTTGGTGGATTGATTTCATATTTATTGAGAGACATAGTGTGCAGAAACTATACAGAAACTAATAAAACGGTATATTGTTTGCTCTTCATCAGCTTATAGTGATGAAAAATAAAGCTATGTTCCTGACTACCAGATTGCCTGATGGCCTTTATGCTACTTTCCTAAGGAGTATAACAATATTTACTAGAAACAAAAGTAATACTAGGAATTGCTCTTTTTAGAATTGGTTTTCAAAGCCAGCTTTGTGCTCACATCCCATACCATGAAGAGAAGGGGAACTTGAAGGAGGTTAATATTTATTGAATACCTGCTATATTTTTAGCAATGTGGTAAAAATTTTCTGTTTTACTTATTGTACAACAATTGAACATGGCAGACATTATTAACCCTATTTGACTTGTAAGGAAATTGAGGCAACAGCTAAGAAGTCAATATAATATAATCTTAAGAATGGAAAATGGTATGACTTCCTTGACACTACATTAAAAAGATATAACACTAAATGCAACTAACAATACCGCCCCAAATTGCATAAAATAAATTCTAACAGAATTAAAAGAAAGTAGACAACTCAACAATTATAGTTGGACATTTCAACACCTCATTCCCAATAATTAATAGAAATACTGAACAAAAATTAACAAGAATGTAGAAGACTTGTCAACACTATCAATCAACTCAACCTAACTGATATATATAGAGGAATTCTACCCAACATCTGCAGAATGCATTTCCTTTCAAGCACACATGGTTAGACCTGGACCTAAAACAAGTCTCAGTAAATTTAAAAGGATTAAGATTATATAAAGTATGCTCTCCATTCACAACAGAATTAGAAATCGACAACAGAAAGAAATTCGGGAAATTCCCAAATATTGGAAAATTAAACAACACATCCTAAATAATTCATGGTTCAAAGAAGAAATCACAATGAAAATTAGAAACTATTTTAATTGAATGAAACCAAAATATAACATATAAAAATTAAGAGATGCAGCTAAAGTAGTGTGCTTAGAGGGAAATTTATACTTTTAAATACCTATATTAGAAGAGAAGAAAGTCTTCAAATCAATAACCTAAGCTTTCACATAAAAGAAATTAGGAAAAAAGCAAACAAAACCCAGAGTAAAGAGAAAGATATAAATAATAAGTATTAGAGCAGAAATCAACAAAATAGCAAACAGAAAAATAGAATCAGTGGAACCAAATTTTTTTAATGATCAAGAATATTGATGAAACTTTAGCTAGACTAAGATAAAAAGAGAGAAGGTACAAATAACTAAAATCAAGACTGAAATAGAAGACATCACTACCAATCCTACAGAAAAGGATTATAAGGAAATATCATTAACCATGTGCCAATAACTTAGACAACTTAGATGAAATGAGCAAATTACTAGAAAGTCACAGATTACCAAAATAGACTCAGAAAGCAATAGAAAATTGGAATAGATTATAACAAATAAAGGAATTGAGTTAATAATTAAAAGTCTTCCCATAAAGACAAGCTCAGGCCCAGATTGCTTCACTGGTGAATTCTATTTAATACTTACAGTTGACACTTGAAGAACATGAGTTTGAATTGCTAAGTTCCAGTTGTATATGGATTTTTTTAAAAAATGACCTGAACAGTTTAAATTCCCGTTGTTCAAGGGTTAGCTTCAAGGTTGAGAATCTGGGTATGCAAAGAGCTGACTGTAGTTATATGTGGACATTTTACTACACGGAAGGTCGGCATCCCTAACATCCATCTTGTTCAAGGGCAAACTGAATAGAAATAAGAGTCCTTCACAAAGTCTTTCAGAAAGTAGAGGAGGGAACAATTCCGAATTCATTTTATTACCCTGATAGCATCATCAAACAAAGACATCACACACAAAAAGTCTACAAAGAAATAACCTTCATGAATGCAAACATAATAATCATTAACACTATTTTAGCAAGTTGAATCCAGCAACATATAAAATGAAGACAAAGTAGGATTTATGCCAAGAATGTGAAGTTGGTTGAAAATCTGAAAATTAATAAAAAATATAAAATACAAATACCACATAATCATCTCAATAGATACAGAAAAAGCATTTTACAAAACACAACATCTATTTATGATTTAAAACTCTCAACAAACTAAGAAGAGAACTTCTTCAACCTGTGAATGTGGTAATGCTCAATTCTCTAAATTTACAATCATTAATTGTATATGTACAATAGGTAAATTTATTATATATAAATCTTACTTCAGTATAGCTATTATAAAAAATGAAAAATGTCTAAGGTGTTTAATTCTTTTCAGTAGAAGTCCCTAAAGACAAGAAGTATATCTTTATAATGTTCTCTGGAGCGTAGTTCATTAAAGTCGCTCAATCAATTTTTAGTAATTTATTCAATTGAGCTTTTAAAAATTAATCATGTTCCATGGCAGTCAAGTCGCTACTGTCCTTATCACAACTTACTCTCTTTTGTCTACTCTGTTTCCCTCCAAGTGGCCTTTTGCACCCACTTTTAATCTCTGTGCCTTTGCTCACACTGTGCCCTTCATCCACTAGGTGGTACTTTGGGCACTTGTAGCTTCGGTGCTATCCAGAAGACCTCAGGGTAGTTTGAGAGAGAAAGATACATTATGTAAACAGGCCATTTCTTAGTTGAGTAGTCACAAGCAGAAGAGGGACTTTATCAGGTATAGATAACTTTAACTCACATTCATGGAATAAATCTTTTTCTTTTCCTCAGCCAAAATTGAATAGAAAGGATCTCATGTTTTAGAATTTTTCCAAAATGTGAGTTCCTTGGGCTGTCTATACACAAAAGCCACTCTTCTGAGGAAGCAAGTGGGTAGCTGCGCAAGTAATAGGGCTTCACTCATCAACTCTTCAACCAATATTTATTGAGCATCTGCTCCATGCCAAGCATTGTTCTAGGTATTGAAGGTACAGCAGTATAAAAACAAAGTTCCTGTCCTCATGGGGCTTACACTGCAGTTGGGCAAGAGATAAATAAACAAATAATTGCTGTTGTTTATTCTGTAAGGGCTTTGTAAAGACCTGAAAAGCAGAAAAGGGGAAAATGGAATGGTGGCAGAGGCAGTTACTATTGTATGTGGAGTGGAGAGCCAAAGCTTTTCTAACAAGATGACACTTACTATACCTGAAGGAAATGAAGGAGGGAATCATGCAGCCAACTTGATAAAAAAAAATGGCCCAGGCAGAGAGAAAACAGAATATACAGGGACTGCAGGCAGGAGCATTCTTGGTTTATTTATGTAAGAGCAAGAAGTGTATGTGTGTGTGTGTGTGTGTGTGTGTGTGTGTAGCACAGAGTGTAAGGAGACGCATGGTAGAGATAAGTTTGAGGGTATGGTTTGTGTGGCTTGCAGGGGCCTTGAGGGGGCATTTTAAGGCCTTTTGATATCACTCTGAGTAAAATGGGAGCTACTGAAGGATTTTGAACAAAGAAGTGACACAATCTTACTTCTTATTTAGAGGAGTTACTCTGGCTTCTGTATTGAGATTGACTGTAGTAGGGCAGAGGCAGAAGAACAAGACCAATTAAGATGCTATTGCAACAATCCAGTCAGGAGGTGATGATGGCTTAGATCAGGGTGTTAGCAATTGAGGAAACAAGAAGTGCCATATTTTGTTTATATTTGTAAGGAAGAGCCAACAAGATTAGCTGATGATTAGATATAGGTTGTAAGAGAAAGAGAAGAGCCAAAGATGATTATTTATTTTAATTATTTAACAAAAGTTTATGTAGTACTAACTATATGCCAGACACTGTTCCAAGTTCTTGACAAATATTGACTCATTTAATCTTTGGAATTGTCATTTACTGAGAGCATGGAGAGCAGATTCAAGTTAATATGTTAAGGTTGAGAGGATTGAAACAATTGTGTGAAGATGTTAAACAGGTGTTTGGTTATGCAAGTCTAAAGTTAAGAGTGGTGGTCTGGGCTGGAGATATTCACTCAGTGGTCCTCTGTGTAAAGATGGTTTTTAAAACCATGGAACTGGGGGAGATCTCTAGGGGAGTATAGACACAAACAAGAAGAGGACCAAGGACCATGCTGGAGGCCATCTAGCATTTATATATGAGGACGTGAGGATGAACTACCAAAGAAAGAAGAATGGCCAAAGAGCTCAGCATCCTGCAACCAGGTGAAGAAAATGTTTGAAGGAGGAGGGAGCAAGCAACTGTGTTAAATGCTACAGATCGGTCGAGCAAGAAAGAACCGAGAATTTATTTATTGGGTACTTTGAAAAGAGCTCTTTCATTGAGTGGTAGATATGAAAGTTTGAGTGCAGTGGGTTCAAAGGAAAACAGGAGGAGAAAGGAAATGTTGAATAAAGAGAACTCTTTTGAGGTATTTTCTATAGAGAAGAATAGGGAAATAAAGCAGCAGTCAGAGATGAGTATAAAGTCAAGAGAGGATTTTTGTTTTGTTTTGTTTTGTTTTGTTTTGTTTTGTTTTAAAGATGGGAGAAATAACAGCATGCCGATGGAAATGGTCCAATAGAAAAGGAAAAAATATTAATACATGAGAAAGATTAGTGATCATGAGCTGAGGAGAGAGAATGATAAAGCAGAGACAATTCACCTTCAATGAATGGAGAGAAGACAAGACATGTAGGACAGATGTACTTATGTGAACAGATGTCATTGACATTTGTGGAAGTTCTCTTCTGAATGCTTCTATTTCTTCAGTGAGATAGGAAAAAGGTCACAAGCTGAAAGAGAAGTTCAGGAGAAGTATTGGAGTTTTGAAAAGAGCAAAGTTATGAAATGAACATCTAGGAAAATGGAGACTATCATACAAAACATTAGCCCAACCACAGGTCATTCCATCATTACAGTCTTATTTGGGTCTAGAAAAGTTTGGTTTTCAAGAGGCCCTTATCAAAATTCAAATACTTAGAGGCCCCAGTGCTTTTCTGCTGGATTTCTTGTGTTATACAAGAAATTGTGTTATACAATTCCTGCAGAGGTAAGAAATTGCTCCATATCAATAATACATTACAATTATGAGTGCATTCTCTATGTCCATCAAACCTAAGTACATGTTGTTTAATTAATAACCCCTCCCAAATTAATAAGTACTGAGCAGCAACATACTTAGTTGTTCTCTCCTTTACTATTATGACCAATAAATCTATATAGAATTTATTTTTTAAAAATGCCCAGATTGGGTCACTTACAGGATGGCAAGAGAATGCTGTACATAAGGAACATGGGCTCTGGCATATCTCTTATGCTTGAGTTAGAATAAGATGTGGCCCAGTTCTACCACATTTGAACTTTATTATACTGGGAAAACTGTCTGAAATAGTTTTTCTTTTATAAATCATGGGCTACTGATGAAGGTAGTTGTAAAATTAAATGAAACAATGTCTCACAGTAAATGTGCAGAACAGTATCTGGCGCATAAAAGGCTATTATTATTATTTGTATGTTGTTAGACTCTTAGGTATTATCCTTGCTCATACCTGGAGAAACATCTAGAGAACTTCTGTTTATACTCGATCCAAATGCTCAAATACCACTAAACAGAGGGCAGTAAATGGAGAAGAGTTAGGAGGTGGAGAATGTACAGGCTATTTTTTTGTTTGTTTTTTCTTAGAAATATTTTTATTATAAGTGTTCTGTTTTTTAGAGATGGATCTGGGACTGGATCTCACTTTTAAAAAAATTTAGATAGAATTGACATATAATGTTACATTAGTTTCAGATGTACAACATGATTTGTTATATTTATATATTGTGAAATGATCAACACAATAAATCTAGTTAACATCCATCACCACACATAGTTACAAAAATTATTTTCCTGTGATGAGAACTTTTAAAATCTACTTTCTTAGCAATTTTCAAATATACAGTATAGTATTATTATAATATTATTAACTATAAATACCATGCTATAGATTACATCAACAGGACTTATTTATTTTATAACTGGAAGTTTGTACCTTCACCCATTTTGCCCACCAACCACTAGTCTGTTCTCTGTATGAGTTTTTTTCTGTTTTAGATTCCACATCTAAGTGAGATTATAAAGTAATTGTCTTTCTCTGTCTGACTTGTTTTACTTAGCATAATGTCCTCAGGGTCTATCTACGTGGTTGCAAATGGTAAGATTTTCTTCTTTTTTATGACTGACTGAATAATATTCCTACATATACATACATATATCACATTTATTTATCTCATCACCTGGCAATGGACACTTAGATTGTTTCCATATCTTGGATATTGTAAATAATGCTGCAGTGAACATGGGGATGCAGATATCATTTTGAGTTAGTGTTTTTACTTCCTTCGGATAAATATCCAGAAGTAGAATTGCTAGATCACATGGCAGTCATATTTTCAATTTTTGAGAAATAACCTTTCCAGGCTATGTTTTTAATTGTCTCCTTGGTAATGTAAACATATCAAGGACTGCAACATATTTTGCTCATCTCTATCTTGCCCAAGACTCTTGAATCCTTAGGCAACTGAAGAAGAGGACATCTTCATTTTATCATAATATTTAAAAAGTCCCAGAAGGGTGGGAAGAATGTGTCTAACTAAATTCAGTGGGACTATTTAATAACTCATTAAAAAAAGAAAAATAATATAACAAAAATATGTAAATTTCCTAAGCTCTTGAGTTTCAAAGGACTGCAGCCATGAGCTCTAGCTCATCCTAGCTTGGACCTGAGAAATGAGTGGGTGTGCTGACTGCTGGAATTGAAGTTAGATTTAATGATATTCTCCAACACTGAATTCTTTGCTGATATAGTTGTTTGAAACTTGTAGCTGTTTTGCTGTTGTATTTTCTTATATGATATAGTTTAAAATGAAGAGAGCAGGGAAAATTCTTTGAGCCATGTATGTGCTCCCATGAACAGAGAGTGTCCATGAGCTAGGATGCTTAGGGAGCAAGAGAGCCAAGGTTCTGTGTTCTGCACTAAGCTTGATCTGTGACCTCTGTGTATCAGTCAGCCCAGATTCTAGACACTCTGGCCTTTGGTAAAAGGTTAGGGCCCCAGCACAGCCCACCAGACAAAGCTCCAACAGATAACTGGAACTGTTATTCATTAACCTGACCAGGTGGTTGGGAGTCATTCTGCGTCTGACACACTAGTTTACAGGCCACAGCCATGGGGCTATATGTCTTTTACAGCCAGCCAGAATGTGGGGCCACTCCCACACTTGTCACCTGGCCCTTGTCTTCTTGGTAGGTGACTATTTACTCCTCTTTCGGTCACTCCAGAATCTGCGCTGAGGCTCTCAGTGCAACTTGCAGGTTATGCTGTGCAAGGGTTTTTAGCTTCTTTATTTAGCCATGGAATCTCTTCTCCCAACAAAACCTCATGCCAAAGTTCAATACTTAAAACAGCTAATTCTGGAAGTATTTGGCATGAAGTGGAAGTGTATGATCCAAAGCTGGCCATCTCTACCCCTCCCAAATCTATAACAGACACACACTTCTTGAGGCACCTTTAAAGAATTTCTAGGACTCAGTTCAATAGCCTTATCCTCTCATTTCACGGGTGAGAAAACAAGTCTAAATCTGCCCTGTCCAATATAGCCACCAGTCCCATGTGGCCACTGAATATTTGGAATTCTAGTCTGAACTGAGGTGTGCTATAAGTGCAACACACACAATTTCAAGTTCCCAAGTGCCCAAAGTCCTCTTCCATCTCTGGAATTCTGTAATTTGTGGTATGATGTGCCCCTGAGTTAGCTCTGACTATTGGTGACCCTATGAATGTGTGATGTCCACAATGTCGTGATCTCAACAGCCCTGCTCAGCATGAGTATGCTTAGGGCTTCTTTTATGGAGTCAGTCCATCTCATATTTGGTCTTCCTCTTTTCTTGATGTTTTCTATTTTTCTCAGCATTATTGTCTTTTTCAAAGAACCTGCCTTCTCATGAGGCCTCCAAAGTAGGACAGTTTCAGTTTTGTCATTTTTGCCTCCAGTGGTGTTTTAGGCTTAATTTGCTCTAGGACCCACTCGTTCCTCTTTCTGGTTGTCCAGGGTATCCTTAGAGCTTTCCTTCAACACCATATTGCAAATGAATCAGTATTTCTCCTATCAGCCTTCTCCGATGTAATTTGCCACTTGCGTATTCACCTCTATTACAGCCTGCTAGAAAACAGTTTTTAATGAAGTGTTTTTACACCCACTTCTTTTCCTTTCTCCATAGTCCACTCCTCCTAAAAGCCAACTTTAGCAAAGAGAAGTTGAGTTGTGAAAGGAAGATTATTTCAAAGACAACTTCAAGTACTTCCTTCTATCCTTGACCTTGAAGCAATGAAAGATTAGCTGTGTGCTCTTACCTCTACCCCAGTAATGTACGAGGAAGACGGTGAGGAGTGGATGAAGGGGAGGAGTGAAAGGAGAAGAGGAAGAATGTAAAGATTAAAAAGGAAACAGGTTTTAGAAATACATATTTGAAGGAATGGCTAATCTTCTAGCTGGACTCCTTGGCTTATAAACTTCTAGAAAGTAGGGACTATGTCTTATTTTTTGGAGGGTGGGTGGTGGGGAGCTTGTCTTACACAATTCCCAAGCGCTTGGCTTATAAACTTCTAGAAAGTAGGAACTACGTCTTATTTTTTGGAGGGCAGGTCGGGGGGAGCTTGTCTTACACAATTCCCAAGCACACTGCTGCACTGTGGGTAATAAACATGGAGCAATCTCTTCATTCAGCTCACCGAGTTTGCTTACAGCCCTGCCTTTTATGGCTGGCACATTTATAACAGGCATGATAACGAAGGCAGATGAAACACATAGGTATGCAGAGTAGAAGTCAAATTAAACAAAAAATTTATTAAACTTTTTACCCTCCTTCAGAGCTCCTATGAAGCAGAAACACCCAGACATTGTTTTAAGTCAGGGAGTTTCCAGCTTTGCAACTGAACGCCCTGGCGGAGGGCCAGGCCTGCTGTCAGTGCGTGGGAGAGAGTGGCATTCTTAGCGCTGTGCTGCGAGTTCCAAGTTTGTGAGGCATTTATGTCAGGATTTAGCTGTTACCTATGGGTTCCGGGTTCCATTTTTCCTCTAAAATACACTTCATCTCTGAATTGCAGCACGTGTTAAGACGCTGGTTGTGCTCTGTTTTCTTAAGGAGTCTCTAGATTTTGTCTCGAATGAAATGACGGGGCCAGAAGCTTCTCTCAGGCCCCACCCAAACCTGACAGCCCTGAAGGAAGAGCAGTGCTAGGGAAGGTGGCTCTGAGGACCTGTCCTTAGACGCTGGGCACGCAGCGCCCTATTGTCATCTGCTTCACGTAGGCGTTGTAGAAGGGAGAAAAGAATTGGAGCAGCTTTCAAAGGCCGCTCGAACTCAGCCTTTCCTGCCCACACCAGGGACGTTAACTGTTGAGTTTAGCTTTGCTGGGAACCAAAGAGCATAAGTAAAATAGGCTTTTTTAAAAGGAAGAAAGGAAGAAGGGAAGAAGGCAAAACCAGAATATTTCAAGTATTTCTGGAATTTAGAAAAGACTAAAACCGGAGTAATTGGTACAGTGGTGGTGGTGCAGGAGGTCCAATCATCAATCCTTCAGGGATATTGTCCTGTTGATGTTGGTGACTAATACCTGCCTCACAGGAGAGACAGCCCAAAACTAAGCTCTACCAAAGCTCATAGCCGACTATCTGTATCAGGAGGGATTCCTTCATGAAGGATGTACTGAGACCCTCTCACCAAAGCCTGAGATTAGTTTTCCTTGATATACTTGAATAGAGGCATGTGGAGAACTACTCCTTTGGCAGTTTCTTAACTGAGCAGGGGCCACTGGAGGCCTAGCCAGGCTCGAGGTAAATGGGCTTTAAAGTAGGGTTCCGAGAAAATGTCTGTTGGGTTGAGCACACTGTTCAGACAGTACTGGTTACAATGCCCTGGAGTAGAAGGCCCACATAACTGTTTCCTTTCCAGGGCCTCAGGAAACAGTCTATGGGCTTTTGTTTTTTTCTCAGAGAGCTCAGAAACCCAGTCTTCACAGCTCCATTCATCCTCAGGGATTATAATAGAAGAAGGAAGACCACTCTCTTTGCATGCTGTAGCTTGTCTTCTGAGAACTACCAATAATATGCACAGGCTTTGAGATACAAAGAAAATCGAAGGTCTCCAAATTTAGGGGAATTGCAGGGTCACCATGCATATTACTCTGTGTGTGCATATCTTAACAGAAATTTATTATCTCACAGTTCTGGAGGCTGGAAGTCCAAGATCAAGGTGTCTACAGGATTGGTTTCTTCCAAGGAGTCTCTCCTTGGCCTACAGACGGTCATCTTTTCCCTGTGTCTTCACATGGTCTTCCTTCTGCATGTGTCTGTGTCCTAAACTTTTCTCCTTATAAGGAGACCAGTCATATTGGATTAGGGCCTACCTTATGACCTCATTTTAATTCAATTATCTCTTTAAAGGCCCTGTCTCCAAGTACAGCCACATTCTGTGATACTGGGGAGTTAGAACTTGAACATGTGAACTTGACAGGGGACAGAATTCATTCTATACTACCATGTCTATGATTTTTAGGAAGGCCAGGAACTTCCAGGCAGTCTCCCCACTCACGATGGCACACCACATTTGGATAACCCAACGAGGCTATTCCATTTTCATTTCTTACCAAAATGCCCCCATTTTACTGGCCTTCCTAAGCTCCTTAGGCCAGTCTTCGCCAGAATATCATTTCTCTGTGGTGTTGGGGCTGTTTCCTGGAACATTCCCCTTGAGGACTATAGCATTATCAAGCTGGAGGCCAGTGTGTTCCCTCACCCATCAGCCCTCACTTGCAAGCCCTTCCCAGCTCAACTCAAGCAGACAATGGGCCCAGTTAAGGAGGACTGTGGTCTTGCCCAAGGAGCCAGGTGTACACACACACCCCAACCCCAAAGGGTAGCATTCAAAAACATAGCTTTCTCTTCGTCTACTTTTACTTCCTGTGATGTCTATAAGCAGGACTTCTCTGTGTGAAACAGGTTCCAGAAATGAATGTTCGAAATTTGTTTTGCTTCTCACCACTCCTCAAAAGTAATTCTCTGGTGACACAGGCTGGGAAAGAGGACAAGATTACTGAGTCCAAAGAAGATCTTGTCCAATCTCTCTGTTTCTCTTGAAGAACAATTTAAAGTCACTTATTTCTCCTCTCCCTGAACCAGACAAACAACTATTTTCTTTACACTGGGCTTTGCAATTCAACTCTATTTTCTATGATCAGTGCTGAGTTTATTATACAAAAACTGCTCTCCCGAATCCTTAACACGATCGTTCCTGGGTGGTCCTTCTTGGGTGGGTCCCTGGGCACCGAAACCCTATGCCATGTTTCCTTCTCTGCTTAGCATGCCGGGAAGATTTAGCCTCACAACACTCAGCCCCAGCTCATCAAGAGATAGGATCAGAACATTGTGGAAGGGCCATGTTTTAACAATGCAGAAAATACAAGCTATTTCAAACATCAGGCCTACTGTGCAAAAAACAAACCCTTGTAGCACATCCTGGCTTGAAGGGCCCTCTCACAGAGAGGGTTTCTCCCCTCATAAAGATTGGTATCACGGGGTGAGGGAAGAGTCGTGTCACTCCCAGCAGGGCTTCCACTCAGAAAGGCTTCACTTTCAATTACCCAAGAGCAGCTGTAGACAGCTGCTTATGTAACAGGCTCTGTGCCTCCTTTTCTGGAGGAGGATGTGGAACCATTTGGTGTTTGCTGAATAATGAGTCATGGTCAGATTTAGGGAGTAGAAACGGTAAGTTTCTCCCCTGCATTGCTTCCTCCGGACCTTCTAGTAAAGAATGATAAGCAGTGAGTCAGTGACCGGCGGGGCTTGCGCTGGGAAGGGAAAGCACCGCAGAAGGCTCTGCCACACGCCCCTGAAGGGCTCACGTGCTGAACTGCTGAGGGGACTTTGGGGGCATTTGAAGCTCAGCTAAGCTCTCCGTGAAGAGATACACTGTTTATTTAGGCCTGAGGCTGATTGAACAGGGCAGCTGCAGTCTTCATCCAGGCCCCAGACAGGATCCAGGAGTCTCAGGGTGAAGACGGAGGCTTCAAAATGAACAGAGCTTTCTCCAAACCTCATTCTAACCCTAAGAAATGAAACACCTATGGGAAATGGGAGGAAGGGCATCTTTGTATCAACTTAGAAGCTAAACAGTCTGGTTTCAGCCAGAAAGAAGAAATAAAAAGAAATTAAGATATGCTATTGTTCGTTACATTCTGTGGTAAAACAAATTGAGAAAACAAGATTAAACCCTGTAAGAGAATGGACAAGAGATTATTTGTCGCTCTTCACATTTCTAAGAAATCCAGTCAAACTTTACATATTTTTCACATCAGCAAATAACATCTCCTAACTTGCTTCCTTAACTCCTGTGATGCTTTTCAACATGCCCAGCAAGAAGTCACAGCCTTTATTGTCCCTCTTTAGCAAGTCACAACCCAAATCTGTGTGTGTAGGCAGGGGTCTCTGATGGAGTTGGTGGGTCTACCTTCTGTTGTGGCAGGTGCTGTAAAAATTTCAGGACAACTTGCTTCATAAACAATGTAGGAACATTTTCTTCAGTGCACAAAACTGCAGGAGGCTGACTGCTCTGGCTATGAGCGGTTTCATCACATAGAGGTCAAGATCAAACTGCCTGGGTTTGAATCTCAGCTCTGCTACCTACCGGCATCTATGCGACTTTGACATATAATTAGCTTCTCTGCTAGGTTCCCTTATCTGTAAAAGAGGGACAGTGGGAGTCTCTACTTCAAAGATTGGTTGTGAAGTTTGGGGTAAAATGCATAAAGCGTTTAGAATGTTTTAAAAATATTCAATAATGATAATGATAGTGACATTAGCATGATCATTACAATTATTATTATTATTTAATGTTAGCCTAATGATCATCTCTAGTGACTTCTACTCAAAAATATGTTAGTGAGATAGAATAGCATGAGCGGGTCTTATGGTCCAACAGATAGGGCCTTTTCATAACTAGTAAAAATTTTCCTTAATATTTTTATCTATAAAATAAGAAAAATATTAGAAATTTATAGTGAAGATTCAATAAAATAAAGTATATAAAATCATTCAGCTTAGAAAGTACTCAACAAATGGTAGCTACTTTGGTGATTATTATCAAGTTTGCAAATCTGAATTTCTGCTCAAATAAGTTCCAGATTTCTTTATCTCGTGTAGCAAAATGAAGTTCCAACCCCCAGATCACAGATACTTCTTTACAGTATTTATACGTATATTTATACTATAAAATTTCAGAGGGGAGGCAAATTCACGGGCATCTGATTTGACACAAAGCTCGTAAGGGGTCTATTCCAATATTTGGTGAAGAAAAGGAGGGATGAAAGATGAAGAGATTCTTTAGATTCTTTGAGAAGGGCTCTTTTGGCTTGAGTTATAGTGATTGATTTCCTGGCTTGATTTACTTCATGGTATTTCGTTTCACTCAGCTGACCACAGAAAGCAGATGGCACACCTCCTCTGAGACTGGCTCTGAGTGCTGTAGGATGAGAGGAGCAACCACACAACCGACACCATCACCATCATCACCTCATTTAACCTTCACGTTTCGGGAGCACTTACTGTATGTGTCGAGCACAGCTCAAAGGCCTTTATTTTAATTTTGTCCTTAAGACAACTGTGTTGGCCTGATATTATTATCTCTGTATTTAGGATGAAAAACAGTGATTTTTTAGAGAGTTGCAACCTGCTCATGATCCCATAGCTATATGTGTGCGGCTGGGATTAGAATCTAGGATTCTGATCTTGGAGGACCAGGCTCTATTGCCATTATTGCAGTCATAGTGTACAAATCATCTGCCTTCATGTTGCTACTGAGCAGCCATCCGGTGACCTGCTGTCCAGGGAAGCTCACAAGTTGTCTGTGTTTGAGGAGAGACAGCAGCCATTGCTGACAGGCTGGAAGATTCGTTGCCATCCTTGAGCTCTTGTTGTAACTGAGACGAACTTGACAGAAACAATTCAATTCCATGGGAGAATGAGATTCCCCATGGCACTGCCAAGTTATTCTGTGGAGTCAGCGTAAAGGGAGGGTGTGCTCCTCTGTACCCATCCTTTGGTGTGGTGGCCTCACATGAGAATGACCCCAGCCCCCAGTGTTTTAATGCAGCTATCGGAGCCTTTTCAGAAGGGCAGAGCTGAGGGCTTGGACGAGTTTTTTTTCTTGAAACAACGCTAATTCGTCCAGTTTTGTGGCTTTTTTATGTGGAACAACATTAGCTCATCCAAGCTTGTGGTTTATTTGAAAACGAAATTCCGGTAAATCTTTCGCACCATCTGGCAGTGCGGTGATTGGCTGTGAGTTAGGAACAAGCCACTGAGCACACAAGAAAACAAAGCGAAGAAAACCCACCCCAAACAGAGGGGCGCTCTGTAATCTCCATGCCTAAGCAACTCCACAGGGCTCTCTGAGGATGGGCTGCCGCCATAAGCAGAGCAAACCTGTTACTCTCGGGTGGGAGCTAGTTTCTCTCAATAGCTGAGGCCCAGTGGAATTTCTTAGGTTAAGCTTTAGCCGAGGTTTTATATTCTTTCTATAGAAACAGATTAGAAGGGGCCCTCTGAGGGTACATACAGAAGATCTAGAAACCAACATGAGTGATCAGGAGAAAAGGGAACTTTAAACATCAGTGGTTGACTCTTTGGAGTGTGGAAAAATGATGAGGCCTGGGTCCCTGAGGGACGTAGAAGATGTTATTTTTACTTATGTGTCTGCCACACCCACCAATCCTGCCCCAGCCTTCATTGCATGTATGACTAATATTTCTCCATTGCAGACTGTGTGCCTTGCACTGCATTGGGTACAGGGGACAGAACTGTGAACCAGATAGAATGGCCCTCCCTTTAAAGAGCTTATATTCTGATAGGACAGACAGATTGAAAAACATACCATTTAAAAAATAATTTCAAATACAATTGAGTGTTATTCAGGGAACAAATAATGGCTAAGAAGGAGAATCAGTGCAGGGGGCCAGAGATCAGGACCAAGTTTTGATGGATTGCTCAGGGAAGGCTCTCTGAGGAAGTGACATTTAAGCTGAGACCTCATGATAGGATGTTGCTGGCCATGCAATGTGTGGAAAAGCCTAGGGCACTGGAGGAACTGAAGGGCCAGGCTGATTTGACGGTGAAAGAGAAGAAGGGATGCATGAGATAAGGATGGAGCAGCAGGTAAGGGCCACATCCATAAGTCTGTGACAAGCTGTTTCCTCCTTTTACACAGAGATAGGCATGATCTAACTTACATGGAGAGAAGAGCACTTTTGTCACTCTGGGGAGAAGGAATTGTAGGAGGTCAAATGTGGGAACAGGAAAAACCAGTTAGGAAGTTACTTTAGTTGTCCAAGCGAGAGATAATGGTATCTTGAGCCAAAGAGATGGCAGGTGAAAGGGGGAGAAATAAGAGATTTGAGATAGAAACAACAGAATTTGCTGATGGATTTGATGTGAGGGAGAAAAGGGAGAAATAAAATAAGGATGCTCCTAGGTCTTTTAGCTCAAGCAACTGGATGGATAGTGACGCCATTTGCTAAGATGAGGAAGACTGGAGATGGGAGCACAATATTACGTGGGAAAAAAAATCAAGAAATCTGTTTTAACCATGTTAAGTCTGAGATATCTGTTATATAGCCAAGTGTAAATATTCTAGAATTCAGTGGAGAAAAAATATAAATTAAGATGTCATTAGCATGAAGCTGGTGTTTAAACTCATGAGAATTAATGAGCTGATCTAATAGATGGGGATTAGAAAAGTATTCCAGAAAAAATGTTTGGGGATTTCTTGTGCCTCCTAGCCTGCATGAGCCTCTGGGCAGTAGAGGCTCTAAGTCACATTAGGAGAGGCCTTGTGCACATTGTGTGGAGACTCCAGCCTACTTGTGCACAACTCCCAATCTCCACCACCCACCTCCACACACAGCATCCATTGTTCACTAGTCAAGGATGAACCTGGAGAAAAGGCCCTAGGCCATGAGCTGTTTAGACAGACAGGTATTCCAGGGCCCTAGAGAGTGGTCAGAAGGGATAGTATGGAGGAGCAGTCCCTTCAGATCTGTGGACCCTCACTCCTCTGAGTCAGGGTCAGAGCAGGGACCTCTATAGTACAGGATATAGGGCAGGGGCTCTGGCTAAGGGTGGTACTGTGCATGTCATACCCATGGGGTAATTAAAGCAGCTAATAGATAGGCCCTCAGGAATGAGCTCGTATAACTCACGCTGCCAACCCCTGGACTCCTGCAGTATCCGCTACATAGACCCCTACCTGATCCGCACTGCACTTGTCATAACAGGAGTGGGCACCCTACTAAACTTACCAAAACCTATATTGGTGGGAAGCAAGAGAAAGCTAAAATGAAGACTTGAGTGAAAAGGAAGCAACCCATCTGCAGAGGCTAACCTCAGCAAGGTTAGTCACAGGCCCTATGCACAGGGTCCAGTGGGCATATAATGGGTATTGAAACATCAAGTGTGGTTCACTGAGGTGCCAGGAAGAGGCCATCCATCAGGCTGTATTCCAATGGACATTCCAGACCCTTAGTGATGTGTAGGGAGGTAAAGAACAGCAAGGTTTTTATTGGACTGTCCATTCCAGGCCCAGAGCCAGTGAGGTTTGAGTGGCCATAAAACAGAATCCATCCAGTGCCCTTTGACCCCAAGGGTTGGGAGTTAGCAAGGGCTCATCAAGGAATTTGAAGGTTAGGGCTGTCTTCCTATCTTAGTACATTATGAGGGTGTTAGCTAAGATAACTCATCTTCGTTTTGTGAACTGGCTCAACGTTTCGAGAGAGGCAAGGGTACTGAGGATAAGATATACTTGGTCATTCACAGTGCATCGCCCACACATCCAATATTAAGACTACTGGCATCATGAGTTAATTTCCTGATCCATAGTAGAAGGCTAAGTTGCCTGCCTTTGAAACGTTTGGCTCAAGCCAAGGCTGGGCTGCAGGCAGGCCCATCAGCATTCTCTTTTCAAAGACTCAAGGGCTGGCAGCCCTCCCATCAATTCCAGGATTAGTGACCAGGACTTACTCGAGCTCAGAATAATGAAATCTTTAGCTTTCCTCATCTACTGAGCAAATTCACAAGAGGAGGATATCATATACAATAGGGCTATAAAAATAATATAGCTGCATGACACTTTCTACTTTGTTTCTTTTTGCCTTCATAGCAACCCTGGTGTCCCTGTAGCCAGAGAGGTAGGGCTGTCAGAGAAAGATCCTGAGAGCCAGCAACGATAGATATGTCTCATTCCAAACTCTGGTGGTGGCACATTCTGTGGCCTCGGGCAAGTCACCCAATCTGTCTGCTTCTTCCTTCCAAAATGTGAAACAAACTGAAAAGGGGCTGGAAGAATTCATTGGTTTGGTGGAAAGGTTTGAGCAACTTGGTTCCATCAGTGCAATAATGACCTCTTTCTATTTACAAGACTTTGGCTCCTTTCCTCATTTCACTTTTGATAGTCAAGTGGATTTGCAAGTAAATGAGAGCTCTCAATGGCAATCTGCAGAGCATTTTAAAAGCCTCTGGTCTGAGCATCCAGAGAAAACGTCAGGGACTCTTTAGAGTGTTACTTAAGGGGTTTTCAACAGAACGCAAGTCAAGACCACTTTGAAAGCAAGTTTTATGTGGGAATAAAATTATTCTGTATTCCTTTTGCAAACTAAGGAAACAGGAAATTTGTATTTTTGAATTGTGGCCTTGAACTTTATATGTTCAATTATCTCAAAAGATCGACTCGCATCTAGTGTATTGCTCTGTGTGTGACATATTTAAAAGCTTAACAAATGTTTTTGGCTAGATACATGGATGAATGGATGACTAAATAATAGTTAGTAAAAAGCCACCTATCATTAAGTTTTACCCTAGCTCTGGAATTCTCAAGATTTAGGGTTCAGAATCCTCAGGCATACTTGACGTTAACTTGCATTCTCTTACTTCAACAAAGGTCAGGTTTTACTTAGATTGAATAAAACCAAAAGCAGATTCACTATCCTGCATTGCAGCCGTGGGAGGACACTAAAACATACTGTTTGTGTAGAGCAAAACCCTATGGTATGGGTATGACTTATAGAAAAAGAAACTAAGGCTTGGAGACCATGAGCATTTTAGTGTAGCCATCTGTGATTTGAACGTCATTGAAAACTCCTTAACCCCAGACTTCAGTCTGCCATCTTGCATATACTTCTCTTGATGCTCATAGATTCTCTATGTCAACACAAGAAGTCAATGGCATCGGCAATATGTTTGTAAGATCAATTGCCTCAAATTAGTTTCCAAGAGTCTGAATACAATCAAGCCCAGAAAAGAGACCAGTTAACGTTAGTGGTCACCAGTCCACCAGTTAACCTTAGTGGTCACCAGTACATACAGAAGCCCAGAACAGCCACTTCACAATAGAAGCTGGGTATGATCCAGAGGGTTCCAGGTAGGCTGATAGATACCATTTCCTCATTCAACCATCAGGTCACTGAAGACATACCTCTCCCTCATACCTAGATACTGTCCTAAGAGAAACAGGGACAGGAGATGAAACTCTAAAGAGCCAAGTACTTTGTGTAAGAGAGATTGAAGAGTTAAATAAGGAGACTAAATTATAACACCAGACCAAAGCTTGTTGTAGTGTCTAAAAGCCTCACTACTCAAAGTGTGGGCCCCAAATCAACAGCTTTAGCTGGGAGCTCATCAGAAATGCAGAACTCCGGACAGGCTCCAGACCTAATGAATCATAAGCTGCATTTTAACCAGATTCCTAGGTGATTCATTCATATGCACATAAAGTTGGAGGCATGCTGGTCTAAAGAACAGAACCCTTTATTGTCCCTTATTCCTTGTCCAACAAGGGTGATGAGTGCAGCTGTAGCACAAAACTACAATTTATCTATACATCTCGGTATATCTTAAACAAATTTGTGACCCTATCATAGTTGAATGAAAACAAAGAACAAACCAAAGAAAACGATGGAAGCTTCTGGCACTTCTTTGAGTCAAAAAGAACAGGTAAAACCATGCCGGCAATTGGGTGTCACATGTCACCTCCCTCTACTGACAGCTGCTGTCTTGAGTGCTGAGCTGAGAAAGCATTCTTAGTCACATCCGAGGTCAGCGGGAAAGAAAGCCATACCAGATCAGTTATGACTGCCATGGGCGAAGGACAGGAGAGTACCCGGATACTTTTGCCAAGTTTTCCAACTCTGAGGTAGGAGGTGTGCTAAGAAGAACCAGCTGGGAGAGAGACTTTGATCTCATCTCTCAAAAGTTGCAACAGAGAAATTTTAAGTGCTTTCTGATTACTGAAGAAAGTCGATCAGTGAATCCAGCAGACATATAGCAGCCTCCTCACCACAGGGCAGTCCATGAGCTTCATTTTCTAGGATGCTTCCTTACTTAGGATCCCACTCATTTGGCTTTGTACTCATTACAACGGGAGTGACCAAGAGAAAAGGTTTTGCTAAGCACAGCATCAGAGCAACAAATTATCAAGACCATGCTCACAATGTTTGTGAAAATGTTCCTTTCTTAAGTTTTAGAAGCACCTGATTATATAAGATTTCAGTATCCTATGAATTTTAATGGCAAAGGTTTTTTTTGTGAAGTCAGAAATACATTTTTTTGAAACTGCGTTGTTTAAAAGAAATTCCATAATTAAGATTTTAAAAATCAGATTTTTTGTTTTCTTCCTTTTCTTATGGCACTATAGTAAAAACACTGGCCTAGGAGTTGAGAAGACGTGGGTTCCAACCTCGATCCACCAGCACATTAGCTATGTCTACAGGGAATTTAATAAATCTTTCTGAGCCTCAATTTCATTGGTGACTGGTATATAGTAAGCAATCGACAAAAATTTTTTAAAGAAATCAATCTAGCTCCCACTACATTTTATTTAGTTTGAATACAGATTATTGTTAATAGAGTGACTCTTTCATCTATGAAATTTTCAGCACATCTTGCAGATGTTGGTCGAAGGAGAATGAATCTTTCCTGCTAAAATTGTTTCTCTTCTGTCTTGAATGATTTCGTGGCACAGAGCTTCGTGGAAGCAAGAGACCAGGCAGGAAGCCCCCTGGTATCTTTAAGGTTATAGGATTCTCTAAATAAATGTGGTCAGGTTAAAGAATATTAATAGAAGCAAAAGCACAATGGTAATTTGCCTCTTAGCCTCCCCTCCCAAATGGCTAAAACAAACAAAAAAAACAAATAAACAAACAAATGAACAAATAAACATAGCCTCCTTCGGATGGCTGTGTTTGTGCCTCATCTCCAGCAGGATCAGAAGAACTGATGAGGCTCCCTTCACCTGATCCCTGAAGAGGGGTCCTGGAGTTCCCAGACAATTTTCTTCCTGATTCTAATGGACCCATTCTAACGTCACTCACAATCAATTGAATTTCCTAGTAGTCTTTAGCAGTTACAATGTCCCCACTCTGGACAGTTAGTTAGCACTAGGGTTAAGTTGATCTGAAGCCCACTCACTTCCGGTGGGTGGAGCAGGAAACGGGGAGAAGGCTGAGGTCCTCTGCTGATTCCCAGCTGCCAGCTCTATTTGGAGGCTGAGAGCAGGGACAGCAGATGGGCGAATGATGATCTCCTCCTGCTGCAGGTGATTCATAGGGCATCCGGGCACGAGGCCCACCTCCAACACCAGTGGGAACAGATTTCACATGGATCCAAAAGCCTCTGCTGGTGCATGAGAACCGCAGGAGGCTGGGAGTGGCTGGGTAAAGGAATATTGGTTCTCACAACCCAGGTCATCCTGGTGCCAAATCCACCAAATCTTCTTGCCTTTGTTGCCCTCAGAGGCCTTGGTCTATTTCTCCATTAGCATATTTAGGGCAGCTGCATCTACAGCCATATTTGCCTTCAAACTACTCCAATACACTCCCTGCCTCATTTTCACAGGCATCCTACATCTCCACCTCTTTTGGGTGAGTTGTATACCTTTTCCACTGACATCCTCATCCAAAGGTGTCCCACACCTTCTAGCAGGACATAGCCACTTTCTCTCCAACAGCAAAGCAGCATTATGGCCGGGTCCTCTGGCAACTTATTGCCTACATAATTGTGTGAGGCTTGGGGCCCCTGCCTTGTAGTGTTAGGACTCTCAGACTACAGGGAAGTAGAGTAACTAAGTCATTTGGCCTTTTCCCACAAGACAGTCTTCAGTGGGATTTGAACCATTTCCTCCCCTCTTTTATCCTGGCCACAAAATGCCTTGGTCAGGATACTTGGCACTGGAAATCCATCATGTGCCAACCAGGAATTGAGGTGCCCTTTTTGCAGAGGGCAGGGGCAGGGGAGGGAGGTAGATCCTGATGCTTCCAGCGTCATCTGAAGCAGACAGTGGCTCCCACATCTGCATTGTCTGAGGGGTTTTCTCTCTTTTGGACACCTTTAAGACAATATAATCACTTTGCCCTTCTCTCTCTTGCTTCATTCTTCTCTATGGCAGGAAATTGAGACTTCTCTTCTCATGTGATTTCTAGTCACGAATATAACCCTGAAGACAACACTGCTTTAGCAAAGCTTATGTCTGTGCTGCCTGTTATCCTTCTCTATCCGCCTGGCTGGGCATTACCACAGCAGGAGTCTGGAGTCGCTTCCCGGCTTCCAGCATGTGACCCACACATGCCCAGAAGCATGAGGTGCAACATTAACCTTTTAAGAGACTTTCCAGAGCAAATGAGACAATCCATGGAGTGTTATTTATGTCTCTTCTTTCCTCCTTTTGGAAGCAGCCATTTGGAATGGACAGAGTAAAACAGAAGTCAAAGAACTGTCTACACATCCTTTCCCAAGCTATAATTAAGATGGAAGCTCATTTGCTGTCCCGAGGATTGGTGTAATCAAGCATATGACAGAGCAACATTTTGGAACATTTTTATCAGTTTTGGAATTACAGTTCTGTGGCCAAATTTCTCTTCATGCCTCAGATTTCAGAGCATGGACTGACATATCCCATGCAGACAGGCCATCCCTTTGCTCTCCTGCATTAGCTGACCACTATTCACTGTAGCTGCATGCAAGAGGTAGGAGTGGACACATTCCAGTACTCTGGGGTTTGGAACAGTATCCTTCATCCCCAGAGAAGGGATTCTCTGTGGGGGCTGAATTGGCAATGTTCAAGCTTGCCTTGTGGTCAGCACATAGGCCATCAGAAATCATCTGGGTGTCAACCTGCCAAGCTGAGGCTATCCTGGAGCACAAGGATTTATTGCTAACAGAAGAAAGAAAATAAACCATTTCTTTAACTCTGCTTTGCAGGCCACTTACATGTAAAGGGACTCCACTGCTGCCCCAATCAGTTTGATATCTAAATCATCCTGCCTCTGTTCTTCTAGCAGTTCGGGCCTGTCTGCTACCAAGAACAGGTGCCAAATTGAAGAGTGGAATTTTCCCAGCAGGCCCCAGGGTGTGTTGCTGCCAAGGCAACTGTGGTAGGGTTGAAGAATAATGAGCAAACCACAAATCCAGAAAAGGAAGAGGAGGCCGCCCTTTTGGCGTGGGCTGACTCAGGTACAGGCTGTCCCTTGAGGAAAGATGTGGGTTGTGAAGAATACCCCAGTGCCAAGGCTGGACAAGGCCAGGACAGGCAAAGCTAGGCCCAACAGAGCAGCTTCCCAGAACTAGTTTAATCAGACCAAGTGAGGACAACTGAGAGTGGCTGCCTGCTCAGGCCATGGTAGGCTCTGCCAAGTAACAGTAGCAAAAAAGCAATTGGTTGCTGGGGAAATCCTAGAGACTTGTGCTCAGTGAGCAAGAGCTGTACCAAGTGAGTGTCTGAGTTGAGGTCTGGAGCTAAGTGGGTGCCAGGGAGAAAGCAGAGCTGTGTGCCATGAAGGGGCAGGCCTGATGTTCAGATTAGCAGGAACGAAACCAGTGATATCCAAGGAATTGAAGTCAAAAGTCCAAGCTAAATGAGTAACAACAGAGAAACAGGTTCTTTGGGACCAAGCAGTAACAAATACATATTGGCATCATCTGATAGAGCGTGTTTCTTTTTATGCTTGTGAGGAAAACTCTACTCATGGCCAATGTGATATGCAACACACCTAGACAGACAGGAGACTTGTAATCAGAGCTGCTCACCTGCCTTTACTCATTCTGGGCTCTACATCTGAGCTGCAATTCTGAGACAAGATCCAAGACTAGTGGGAATGAGTACCATGGTGTGATGCCTGCCACGGGAATGGAAGGAGAGACTGAAGGCACACTGGCCATGGTCATGGTTTTGTCCTTCCTAGGGTTTTGCTTCACTTGGGAATTTCTTTAATTTCATGAAAATAACAAAATATTTTGTTGGGAATGTCTGAGCCCATAATTTAAAAGGAGAACCACAGTTTTACATTTTATTCTACATTCATTTAAGTAAAATTGTCTACAGCAATTAAGGACATGGGGTGAGATTTGATATGAAAGTTCAGGCCTTCATCACTAAACAAATGAACCCTCCCACGGTATACCTGATTATCCTGTTCTCATTGAGTTTTGATTCATCTATATTTATTGTTCTTCTTCCAGGTATATACTTTTTTGACAGGATTAAGATTTTCTAGTTTGAAGAATGAATTGGGCTGAAACACAGATACCCTGGAAATTCTTTACATTCTGACATTAAACATCTTCCTGGCAGTAAAAGTTCGAGATTTTCCTTTCTAAACACTATTGAGTAGGTATAGGACAGTTGTTCTAACCAATAGCCTTTAAAGAAGTGGAAAAAAGTTGTTTCCTCCTACATTTTTAAGAGACATAGCTACAAATGTCTAATATTTGTACGGGATCTAAAACTTAGAGATTTGGGATAATCATCTGGTAGGAAGAAAAGTAAACAAATTCTTATTGAGTACCCAGGTGTCATGTACTGTGCTGGTGTTTTCCTATAGATTACATTATCATATCTTCAAAACCACTGAGAAAGGAGTTTTCTGTTTTTATATATGAGTATAGGAAGGTTTAGAGATTAAATGTTACAAACTCATAACTGATAGAGCTGACATTTGAACTTAGGTCTGATTATAAACCCCGCAATGCTGCTGGATTGTATTTTCTTGTTGCAGTTTGAAACATCAGCTGTGTTCATAATGACATAAATAAACTAATATAAAATAAACTGACTAATCAATTTGAAAAAGAGCATGATGTTCTAATTCCCCAGTAGTTACTATTGTTTAATATTGTGTCTATAACTTAAATGTGAAAAATAGTTCAACGAAACTTTTGATTCAGAGGCAGATTATTCTGCAATGTTTACAGTATATGATAAAAGGCAAAAAATGTACAACATGAGGTGCTCTCATTCATTCCCCCATTTCTATTTGGAGGTTTTAAAAGTTCTCAGATAATTCATGAGCATCATCATTCTTGCCTAGGAACTGGGTTCATTTTCCTCTATCATCTCTTTTTTGTTTTCATTTGCTCTTTCTCATTCATGTGGAGTATGCAGATCTACTGACCCGGATTTGAACTCTGCAAGGATCTATATTTTAAAGCATGAATAGTTCTAGTATATCTGATGGAAAGATCTCTGAGGTATAGGGACAAAAGAATTATTGACCTATCTCAGAACTGATTGTAAAGAGATTCTCAAAACCCAGACCTATCCACAGGAAACCTGGCAGTTGCAAAGAGAAAACAAAGAGGCAGCATTTGAGTTTGAAAACAAAAAATCAGAGGCTCTAGAAAGAGTCTTTAGAGAATATAAATTCTTGAACAACAACAACAAAAATTACTTGGAATACAGGTGCTGTTTTTATCATTTAAATCTATTGAGAATATGGATTTGAGATGAAAGGGAAAGAGCTAAGAGATCAATGACTGACTGACTGCCTGCCCAGATAGTGTTGATGAACTGGATTTGGATTTGGGGCCCATTGGCTTAAGATACTGGAATACTGGGTTCTTGGCCATGGATGGTTCATATTTCTCATACACAGAAAGAATGTGTCTGCCTGGAGGCTAGACTAACATAACCAGAAGGCTTTTAACTCAATATAGTGGGGGAAGGAGAAAAACAGATAAACCTGGTAAAAATTTTATCTGTTTGATCAGACAGTGGCAGGTAGAAACACAGAAAGAAGAAACAAACTGGAAAAGGTCATGGTAAGTCACAAGTGTGATGGGGAACAGCCTTTGCTATCAGTGCATAGAGCATGGAGAATTTACAAGGGGAGCTGGAAATAATGATACAGGTAGCTGACCCTCTGTACTGGGGCCTCAGGGAACTTTGAAGCAAGTACGTGCCTTAGGTGGGGAATAAAGCAAGAGGCCAGGAGGCAGAGAGGTGGGAACAGGTTGTGAAATTGATCCCAGAATGGTTTGTAGTGACTGGGTTCAAGAAGTAGGTCTATCTTGGTCCATGATGAGGAATTTCCTAAAATCTCTCAAAGGTTCAAAAAACTCAAACAAGCAGTATTTGGCCTCTGTGTGTCCCGTTCCTCTTGCTGAGCAGCTCCAAGTCTGGCACTAGCAGCAGCCAGCCTAGGTTCCTAGCTTGGCCTCTCGAGGCACCTATAAGCCCAGCATAGGTGGTGGCCATCTGCAGATTGTTTGGTGACTTTTGCTAGGTGGCTCCAGGCAGTGGCCAGGCTTCTGCTGAACCTTGCCCGCAGCAGGGCCCCTCCCAAGAGGCTCTGGAGCCAGTGTGCCTGGTGGCCAGCTTGGACCTGAGCTGGAGCACCACCTAGGGCTGCATCCAAGGACTACACACCCAAAGGGGATACTGAACAGGCATCAGAGTTCTGCTAAAGTGAATTTTGCTTCATAGGGTCAGCCCCTCACCGGCAAGTCCTCATAACCAATCAATTCCTCAAGGATCAATTCCTCTCATTGATGTGCAAAAAGCAACTAAGGCTCAACTATAATAAGTGGGTACATACAATCCAGATGAGGGACACACCTAGAGTACTTGGCTTAGGTTACCAGGGAGATTGTGTCATTGGGCCCCATAAGACACCTACTACATAAACCGACTTTACAAAGACCAAGAGACATAACAGCTCTACCTAATACATAGAAACAAACACAGGGAGGCAGCCAAAATGGAGAGATAACAAAACATGTTCAAAATGAAAGAACAGAACAAAGCTCCAGAAAAAGAACAAAACAAAATGGAGACGAGCAATCTACCAGATGCAGAGTTCAAAACACTGGTTATAAGGATGCTCAAAGAATTTAGGGGAAGAGTAATGAACTCAGTGAGAACTTTAACAAAGAAATAGACAACATAAAAAAGAATCAGTCAGAAATAAAGACTACAATAACTGAAATGAAGAATATATTAAAGGAAATCAACAGTAAATTAGATGAAACAGAGGATCAAATCAGCCAGTTAGAAGATAAGGTAGCAGAAAACACCCAGTCGGAACAGCAACAAGAAAAAAAGAATCTCCCAAAATGAGAATAGTCTACGGGGCCTCTGGGACAACATCAAGTGTAGCCACATTTGTATCATAGGAGTATCAGAAGAGAAGAAAGAGAGCAAAGAATTGAAAACCTATTTGAAGAAATAATGATGGAGCATTCCTTAACCTGATGAAGGAATAGACATACAAGCCTAAGAAGCGCAAAGAGTCCCAAACAAGATAAACTCAAAGAGGCCCACATCAAGATACTTCATAATTAAAATTCCAAAGATTAAAAACAGAAAGAATCTTAAAAGCAGCAAGAGAAAAGCAGTTACTTACCTAAAGGGAGTCTCCATAAGACTGTCAGCAGATTTCTCAACAGAAACTTCTCAGGCCAAAGGGATTGGCATGAAATCTTCAAAATGATCAAAAGCAAGGATTTACAACCAATATTACCCAGCAAAGCTATCATTTAGAATTGAAGGACAGATAAAGAACTTCCCAGACCAGAAAAAGCTAAAGGAGTTTATCAGCACCAAACCAGTATTACAAGAAATGTTAGAGGGATTTCTTTAAAAAGAAGAAAAAAATAAAAAGATCAAAATTATGAATAATAAAATGGCATAATTACATATCTATCAAAAATTACTTCAAATTAAAAAGGATTAAGTGCTCCAACCAAAAGATAGTGTGGCTGAATGGATAAGAAAACAAGACCCTTAATATGCTGCCTATAAGAGACTCATTTCAGATTGAAAGACACAGAGACTGAAAGTTAAGGGATGGAAAAAGATATTTCATAAAAATGGATGTGAAAAAAAGTCTGGTGTAGTGATACCTGAAGTATTGTGGAAAAGATCCAAAATCAGACCAGCGAGAAACCAAGCAGCACCCGGAGCGTTGGAGAACACAGGTTTGTTACGCCAGTGGTCCCAGAGCAGCTAGTGCTCTGAAGATCTGGCCCAAGAGCTCAGTTGCAACATTCCTTGTATAGACCCTTTTTGGCATGACCTGATTGGGTAATTTGAACTCAGGCTGCTACAAAGTGGCGGTAGTTGCTATGGTAGCAGGTAGTTACATTGTGTTACAAGGGGGGGGTTGCTATGGATTACCAGCAGTTACAAAGTGTTACATTTGTAGCTTAGACAGATCAAAAAGAAGGGAAGGTGAGTCTTTAGTCAATTTCAAATACAGCTCATGCAGCAAGCATAATTACAAAAGCAGACCAGAGAGCTGATTAGCCTTTTGAATAAAAATTCCTCTTCATTCCTCCCTTTTGATGCCCATTTAAATTCTCATAGGGCATCAACCTCATCAACCTCTTGATCCCCCTGTGCCAGGGTTTGGTAATTCCACAGCATAAGGATCCTTGCTGCAGTCTTTCTCTCCACTGTGAGGGAGGTAGTTGACCAGAGGACAAGAGGCAACAGACAAGGGAGAAGGAGGCAGTCCCCGAAGGAGGAGGAGCACTATCTCAATTAAAGTTTTAAAACCTCCGAAGATAGAGAACCATCCCCCCAAAAGACTATTGCATGGGCACATGTGCCAGCTCTGTCATTTTTCCAACAAGATTCTCAACTTCCCAGCCCTGGTCATCTATCTGTGGTCATCTATCTGTAGGCAACAGTTGGTGAGATTGAATTTTCCATACGCACCTCCTTCTGCTGCTAATAGATAGCCTAGTGCTAACCTGTTTTGGTAGATGGCATTTCTTATCTGTGTCTATTGATGTCCAAAGAGGGTCAAGGCTCTCTCAGTCTCATTAGTAATGATTTCTAAGACTGCCTGCAGTTGGATAATCCGGTTTAACATGTAAATGGGGGTACAGTATCCCCAAGATCCATCTTCTGTCCAAGTGGCAGGCCCATAGTATTGGATTATTTGCTCTGGGGGGCCATTCATCATACTTCCAATCCCCTATTTGGAGTTCTCTTTTTACCCATTGTAAGGGTTGTGGGACTGGGTAACCAAACAGTTCCCCTGTTTTCAGAGGTAAGAGGAAAAAGGAAGGCTTTATTGTGCCAAGTATACAGCTCCCTTCCCAATTTTGGGGGAGGCAGATGTAGGCCTTGTTTCCACAAATCTAGTAAAGCCCACATGGGGCTATCCAGTCTCGGACCCTGCCTGGGTCCTGCCAGGCTCTAGTTAGCTCTGGGAATCTGGCCAATGGATTTCTCTCTGTCCTGTTTTCTCCACCACATGTTTTGTTTGGAGGTGGCATTATTATATTGTTGGCCTAGGCAAATCAAGTTTCTGACTGACTGTGAGATTTCCTCCACCTCTAGCCAGGCAATATTGTTCTATAATAGTATGTTTTAAAATCCATTGACCATCATCGGAGGTGCGTGGGGCCGTTATATTTGGCATTGCCTTGGTGGGAACTAGCTTTGTAGCTTCTCACAGCCACCTACCCCGTAATAGAGTTCCCCCACATACATAGCAGGAAGTGACATTCAGGGAGTGAGCTATTCCTTCAGTCATTTTGAGAAATAAGTTTTTAGTTGATTGTGCTGGTGGGGGTAGCGGTTCAGTTACTTCCTTGTAGAAGGACTTATAAACCTGAAAGTCTTGAGCTGGATGGTCTAGTATTTGACCTTTGATGTAGATTTAAACATAGGGATTTAGCCCTGTCCCGTCAACGCCAAGTGTTAATACTTCTCTGGACTTCCAACAGGGGTTTAAGGGGTTGGTTATGATTAGTTCTAATGGATTGCACTTATGTGTGGTGCAGTTTGATAGAGCTATCCCCCTTTTTAAATACACCTCTTTCTTGATGGTGCTGTCTTTTTCTCAAATAGCCCATAGGACACAGCTTCTTTCACATGTGAAGCTGTGAGGACATATATACTTTTCTTCTGTCCTGTAACTTTTTTCCCAGCTGAAAGATCCACAGGATCTCCCTTCCTCCCATTGGCCCTGACGCACAGCAGCACAAGCATCAAACTTTAGTGGGTAATCTGACTAGAATTTCCTTTTACTCTAGTCTGGGCCAATGTGGGTCCATGTGCCCATCCTCCCCAATCCCCTAAAGCTACCCTTATTTCAAAAACTGTTTCAGTAGGAGGGTCATTTGGGTTATAACATACATAAGGTTGGTTATTTCCTGGGTCACATACTGAATATTGAGTCTGGTTACAGATACAGGTCCCTTTCTGAGTTCCCTGGCATTCATAGAAGCTATAGAAAAGTAAGGTAGTGGAAATTCTTTGACCTTCCTTGGTGACATGGATACATAGTTCATAGTTCTCTGCTCTAATTTCTCTCCCTCCCCAGGGTCCAATTATAAAGAGCCCCACGATGAGATTCCTCAGGCTTTGGCCGTGCGTGGACCAGCCAGCTTCCGGTTGGTAGCTGGAGCAGGGCATGTCGTCTTCCTGAGGGTCAATTTACAAGGGTTGGTGGGATTTGTCTGCACCGTCCACGAAGGGGTTTCTGCACGAACCGCTGGTTTCAGCCAACTGTAGTGAACATCTGGACAGTCTGGACGGTTGATCCTCAAGCTTCTGCCGTGCATAGACTGGCCAGCCTGCAGGGGTGGCCAGAGCAGGGCTGAAGACCTCAGGTGGATTTCTGCTGCCTCTGGAACACTATTTGGAGCAGCTGATCAGGAAGAGGCTCTGCAGTCCAAGTCTCCCGTTTTTCCAGAGATCCTGCTCTCTTTACCCAGATGTGGGTCCAAGGGGTGATACCTGCAACTTTAATAGCAGTGGGAGTTGCTAATATAACAGTGTGAGGGCCTGTCCAGCTCTGCTGGAGTGGCTCCTTCTTAACTCATACTTCATCTCCTGGCTGAAAGAGGTGGACCCTGTTCCTTAAAGGAATAGGGGCTCTTTCTAAAGTTTCCTGAGCGATGCGGCGGAGGATCTTTCCTAAGGCCTGAAGGTGTTGGGACATTTCTAGGTCAGCCATTAATCAAGGGTCTCCTTTTAACTTCCCTATCACTGGGAGAGGTCTCTTGTAAAGGATTTCAAAAGTAGAGTAGCCTGATGGCCATGGGGTGCATAGCGTTTGGAGTAGAGCAATGGCAGCAAATCAATCCAAGGTAACTGGGTTTCCTGACAAAGCTTAGCTAGAGTGGTTTTGAGGATCTGGTTCATGTGTTCAACTTTCCCTGAACTCTGTGGCCTGTAGGCTGAGTGGAGCTTCCATTTGATTCCTAGAGCTTTGGAGAAGATCTGAACTATCTCAGACACAAAGGCCCACTGTCTGATCCTATAGAAAGGGGTAGCTCATATTAAGGGAATAATTTCCCGTAATAAAGCCCTGGCTACTTCCGTTGCCCGTGCAGTGGGTGTGGGAAAAACTTCAACCCATCCAGAGTAGGTGCAAACTAACACAAGCAGATATCTATGGCCCCTGTAGGGCTTGACCTCCATAAAGTCCACTTCTAGTCCTTTGAGTGGCATAGTTCCAATTGTTTGCACCCCTGGATTAGACCTCGGTCTTTGGCCAGCATTGTTTTGTGCACAAGTCATACACCTAGCACTGATCTGGGTGCACAGGGTTGGGAGTTTGGGTGTGAAATAGTAGTGGCCTAACAGGTTTTCTAAAATAGTCTTCCCCAGGTGAGGTAATTCATGGTGTTGTTTCACTAGCTGAACTGCCACCACAGCAGGAACAAAGAGTCTCTGATCTGGAAACTCCCACCAGCCCTTCTTCCTCCTGGTTTCCCCTTCACTTGAAGCCCATTGTTCTTCTTCCTTAGTGTATTTTAGGGATAGAGGCCATTCTGGTGCCAAAAGAACCTTATAAATTGGCTTAGGACCCATTGTGGCACTTAGCTGGTGGGCAGCCTCCTTAGCTGCTTGGTCTGCTAGGTGGTTTTCCCTACTGACAAGGTCGGTTCCTCGGTTCCTCTCTGGTGGCCCTTGCAGTGAATGATTGCCACTTTAGAAGGTTTTCAAACTGCCTCTAACAGTTGAAGGATTTCTTCTTTGTTCTTGATTTCTTTTCCTCCTGCCGTCAATAGTCCCCTCTCTTTATCAATGGCTCCATGTACATGCAAAGTAGCAAAGGTGTACCTTGAGTCGGTATAGATATTGGCCCGTTTCCCTCCAGCCTGCCGCAGCACTTGGATGAGTGCACATAGCTCGGCCCATGTGCTGACCAGCCCTGTGGCAGAACCTCAGCTCTCATTATCTCATTAGTAATTGTTATTGCGTAGCTGGCTTTGTGCTGCCCTTCATGGATGAAGCTACTCCCATCTGTGAACAATACCAGTTCTGGGTCCTGGAGAGGAACATCTGTCAGATCTGGCCTGCTTGAGTAAACTTCATCCATGACCTCCTCACAATCATGGTTGGGAGGCCCCTCCTCAGTGGACAGAAATGTAGCAGGGTTCAATGTACGTATAGTTTCGAGGTGGACTCATGGATTTTTGCACAGCAGTCCCTGATAATGAGTTATTCTGGCATTAGTCAGCCACTTATGTCCTTGATTATTCATTAATGCAGTTACAGCACGGGGACCTTTACATTTATATTTTGTCCCAACGTAAGCTTGTCCACTTCTCTGACCAGAATTTCCATGGCAGCTAAGGTCCAGAGGCATGGTGGCCATCCTGCAGGCACCAGATCTAGCCGTTTGGACAAACATACAATTGAGCATTGCCATGGCCCAACTATTTGTGTGAGGACCCCCAGTGCAGTGTGATTCTTCTCATGTATGAAGAAGTTAAAGTCCCAGCAGTCCTAACACTGGGGTGCTGGTTAAGAGTCTCTTTATTTCTCCGAAAGCTTTTTTTTGTTTGGAGCCCCATTCCAGGGCGTCTTTACCAGACCCAGCTGTGGCCTCAAACAGTGGTTTGGCAATCTCAGAGAAACCTGGTATCCAGATCCAACACAATCTGGCAGCCCCTAGGACTTCATGGACCCCTTTCTTGGGGCGTGGCCAAGGTATTGAGCAGATGGCCAGTTTCCTTTTGTGTTCAAGTGCCTGACGTCCTTCTGAGATGATGAACCCAAAGTATCTGACCTCCTGTTTGCAGATTTGAGCCTTTTTCCATGATACGTTGTATCCCATGGTAGAGAGTAGGGCCATAAGGCTCTAGTACCTTTCCAACAGTCTCCTTGGGTGGGGCTAGCCAGCAGCAGGTCATCTACATACTGAAGTAATGTGCAGTTCAAAGTCTCTCCAGAGAAGGTAGCCAGATCTGTTGCCAGCCCTTCACCAAACAAGGTGAGTGAGTTCTTGAAGCCCTGTGGCAGTCGAGTCCAGGTCTGTTGCATTTTTCTCCCAGTGTATGGGTCTTCCCACTCAAAGGCGAACAAAGGCTGGCTGGCTGGTGATGATCGGAGACTGAAGAAGGCATCTTTAATTAAGGTCGAGGCATGTGAATCAGCTTGCTTGAGCAGGTAAGAGACTCAGGAGGGTATATGGGTTTGGGACCACCAGATGGATGGTGGCCATTGCATTGTTGATGGCGCGGAGGTCCTGGACAGGGCAGTAGTCATTCCCTCCAGGCTTTTTGACCGGCAAGAGCAGAGTGGTCCAAGGTGACTGACACTCAACTAGAATTCTGGAATCATTCAAGTGCTGGATGTGGTTCCGAATTCCTAGGCGTCCTTCCCTCGGCACTGGATATTGCCTTTGTGTGACAGGGAAGGCTCCTGGTCTCAAGTCTGCCACGATGGGTGCATGAATTTTGGCAAGACCTGGGGCCCCCTTTTCTGCCCAGACAGCAGGGAACTCTTCTAGAAGCCTGGTTGGATTTGTTTTTGTCCCAGAGAATAAAGACACCATTCATCCTCCCTGAGCACAGTCACAGCCATCGTTAGAGCAGGCTGGCTCCTCAGGGCTTCCCTAGGGTAAAGGTGATTTGTGCTCTACGCTTCGTTAATAAGTCTCTACCCAAAAAGGGGATGGGGCACTCTGGTAGGTACAAGAACTCATGAGTCACTAGGTGGCCCCTAACTGACATCAGCGGGCTTTACTTGGTCCCCCATGGCCCTCAACAATAATTGCTGTTCGATTCGTGAGGGGAGCCACAGGTGTGGTTACCACAGAGTGTTCAGCCCCAGTGTCCACCATAAAAGTCATTGTTTGGCCCCCTATTTCTATTGCAACTGTAGGCTCCTGAGGCCTAGGATCGGGGAGCCTGATTGTTCTTCGGCCCTCCGGATAAGCTCTTGGATGACTGGCTCAGGCTGGTACTTTCCTTTTCGAGGTTGATTGAACTTCTTTGGCTGTTCAGGCATTTTCCTGCAATGAGGACACTCGTTCCTCTAATAGCCAGTTTCTTTGCAGTAGGCGTGTTGCTCGCAGCGAAGTGGGGGTCTCCTTTGGGTTTCTCTCTTCTGTGGGGGAGCAGCAGTCTGCTGTACCGGACCAGGTTCTCTAATGCAGCTGCCAGCAGGGACATCTTCCATTTCATCCATTTGTCAGCTACCTTTTGGGCCTCCTAGTCGCGGTTTACAAACACGTTTTTGGGACCTTCAGTAGCTGGGTGGTGTTCATCCCAGCGCAGCTCTCTAATTTTTGAAGCTTGCAGTGGCTGTCAGTGAAGGATTGAGCCACAAATGCCGCGTTGACCATGCACTGGTTCTCTTGTGCTTCAAGGTCAAAAAGGGTATATACCCGGAACGCCTTGCACAGTCTCTCGTAGAACACTGTGGGTGACTCCTCTGGCCTCTGGAATACTTCTGAAATTCTTGACATGTTTGTTGGCTTCCGAGCCCCAGCTTTTATCCCTTGCAGTATGGCCTGCTGGTATCTGTCGAGAGACTCTCTTCCATATGGGACGTTGAAGTCTCAATCGGGCCTGGTGTGTGGTGCAGCCCCCAAAGCCTATGCTGCAGGGTCTAGTGCACCATCCAGTGCTTGTCCTTGAAGCCATCCCTGTGCTTCTGACAGAATCCGGCATTGTTCCTTGGTGTTGAAGAGAGTTAGGAGGAGTTGATGGCAGTCATCTTAGGTAGGTTGATGAGTTTGGATGATGGACTCGAGCAGATCAATCATCGCCTGGGGTTTTTCCGAATAGAGTGGGGTGTGCTGCCTCCAGTTGAGGAGGTCAGTTGTGCTGAAGGGCAGCTCGGCTGGAATGTGCCATCCTCTCCAATTTCAAAGGGACCTTGCGCCTCTCGGAGGGGCATCTGAAGGGCCACAGAGCTGAGCTGATTGCGTGGCTGAGTGATGTCACCATGGACTCGGCTTGGTGGTCACTCAGGCTGTTGGGGTGGTGAAGGCACCCATGGCGGAGGGCTGTCTGGCATTTGTGGGTAGAGCAGCCGTGCAGGGACTGGCAGGGCTGCTGAGACATATGGCGGTGGAAAGATAGGTTCTTCCTCGGGATCCCTTTGGTGGATGATTTTAGCTCACTCTCCCTTGTCCTTTCCCTGAGTCGGTCAGGGCACAAGTACCTTACTCTGCCCCGGCCTATTTGCATAGAACCAGACCCAAGGGGGCTCTATAGTAGCAATTTGCAACCATGAGTCTATGTACGGAAACTGGTCTGGATGTCCAGGGGTCCCTGTCACTACCCGGTACACTGGTCCCTTCCGAGGGCCATCCTACCTCGAAGGCAGGCCATTCAAGTTCACAAAGAGTAGGAAGCTTTCCCGGCATCAGCTTGACCCCGTAATTCTCTGAGAAACCTTTCTTAAAAATTTTCAGCATACGATTTAAGACATTTGGCTTAGAGGATCCTCCCCTCATGCCTCCCATAACAGACGACAATCACTCCACATGGAGGGTTGGGGGATAGGGTCGGAGAAACTTTGGAGGGGACGTCACTCACTTCGCCCGTCTCCTGCTGCACCCCTCACAGGGATATTTCAGGCGCCTCTTACCATTGGTGGGTCAGTATAACCCCCTGACCTGGATCACTGGAGTGGACTCCTCATGGAGATCCAGTGACACCACCTTAAGCCATGTGAGGTTCGCCATGGAACCACGGATTGGGGCTCAACTCTTGCTTCGTGGCAAGGCCACTTCTCAATCATTCAGCACTCATTCTCTTTCATGCAACCTCCCACTATTCCTAACCTGTCCTGTGGAGAGTAAGCACCCTCTCCTCATAACTTGTGGAGGATGCTTGGTTACTTACTCTCTGGAGGATGGTTGGGCCTCCCTTTGCCCAGTGTTAACCAAACATATTCCACCCTGTGATGGTGACGCAAAGACAAACAAGGGTGGGTGCCCTCTCCAAAGAGGAGACCTTTTGGATGCTCATCTGGCTGTGTCCCGAAGGAGCTTAGGTGATGCTTAGCTGTAGCAGACTCAGCTTTGTGACTTACGATTGGAAACTAGTCCAATGCCACCTTGGACTGTATGCCGTACACCATGGAACCGCAGAATGAGCCCACATGGACCCTGTAGCCTTCAGGGGACCTTACGAGTGCCCAGCTGTGAAGCCGCAAACTCGTACCTGACGGATCAAGTCAGCCAAGCTGCTCATTCCCTCACTCATTCATACATCAGGTTAAAACATTGCTTCCCCCTTTTGGAAGGCCCTCACCTGATGTCTCCCCCACTGGGGAGACCTTGATTTCTCCTCCCCACTTTTTTGAGACCCTGATGTCTTCTCCACTTGAAAGACCCTGACCAATGTCTTCTAACTGAAGACTAGGAGGTGATCAAGCTCCTCTTCCGTCCGGAGACGGGATCTGACTGGGGGCTGATCCCAGGACCTTACCTTATCCTGTGGCCATTCCTGGTGAGTTGGTCCATCCCCTCCTATGAGTCCAGTCGGGGGCTCAGCCACCCTGAAAGTTGGAGCACCAGTCCGAAAGAGAACCCAGCACACTCATCAGGGGGTGCGCCTCCTCGGTTGTCGTGGAGCCCCTCTGCCCTGGCCCAGCCAAGCCACGGGGCTGGCGGCTCAAAGAGCTAGTGTCATTGGAATCTCGCTAGAGCCTCCAGAAATGTTGCAGAAAAGATCCAAACTCAGAGCAGCGAGAAACCAAGCAGCATCCGGAGAGTTGGAGAACTCAAGTTTATTATACCGGCGGTCCCAGAGAAGCTACTGCCCTGAAGATCAGGGCCAAGAGCTCAGTTGCAACATTCCTTTTATAGACTCTTTTTGGCATAGCCTGATTGGTTAATTCATCCTTAGACCATTACAAAGAGGAGGAGGTTGCTATGGCTGCAGGTAGTTACATTGAGCTACAAAAGGCGGGAGTTGCTAGGGGGTGTACACAGTTATATTTGTAGCTTAGACAGATCAAACGAAAGAGAAGGTGAGAATTTAATCAATTTCAAGTACAGCCCATACAGCAAGCATATTTACAGAAGGAGAACAGAGAACTGATTAGCCTTTTAAATAAAAATTCCTCTTCAGTATACGTGAAACTAGTATAATATTGTATGCCAACTATAATGGAAAAAATATTCTGATTTCATGACTTATTATAAATATACAATAATTAAAATAATTTGTGATTGCAGAAAAGTAAATATGTCGATAAACGGAAAAAAATAGACTCCAGAAATAGATCCAAACATAATTGGCCAAATGATTTTTAAAAAGGTCTTTCTATGAGGGAAATAAGTGTTTTTTGTTTTTTGTTTTTATTTTTTGTTTTTTTCAAAATAATGTAACAATTGAAAAAGTGAACTTGGATTCTTACTCAAAGTTCTTAGGAGTCTTAGGATTTCTAGACCTAAGACTCAAAACTAGGAACCACTCCTAAAAGAAGTAAGGGAACAAAGTCTCTGTGTCCTTGAGACAGGGAAATATGTTCGACAGAATGCAAATGCTTGAATTATTTTTTTAAATGATAAATTAAACTTTATCAAAGTTAAAACATAAAGCTCCAAAATGAGCATCAAGTATATTTTTATACAACCAGAGAGCTGCCCCACCTCAGACTTTCTTCATAATTCTTTTTATCTCTGAGGCTTAGTTTTCCAACACCCAATTTGGTAGATGCTGCCAAAGCAATTTTTGCTCACTACTGACAAGAAGTAATGTTCCTTGAGCTAGGTTTACCCATACATTATGATGTTTTACATTTGCAACTTCTTTCTAAGCTTAATGTTTAAGAAGGAATTTTTCTACTCAATACACATAACATTCTCACAAAGGTTAAACCATATGGCAGTTATCTGCACTGGTAGAGACTGGAAGGAGACAAGGAAGCACAGATTTTCTAGTTCCTTCTGTTTGACCACTTAGCATGACCAATGTGCCTGTCTTGTAGTTCAAAAGACTAGAAGATATTTTCAAAAAAGACGAGAAGATTGTTCTCCTCATTGCAAAACCTAAGAATGTAGCAGTAAATGATCTCAGGATGGTCTGAGTTAATATTAGGAGAGTGAAAACCTGAATTAGGTCTTTACACAGCTGGCACATACTCTTGAGAGAAAATTTGTAGTGAATGGTAACATATTGAACAGAATCCTCATTACATCTCTGACACTCTCAAGGTATTTTTGCATTATTTGGCTCAACAGCAACACACAAAGCTTTTGCAAAAGCAATTTTTCAAAGCCTTGTGATTTTTGTAGATGTGTATATAATTTCCGTTTTTTACTCTCTTTATGTTAAGATTCCAGAACACAGGAGTTTCTGTTTTTAAATAAATAGAATTTCATTGTCAAAAAATGGGAGGGGTAGAGATAAATATAAACAGGATAACAATTAAATAAATACAAATATTTCATATGATTATTTGTACTAAGAAAAAAAAGTGTTAAGATTGAGAGAATGACAGTGAAAATGTAGAGAGGTGGGCAGCCAACCTCATCAGATGGGGAGATAGTCATGGTAGGAATCTCTGAAGATACAACATTTGAGCGAAGTCCTGAATTATGAGACGGATTCACAGTGGAGAGGCATGGGGACATAATGATCCAAGCAGGTGGAACCACACTTGCAATGACCCCGAGAGAGGTCTACCTGGAAAGTTTCAAATAGATAATAAGCCATAGTAACTGGCAAATGGTAAGTGAGGGGGAAGTGGGAAGAAATGAAGTTAGAAAGGTAGATAGGGTCTGATCATGTAGCTATTTGAAAGTAATGGTAAGGAATTTGGATTTCTTTCTAAGTGCAATAGAAAGCCATTGGACCCCCATTAGACTATCAGCGGGTATTCTACAGGCAATTTTACAGGCAAGAGGAGAGTGGGATGATATATTCAAAATATTAAAATATTAAAAGAAAAAATTCTGTCAGCCAAGAATACTATGCCTGGCAAAGCTGTCCTTTAGAAATGAAGAAAAGATACTTTCCCAAACACACAAATGCTGAGAAAGCTCATCACCTCTAGACCTGCCTTACAAGAAATGCTAAAGGGCATTCTTCAAGCTGAAATGAAAAGATGCTAATTAACATTGTAAAAATATATGAATGTGCAAAACTGACCAGTAAAAGTAAACATATAGTCAAAGTCAGGCCTCCTAATACTGTAATGGTAATGTGTAAATCACTTACAATTCTAGTTTAAAAGTTAAAAAAAAAAAACAGTAAAATAACTACAACTACAATAATTCGTTAGCGGATTCACAATATAAAAAGATAAAATTATAATATCAGTAACCTAAAATGTGAGTGAGAGAAAAGTAAAATTATAGAGTTTGTATATGCTGTTGAAATTAAGTTGTTATCAGCTTAAAATAAGATGTTGAAACTATAAGATAGTTTATGTAAACCTCATGCTAACTACAAGGAAAACCGTCAGTGAACATACAAAAGATTATGATAAGGGAATCAAAGCATACCACCATAAAAAGTCACCAAATCAAGGGAGGAAGAAAGTAACAAAGGAATTCCAAAATTGTCAGAAAAATTTACCAAAATGACTAGTAAGTTCTTACCAGTGAACAGTTTCTTTAATTGTAAAAAGATTAAGTTCTCCAATCAAAAGATATACAGTAACTGAATGAATTTTTTTAAAAAAAGAAAAAAATATGATCTAACAATATGTTGCCTACATTTTAGCTTTAAGGACACATATAGGCTGAAAGTGAAGGGATGAAAAAAGATATGCCAAGCAAAGAGCTACTGAAAGAAAGCAGGAGCAGCTATACTTATATAAGTCAAAATAAATTTTAAGCTAAAAATAGTCATGAGAGACAAAGAAGATCATTATATGATAATAAAGGGGTTAACTTATCAAGAAGGTATAACAATTATAAATATTTATGCACCCAACATTGGTGCACCTAAATTTATAAACAAATACTAATATAACTAAAAGCATAAATAAACAGCAATGCAATAAGAGTTGGGAACTTTAATACCCTGCTCTCAGCAATGAATAGATCATCCAGATAGAGAATCAGTAAGGAAACAGTGGATTTGAACAACATTATACACCATATATACCTAACAACATTTACAGAATGTTCCATCAAAGAGCAGCAGAACACATATTATTCACAAATACACATAGAATATTTTCTAGGACAGAACATATGCTAGGCCACAAGTCTCAATGAATTCAAGAAGATAATATGGGTGGACCTATGGGAGTAAACACAAAGTGTAAAAACCTTTGTATCAAATATATCTACATACCAGGCAGCATCAACCACAAAGCACTAAAATATCAAGTAGACAGAATGACTTAGCTAGCTGACATCAGCAAGCCTCTATCTATCGTCAGCCACTCCAGCGCTAGCACAATGAGAGTATGAATGGAATACCGTAGTAGCATAGATAGAGGCTATTCATGGGCTCAACAGCATGGGCTTCTGCTCACCAAGGCAGATCTAGACACTACCACTATCAAAGGTCCAATTTGCCATTGACAGAACCAAAGCAAAGCCCTGATATGATCCCATCTCTCGAGATCAACCAGCCACTTAATGGCAAATGATTACATTGGACTCCTTCCACTGGGAAAGGACAGTGGTATGTATTCTTGCTATGGGTTTGCTTTCCCAGGGCCTCAGCCTACACTACTATCCAAAGGCTTATTGAGTGTTTGATCCATTGACTTGGGATCTTATATAACAATACATTGGATTTAGGAACTCACTCTATAATAGTGGTTGTCAAAGTGTGGTTCTCAGACCAGTAGCATCATCATCATCTGGGAACTTATTAGAAATGCAGATTCTTGGGTCCCACCCAAGAATTTTAATGAGTCTCAGGTAGGGCCCCGAAGTCTGTGTTTTAACAAGCCCTCCATATAATTCTTATGCATACTAATGTTTGAGAACCACATCTTTATAGCAAAGAAGATGTGGCATTGAGAATATGAAAATAACATCTGCTGGTCTTATCACACCAAGATGCTGCCAGGCTGAAAGAGTGACAAAATGGTCTTTTAAAAGGATAGTGCCTGCTTGAAGACACTACTTGTATAGATGAAATATCATCCTCGTATAGGATATACCCTCAGTCTTTCTCAACCAGAATTTCACAAGAGATTTAAGCCACATCATAAATTATTTGAGTGACTATTTTCTCAATTTTCCCAAGGATAGTCCATACTATTCTAGACTCTTAAGAGGAAAGTTAATTCCTGATGTATAAAATGGATACATTAAGGCAATAGAGCTTAATTACCATGGAGAATCCTCTTTATGAATAGCTGCCATAAATCAATGTCCGTTATATTGTGCTGTGCCTCCAATAGGTAGAATAAATGGATTTAGGAAACAAGGGGGTAAGTAGAAGAGGTCCTCTCACCATCAGTCCCAGTGAACCATTGGGAAAATTTGTGCTTCCTTTCTTACAACTCTGGACTCAGTGAGTCTAGAAATTCTGGTTTCCAGAAGATGTGCTCTAATACAAAGAAGAAATAAACCAAGAAAGAAGAAAACATGTTATTTAGCAAAGAGTGGATTCAACTTAGAAGAATGAAGAGAAGACTTAAGATAACTATACAACCTACTTTGAGAGCAACTTATACAGTTAGGAACAGCAGGAAGGTAGGCTTAGGAGGTAGGTATCCAGACTTAATAGGGTAGGTATTATGGATGGTAATGTGATCTAGCATCCAGAAAAAATTAAGAATATGCATACATAAATTATAAAAGTGAAAATTAGAAATATATATTTGGCTAAAAGTAGAAAAACATGTATAAAAACACTCATGTAAAACTAAAAACTGTGGGGAAAAAAAGAGAATTGGTGATGAGGTGCCCTCCGCACCCCAACCTAAAGTGTTAGGGAAGGCCTGAACAGAGATATGAATAAAATAAAAAAGTAAATCATCAAGTTAAGAAGATGGAGTGCAGGGGAGCATTCAAGGCAGAGGCAAGAACAAACACAAAGGAATAGAAAAGGCATTAGTATGTAGAAGGTCAGTGGGAGGGTGGAAGAGTGAGTGTTGGATATTTGAGGAATAAGGAGATGTATGAAAAAAGTCAACTGGCAGAGTGGCAAGCCAATTATTAGAGAAATAAAGCAGTAGTGCCAAGCAATGCTTTGTGCCCATTTGAGGTTTGTGGTCATAAATTGAAAATGAGTCTAGTCAGCATGGTTATGTAATTTTTTTTCCAGAAATGTTAAGACTTAACAATGTAGGCACAATATAGGATGCAATCAGGACCAGAGTTTGAGATGCTTGTGAGTTATTCCAATGATGGAATTTAAGCTAAGGAGGGAAGTGGGGACATGATGGATAGTGAAAGTTTTCTAGGTTCAATCAATTTTAAAAAGACCTAACCTATAGGAGAGGATGCAGTTTAGCTGCATGTCAAGAAGATGTATACACTTGTGTGGAAATGTATAAATTTGAGGATGAGAACACCACACAGACATATAGATGGTTTTAAGGAGAACACACTTGGGGCCAATTGGCAGAGAAGATACTTTCCTGACCCAGATCTCAACATAGCTTAGAAGCCTACTCCAACCAGGAGAGCTTCTATAGGGAGTCTCATTTGGCTGAAAGTGGAGCAACTGACAAATTCTTGTCTTACTCTGCTGACAGAATCATCAGTCAGTAAGTAGAGAAAGAGACAGGGGGACTTCTCATTTAATAAGAAAGAATGTCTTTGTGAAAGTGAAATTGATGGGAATTTAGAGAGAAATTGTCTGATTCTCTTAACTGCTATAAATGAGCTCAATTCTTGGTTTATGTGATCATTGAATCCACTATTGATGAGTTTTGTAGAACTATAAAAAAATAAAATATTGGCAATAGTTAAATGTTCTGACTTAAAGAAAGAAGCTATCTTTTTTTCTGCAAAATAGCTAAAGGGCTACTACAGAAAAACATGGTCAGATGGAAAAATAAATTGTTGTTGGCTTTACCCAAAGGATGAAGATTAATTAGCCCATGAGAAGAGATTTCTGGTGGCAGTTAACAAGAAGCAGGAGTGAAGGGTTAACATAAACTATAATCCCAATTTCAAATGGCCCCAAATGTTGATACGGTGAATCTGCCAATGACAATAAATTCACTTAAAAAAAGAGCTGTTGTGTTCTCGTGTGGATTGGCATTTGTATATTTCATTTCTAGTCCTTAAAGCAATTTTGTAAGTGGAATTCTTATCTTATGCAAATGAAACTGAGGTTAGACAAAGTAATTGACTTCCTTGAAGTCTCATAGGATATGATAGAGACAAGATTCAAACCAGGTCAGTCTCTCTCCAAAGGTCATTCCACGATGTCAGTTGCATCTGAAAAAAAAACTCTTGATGTAAAATGTGCGTGAGAGAGCTTTGCAGTGAAAAAGTTTTTAGCTGACAAGAAGCTATGGTTTGGTCATGACAAAAACTAACGTTATCTTAGTTCGTATCAACATAGGGTCAGAATTTTGAATAGTCACCATATATCTCAGCCACATTGATAGTATTGTGTCCAACTAAGGCACCAGGCTCAAAAAGAAATATAGACAAACCAGATTATATTTGTAAAAGAATGACCAATATAATGGAAACTCAAGATCATGTTGAAAGCTCATTGAAGGAACTAATTACTTAGAAAAGATAATAGGTAGGGGGAATATGATATCTTCCCTAAAATATTTGATGGGCTTCCTTGTGGAAGAGAGAAAAGGCTTATTCTGTATGATAACCAAGTTATAGAACAAGAATTAATTGATAAAAATCAGAGATCCAAATAAAATAGGGGCTACCTAAAAAATGTATTAAGTCTCTCATCCTGGTATGTTTGCCAACTATTGAGCACACATCAAGCTTCAGAGCGGTGCTTATGTTACATGCCTTTTATATTCCCTTTCAACCTTAAAATTCTATGATTCCATGACTTCTCATTAAAAAAAAAGTTTCTTTATACACACAACTATATAGTTTTATAATGTATAAATGTTGTTACATCATATCTAATTTTTAAAAATGCAGTCTGATGCTTTTCTTTTTCTTTTTTTTTAATTGGATTTCCACTCTTAGTTTCCCCACTCTACTCATTTCAGCAGCTGCACACCCTCAAGGGTTGAAACCTCAGCTCTACCACTTACTAACTGTGCATCCTTGGACAAGTTACTTAACTCCTCTGTAATAATCCTAGTTAATAGGATTATTGCGAGGATCAATGAGTTAATACATGTGAAGCACTTAAATGCCCAACATTTAGTAAGCACTAGATAAATCTGAGCCATTATTATTCCCCATGTAAATCTTTTCGTGTCAACTGACGGAACACTAATTGACTGTAATGGCTGCATAATATTCTATAATTTACTAAGTCTCTCTTCCTTTCATGAATATTCTCTTTTATTCCAGTTTTTTCCCCTCGTACAAATAGCATTGAAATCTCTATGTGTACTTATCTTTTTTGTAGTGCTGTTTTTATTTCTGTGAGATTAAAACAGGAGTTGATTGCTGGATTGAATGCTACGTGTATTTTTAATTTTAAGAGATGTTGCCATTTTGTCCTCACCAAATAGGACTGTAAGTCTTTATATTTTCTGAGATAATATATGAAAGTATATTTTTCCCTACATTCCTACCAACAATAGGTAGTAGAACTCTTTTTAACTTTTGCCAGAGTAATAGGTATACTTAAAGTGATATTTCATTGTTTCTTTAATTTCAATACCCATAATTTAAAGGAACGTGAGCACTCTTTGATATTTGTTAGCCATTTACTCATTTTTCTGTTGGGTCCTTTGTATTTTTCTTGTCAACTTCTAAGACCTGTTATGTAGCATATATATTAACTTCTTATCTGACCTTTCTTAAAACAACCTTGGTTTTAACCATGGCCTAGCCATAGTTAGCTCACTTTTGCACTGTCATTTCTATCTGAATCGTTCCTCTTCTTCTTTTCTGGGTACCTGGGATAGAAACTGGCTGGTGAGGAAGTAGAGCATCCAGCAAGAACAGAGTGGGGCTCCACTACAGAGAAGCACATTACCCCAGAATTCATGAGCGAGGAGAAACAAGGACTAGATGACAGGGTGAGCAGGATGAAAGACTAATCTGCAGAAGCCAAAGTCAAAGTCTGGCCCCCAGAACCATGGGACCAGACAGGTGGGACCAAAGTGTAGGTAGGTGAGGGTAAAGGGGCTGTGGTGTGGGCCTTTTGCTTAAAATACTCATTCATGTTTAAAACTTGTTTTTAATGGACCAGCAGGAGTATAGTGTTGTGGTGAGTGGACCTGGCTTCAAATGCTCAGGCTAGGACAGATAATTTTCTTGTTCAAAACTCTTTATTAAAGTCTTAGTGCCTAAATAGTGGAGTCCCAGGATTTTAACTTGATCTACAAGATCTTCTAAAATCCGATCTGACCTTTCCTTCCTCACTTTGCACTCTCTATTCTTTTATTGTTCCTCAAATTCATCTTCCGGTTTTTGCCTGGAATGCCTTTCTCTTGCCTTTCCTTTGTTAAATTTCTACTCATTTTTAAAGTTTCTGTTTCTCCGAAAGCTGTCCTGACCACTCCAGCCTGATGTGAACTCTCCCCATTCTGAACTCTCACAGTAATTATTATCTGCCCACACATTTGGCAATTGGTCATTGTCTCCTAGAGATCTTTTTGGAAACAAATCCCCCACTAAGCCAGCTTAAGCAATAAAGAAATTTATTATCTCATGTAGCAGGAAGTCCTGAATTAGGACAGGCTCCAAGATTGATTCAGGGACTCGAATATGTCATTGGAGACCCAAATTTTCTCCACTCTTCCATCCCACGTCTGGTTTCTTCCCAGTCACAAGATGGCTGCCAAAAGCAGCTATGGCCACACTCTTCCTTATTTACATTTAGTGGCAGAGAGCAGCAACCCTCTCCCTGAGCAGTGGCTATCAATTTCTCTCCGTCTGGTTGAGCCAGAATTTGTCATATGCCTATGGGTAGAGCAATAGCAGTAACACATGGAATGCCTTGTGTTAACGGTCTTTACTAACTAGGACTCACACCTGGTCTGGGGAGAGGGCCATCTTCTTCTCTATCACCTAGGAGGAGATAATACTTGAATAAAGACGGGTTTCTCGTAGGAATCAAGAGGAGAAATGGTGAATGCTGCATAGTCATAGGTTGCCCTATATCAAGTGTTTCTTATCTTGAATTGCTATTTCTACCTTTTATTGTCACCTTTTCACCCTTTTTATATCTTTTCTCTCCAGGTAGATTATAAACACCTTGAAACAAAGCCTATATCTTACCTTTTGTAACCCCTCCCCGCCCCCAAAAGACTATCTTTTAGAAGTGTCGGTAAATATTTATTGATTGGATTTGACTTCTCTGAGAATGACCTATGTTCTCTACCTTATTAGCACCACAGAGGATCCAACTGAAGATCTCAAGGTTCATATGATAAACATAAAAGTGTAAGGCTTTGGAGAGCCCAAGCCCAGAAAGCTGGGGGTTTGTTTGGAATCATGTTGTGCTCCTTCTCTACCTCTGCCCCAGGAACTACATGGATATTAGCATCGAACACTGATCCAAAGAGTAAGATCAAGGAGACTGAAAATTCTGTAATACAATAAATCTCTTTCTCCTTGATATTTGCACGTGAGTGCACTTCTCTGCTGAGATCCACAAAGTTTGCCTTAGCTACAAAACATGCATTTTATATTATTACTCTCAGGAAAGATAGTGGCCACAAAAAAAATTGGTATGTTAGATAGTTCACTCACTTATTCATTTAACAAACACCTTTTTTTTTTTTCTTTTGAGAACTTATTACCAGCCTCTGTATTAGGCACAGGAAATATAAAGTTGAAGAAGAAATTATTCCTGCCCTCGAGTTTCTCATTAGCAGACATGCTATCACTTCTTCAAATTTGGTAGCAGTTATTTCTGTGTGGTCATTGGGTTTAGACCTCAAACAATCACCTGGAGTGTCTGTTCTAGAACTGTGTTTTGCTGTGCACATTTTGCTGGTTTTGGTGGTAAGAAGTATAGTTTCACCTTTTATTCAATGTCTAGCCTAAGGTGATTCACTTAGCTCAGCTTCTACATTACTAAAATGGGAATTAATACTGCTAGCCTACTTCTAGTACAAGCTATAAAATCCATTACCCATGTGTGAGGCATAATTCTGACAGCCTAAGCTGGAGAATATCATTAGCTAAAGTATAGTAAGATTGGGTGAGGTGGTTAAGAGGTTTCTGAATGAGTCAGGCCTCTGGCACTAAATTTATTAATGAGTCATTTTCCTTGCCTAGCAGACACTGTGGCAGAAAGTGAAAGAAGAAGAAACCATTCAATATCTGTTTTTAAAAAATGTATTCTGACTTTCAGTTCATCACAGTAGATTTCAACATATTTTAGTATTTTAGACCTAATACTTGTCACCAAAGCATTCTCCTGGTTTCTCTCAATTTGGAAAATGCAAGTGAGGTCTTTTCTCTATGGGGAATTGGTTTTCATCTCTTTCCAGGGATTTTAGAAAATAAATTCCTTGTGGCCAGACATGGCATCTATTACCTTGCTCTATGCAGTACCTAAAATTCAAATCCGATTATTCCAGCCTTTACTAAGAGATTCTTAATGATGACGATGATGACAACTCACTGCCCTCACATTCACTTGCTTTATATGACTTTACTGGCTTTCATCTCCATTTCTTACCAGCTTTCAATTTGCATAGCTATATGCTTTGTCTCTTTGTAGAATATTTCCCAACTAAGATCTCAAATTGGTCCTTTCATTTTTCTATGACAACCTCCTCATCTATCCTCTCTTTCCTTTACTTGTAAGAACTAAAAACCCTCTCTTACCCTTACGCTAGCTTCAGTCACTTGTCATTCTTTCTACGACACCATCATAGAGGAGTGCTTCTGACTCCACTTGATGCTCCATTCAGCTTGAGCTCTGTGGTCAGCTGTTATAACATTGCTGCCATCATCCTAGACTCCTCCATCCATTTTACAACTTTCCATGTCCATCATGCCAACCCCAAACCTTGGTCTGCACTCACTATGCTCTCTGGACCTGCCCTTGACCATCTGAGACTGTGGAAAAAAGACTCAAAACTTAGGGGATTTGTCTTCTGAAAATTTACACTTTAAACTTCAACTGATCTGCAGCAGCGGGGTGATTTAAAAATTCTGTCAGAAGACTTAAAACATTCCTCCAGCCAATATTTCTAAATGCTCCATCTTCTTCAAATCTCCTATCTACAGTTCCTTGATCTTCACAAATTAATTTGGCTTCTTAATTTATAGAAAATACTAATGCTATTCCATAAATCTTTTTTCTCTCTCTCTATATATGCATATGTGTGTGCATCTGCATACATCTATCTATCTATCATCTATCTATCTATCTATCCATCCAACTATAACTCCTTACCACATCTGTCTTGGCTCAGGCTTCATGGCAGACTCTTAGCCCTTGTGTTAAGTGATGCTGGCACCTAAAGGGACATCTGGGCTTCAACTCCCATTGTTTAAGGATCAGAACAAAGCAAAGCACCATGTCTATGGAGGACCTGAATTCGTAGGCACCATTCCAGGGAACATCCAGGGACAATAAACCGATGGAAGCATGACCCACCATAGACCAGCTTCAGACATTCCCCCATGCTGGTCCAACCACCTGCAGAAACTCATTATGCTGGCCAACTATGGGTTACCTGAATTTAATTCAGTATACTGAATAATGGATGAAGTAGACAAAAAGCCTTCATTTTAGGGCCAATTTGTGTCACTAGGGGTTTTCTTAGTCAGTGAGGGTATTCTAGTGCCTTACAAGGCAGCTTGGGTTTTCTTAGTCAGTGAGGGTATTCTAGTGCCTTACAAGGCAGCATTCATTATGTTTGGGTCATAATGAATCTGCATTTTTGTTTTGATCCAGTTCAGCAGTTATGTATATGAGTCTCAGGTGGACACCTGGATATGCCCATGTCACAGCTTCATTGCAAATTATGTCGTGAAGGAGAACTTTACAAATCATTCTCTAATCAATTCCAAAAAAGAAAAAAAGGCATAATTATACAACATTCAGTATCACCAATTACCAAAGCCATGAATGTGAACCAGTCATTCCAAAATTTAATATCCACAAACTCAAGTGCAAGTAGACTCTTTTAATTTTTTAAAATTATTTGGAAATAATGGGCCCCAGGGAAGAGAGTGCTCTCAGCCTTGTGATCTGAGCAAGGTTCAGGAGCTGGAGCAGTTTGGCTGAGTCACTGCTGGCTGCATGACCCCATGAACATCACCTGACCTCCACATGCTTCAGCTGGCCCAGCTGTAAAGATGAGTAAATGTGGCCTGGAAGGTCCTGAGGTGCAGAGACAGCCTTCTGCACATGGCTGCCCTGGGATTACCTTTGGGGATACAGGTTAGCTCCATCAGAGACAGGGGGACACTAACAGAGAATCCCAGAGTAGCCTCATCTAAAAGCCACCTCTGGAAAAGGGACCCTTTTATGCTCTATGAGTAGAGGATTAACTGGTAAAAACTTTCGAAGCCTTAAAAATTGATTGTATGATTTCACTTGAGTAAATTCATTCTTAGAAAATAATTAGAGATGCACGCAAATATTTATGTTCAGCAATATTCATCATGGTATTATCTTTAATGATAAAACTCTAGAAAATATCTAAATGTTAAACTGTAAAGCATTATTAAATAAAACATGGTACATCTATATGTTGGGATACTGGATAACTGTTCAAAAAAATCACTGTACCAGAATAATTAATGATGTGGGGAAATGTCCACAATAGAATAGTAAACAGAAAAGGATTATCAAACAACATCATTGGAATAATCCAATTTATTGAAAACTATAGACTCCCACACATATCGACAAATGGCTGCAAGGACACACACTAAATTATTAACAGTGTTTAGTCTCTGGGTCTTAGAATTATGAGCCTGATTTTTATTCATGATTTTTCCTGTATGTTCCAAATTTTTCACAATGAACATGTGTTCTTTTTGCCATAAATATCAATTTCCTGAATCTCTGTTAACTCGGACTGTCGTACGTGGGGCCAACCTGCATGCATACCTAGGGAGCAAATGAATACAGTGACACATCTGTGAACCGAGGCTTGAGCAATTCCAACCCTGGAGGCTCTCCTGCCTGGGAACAGAGGGGGATTTTTGTTTGAGGAGTCTGAACCTGGAAGAATGATGACTCTGTGGGTGGTTTTTTAGATCCTCAGTGCACATGGCTTTCAGCCCTGACTCTGCCCTAAAATTCTGGTTTACTGACCAAGACTGAAGAGTGAATTTGCCTCAGCAGCTAATTCCCCTACATAAGCCCATGGTTTACTCTGTATCTATTTAATATCTATTAAGCAACACCTGATCTTGTTCACCAGGAAGTATGTTCCAACAGAAACCTTTCTTTCCAAGTTAAGCAAACACCCTTGGTAAGGGGCCCTAATGCCTAGGAATTTTGCAGTCAACTTTTTAAGCATTAAATTTGCAAGAATGTCCTGAGTCACAATACCACAGTTGACTGGATGGTGATTTCACTGTGGTGTATCCTGTATAGGAACAAAATTTTTCAAATGGACATTTGCCTTTGAGAAGAAAGCTGCTTCCTCCATAATTCATAATGAGAAGAAAACAGGTAATTTATGAGATAATCAAAGCACATCATCTATAGAGCTCTCCAAGTGATATTTTCTGAAGCAACAGAGTTATTCTTAAATCCCCTTACCAAAGCCAAGAGACAGGAACAATAAATAATCTCAACATTCCTGATATCTGGCTTTGAGATGTAGTGTGTCATTTGCCTTGCTTAGGTCAACTGTGAGCATGTGTCTTCCCTGAGTATATTTGTTGAAGATGGCCCAGGGGCATGCCAAGGAAGCAGAGAAGGCAGTCTAAAGCATACTTAACATTGTTGCAGATAAGTCACAATGTGAAATAGGAGCAATGTTATCTCCATTTCATTAAAAGAAATTGAAGAATCCATCAGAATTTAATAAATTTTATTTAACATCTACTTTGTGTTAAGTACTGTTTCAGGCACTGGAGAACTAGCAGTGAACATAGCAGATAAAGTCTTTGCCCTAAAAAGGTTTACATCCTCTTGAGAGGAAACAAGAAACAGATTCATAATATATTGATAACTGATATGAAGAAAGATAAGGCAGGGCAAAGGGACAGAGAATAAGGGAGGTGCAATTTTAAATGGAGTACCTAGGGGAGCTTTCTCTGATAAGCTGACATATGACGAGAGACACAAAGGCAGCGAGGAAGTGAGCCAGGTGAATCCTTGCAGGATAATGTTTGAAGTAGAGAAGAGGACAACTGAAAGGCCTTGAGGTGGGAACACGTCATGATGTGTTAGAGGATCAGCAAAGATGACAGTGTAGCTGAAGGTACTGATAAGGGCTTTGGTCTTTGCTCTGAATCAGATAAGAAGCCACTGAAAGGTTCTAAGCCGAGGAATGACATGATATGACTTATCTATGCGTTAGGGGTAGGCATAGTCATGGATGGGAGCTTGGTAACCAGTTAGAATGCTATTGTTACCATTAGTGTGATCATGATTAAACCAGGCTTGACACAATGAAAATATAAGAAATGGAGCAATTTCAAAGGAAGATATGAAAGGACTGGCTGATATATTCAATATGGGAGGTAAAAAGAAAAGATGAATAAAGGTAAAATTATTTTCTGAAATAAAAATGGGGTGGGAGGAATTCACAATAAGTTTTGGATATACAGTCAATTCTCATTATTTGCAATACTTATGTTCTACAAAGTCACCAAAAATACTGTATTAATGAATACTGAACCATTCTCAAGAGAAATACAGGGTTAACTTCCTGTGAGGCCCTGGTAGTAAATGTTATTGTCAACTGATCAATATATAGCCTTGTTTTATGTATGCTTTAGTTTAAAAATACCTTATTTAACATATATTGCTCATTCATTATCACTGAATTCATGGCCAACAGCATACACACAGCACCCATTCATCTAACTCATTAAACTTATCTAACACATGTATTTTCTCCAAAAGGCATATCACAGCCTTCTTGCACTGAAGAACACCAGATAGCACTTCAGCACAGCACTTTAGAAGCAATTTAAACCCCAAAATTACCAACAAAAAAGCACAAAAATGCAAAAAAAAATGTGGCATTACATAGTTCACAAAAGGATGCTTACTTACATCATGAGAGCTGAAATGAGGAGACAGCACACTACCGCATTCAACCTCAGCTGGAACATACATGTCCAATGACAAATTTTTTGCAACTCGGCACATGTCTGCAAATGACTGAAAGCACTGTGAGTATTGACTTTTGGAGTCACAAATAAATTTTAGCAAATAGGCAAATTTGCATATATTGGATCTGAGAATAATGAGGGTTTACTCTATTAAGATTGAGAGGCCTATTATTCATCTAAGAGGAGATATGAACAATGAGT